>NC_064638.1:79921113-80289238 GCF_023864345.2 Schistocerca serialis cubense | reverse complement strand
GAACATTTTCTGTATCCAGAAAGGCCCATACAGGACCTGCAACATGCGGTCGTACATTATGCTGCTGAAATGTGGGGTTTCGCAAGGATCGAATGAAGGGTAGAGCCACGGGTCGTAAGACATCTGAAATGTAACGTCCACTGGTCAAAGTGCCGTCAATGCGAACAAGAGGTGACCGAGACGTGTAAGCAATGGCACCTCATTCCATAACGCCGGGTGATACGCCAGTATGGCGATGACGAATACACACTTCCAATGTGTGTTCACCGCGATGTCGCCAAACACGGATGCGACCATCATGATGCTGACCATCATGATGCTGTAAATAGGACCTGGATACATCCGAAAACATGACGTTTTGTCATTCGTGCACCCATGTTCGTCGTTGAGCACACCATCGCAGGCGCTCCTGTCTGTGATGCAGCATCAAAGGTAACCGCAGCCATGGTCTCCGAGCTGATAGTCCATGCTGCTGCAAACGTCATCGAACTGTTCGTGCAGATGGTTGTTGTCTTTCAAACGTCCCCATCTCTTGACTCAGGGATCGAGACGTGGCTGCACGATTCCTTACAGTCATGCGGATAAGATGCCTGTCGTCTCGACTGCTAGTGATAAGAAGTCGTTGGGATCCAGCACGGCTTTCTGTATTACCCTCCTGAAACCACCGATTCCATATTCTGCTGACAGTCATTGGATCTCGACCAACGCGAGCAGCAATGTCGCGATACGATAAACCGCAATCGCGATAGGCTAGAATCCGACCTTTATCAAAGTCAGAAACGTGACGGTACGTATTTCTCCTCCTTACACGAGGCATCACAACAATGTTTCACCAGGCAACGCCGATCAACTGCTGTTTGTGTATGAGGAATCGGTTGGAAACTTTCCTCGTGCCAGCACGTTGTAGGTATCGCCACCGGCGCCAGCCTTGTGTGAATGCTGTGAAAAGCTAATCATTTGCATACCACAACATCTTATTCCTGTCTGTTAAATTTCGCGTCTGTGGTACGTCATTTTCGTGGTGTAGCAATTTTAATGGCCAGTAGTGTACTTTTACTGCCAACTAGCAGCAATGCTGGTGAAGTTCTGGTACTGCTGACTCGAGGCGTAGCTTTGGACGGTTCGGTGTTGGCCTAAATAGTCTGGCTCGCATAGATTTTTTGCGTGGCGCTGCGAGAGTACCTGACCTGGCGTAGCAAAATAGTGCCTTGCCGACAGCGCTCTCTGCTGGTTAACTCCTTACGCTGTGGACGCAACATGTAAGTCCTTGGTATACAATCCACGCCATAAAAGTCAAATATCTCGATGTTATTGAGAACCTTTAACGCACGTCCTCCTGATGTGGTGGCTGCCCGCACGGTCGGCCTGCTGTGCGGAGGAACCCACTATCAGGTGGATATAATAATTGGCACGGCACATGATAGCACGTACGAATCTTTAGGGATTCACTGAACTCAGTTCCGTCGGCCGGATCGCTACAAGGTATAGCGTGACTCATCCCTCCGTATCACTCGTTTACAGTCGCCCACTGTCCACTAGCCAGTGACTCGCTCTTAACACCATTTCGAACGTCACTTAGCACTGACCACAGAAACGCGTAGCTTGTGAGGAGGTGCTCGATCATTGTAATCCATTCTTTTTAACTCCTTACGCTCAGTCACTGTGTTATCTGGACTACTGCTAGCACTTTTTAAGTCGCGAGTGATTCCTTCCGCGGATTTTATGCCTTTTTTACAGTCACCACCCGCAGTAATCGACGTCTCTGCCCGTAAGTACGTCAGGTCTCCTGGTTTTGATTTAGCTACCGTTGTTTTTCCCCGTTACCAATTCACTTTCAGATCGCTAACAGTCAACTTGGACTTTAGAAGTCTTGAACTGTCACTGTCAAATTTGTTACTCCACTGACGCGCAGTGACTCAGTCCACGTTCGAAGTCTATGAGCTCTCCTGACGGAGCCATTGTGCTGTTACTGCTTCTATGCTGATAACACAGTACTGCATGCCTCCTTTTATACTGGCAGGTCCCACTGTATTGGCATCAAGTGGTCAGTTTCTCATTACATATGGGTGTCGGGTCCATTGGCTAGACACTGTAGTTCATGGAAGGAACACACTACAGTCAGGCATAAAACCATGCAGGTTAAATGTCTCTTTGGTTCTGCTATCTGGAAGACAGATACACTCCGAATGATGATAATGAACCCCGAGAGTTCTTATAAACGTTTCAGTAGTGTTAGTGCACATTGTGAAAACGGTCTTACTTCTATACTAGCAGCTTTATCATTCAGCGTTAAGAGACATCACCTGTAATGTTATGTGTGCCTCACTGCTTTTTTCTGTAACTAATTTGTGCCTGATTTTATTCTGAGAAGCTCAGTAACGTATGTAAATACCGTAAATGTAAATGTGATTCAAAAAGTACTTGAAGTGAAGTGAAACGCAGCTGGAAAGCAAGAAACTCTTTAGCGCGCAATCCGCGCAACGATAGTATTAGAGAGTCTTTGAGTATGGACTCCAAAAAAAAACAGACAATTGATTTATTAAAAAAAAAGAGGACTGTTAATCTGTATCTTGTGGAAAGAGGACGTCTTGCCAGGCCGTCGCTCAGAACGTATTGTTACATTGAATGAAAATTGATATTTTAGTGATAAAACCGAGTAAAGTATGTGTAAGAGATGCCATACATTTATGTATACAAATTTTCTGGAAGTGAAGAATAGAAGTATCTTGTTTTTGGGAAAGGAGGTGGACTTCATTGTCGTCGCCGCCTATCAATTGACAGAATTGTAAGTGTACAAAGTTCACTAAAATACAGGAAAAGAAATGCATTCTCTATAGTTTTCATTCAATAAGTAACAACCTCTAATAATTTCTTAATTACAGTAATTGGATTATGTTCTTGTACAAGATTATGGTGCTGAATCCCAGTGACGAATTTTGATGTAGCAGGACGTGTAGTTTGAAGGAAGTTTGTGTGCTCAGCAGTCTCCTTTTCTCACGAAAAGCAGATTGCGGTTTGATCTTATTTACTTACAACGGTGGTCCCTTAGGTTTGAAAAGCTACGAAAACTTGGGCTCAAAGCTATCCATAATACGGCCAACTAACTAACAGAGTCGTATTTTAAACCTTAAAGAACAATAACTTCCTCCAAATTGTAATACGTCACTAACTGGTGCACAAGTTGATCATTCAAGGAGGCAGCAGCCAAAATTCGGGTACCAGTTACGACTTAAAGTAAAAATCTCAATCAAAAATCAATCTCCCTCTCTCTCTCTCCAAACACATATATAAATATTCATATTATTAAAAAAAGTCATTTTATACACCCAGAATTTTTCCTTTTGCGACACTATCAAACTGCACGACATTCCCTATATTTTCTTGTTCCTGGTACCATTCGCATTCCAGTTTCACGATATTTTCAGAGCCGTAGAGGTATAACCTTTACGTGACGTAAAGAGTTATCGAGAGCCGTCCGGATCTGTCTTGATTGATTAAGGAACGTTAGTTCGCTGGAATATTGGCTAAAGTATTTCCAGTTTCGTTTCACGTCGACAGATTCGGCTGTTATAGGGTTCCATCCGCGATATGGTTGCTACTTTATTTTACTTTCCTGTCTAGATGACCTACCTCTAGCCTAATAGTCAGATACTGTACGACAAGAAAGTCGTGTGTGACGTCTATCTGTGAATCGTGTAAACTTGGTTCTGTGAGTATTTACTTTCCTGAGGTAATCCAGCCAGGCGTTTGTCCAGACAAATGTTGGAAACCGGCTGAAACAACTTTTAGGGCAGACGCATTGCAGTACATTTATGTCAAAGATATCGGAATGGACAAATTACGATATCAGCTCGGCACACCATCCGATGTCATAAGGCGTCGTAACATTCCCATTAGTTCAGCACACGTGTTCTTGGGCTTTGTAGATTGTTTATATGTGTTCTATTCGCTGAGCTCTCTGTTTTTGACGCCCTTTCTCTTGTGTTTAAGTTTCATTTTTCTGGTTGTGGGGGAGGTTTTGTCTGTTTATTTCTTATGCAGTAAGTTGTACACATATCTATGAAGCTTACACGTCTGACTTGTTCCATTTCTGAACTACGGGCATTCTATACTCTGCTGGATCGCGACCCGAGCCTCCACATGACACGACTCCACTCAGCAACACTGGCGCGAAAGCATATAAGATCTGCAAGGAAAAAGTACCTACAATCTAGTAACGATCCGTTCACAGCAGTGCATGGTACCAATATGTTTCAACAAGCCGCGCGCGAAAATGCCTAGCGACCACATGTATATTTATCAGAAGAACGGGGATATTGTAGCTATCCTACAGTACACGGTCAAACTTTAAACACTACACATTTCCTCCAGCTGAGGCAAATTGTGCAAATCGCTTGGTTGTTTTGTATTAGGTGTGGTCTACGATGAACATTAGGCGGCTTATAAAAGCACCATTTGGTTATGGGCGGTTCCTGATAAAATCCCGAAAACAATTATTTTTGGGTAGGAACAGTATCAGTTGTGGGGATGGCCACTGCTATAATTTCTGTTCATAGCAGATCGTCAAAATTTTTACAATATGTTCTTAACATGTCCTCTGACTAACTTGCATCTTTTAACAATGTCGTTGTCCATTACAGATTTCGAGAGATTCAAAGCTACCGTACTTAACCATGTAAAATACTAACTAATATATGATCTGAGGCATCAGTGTAGTTTTAACTGACGTAAGGACTCTGGTTAAAACTACACTGATGCCTCAGATCACATATTAGTTAATATTTTAACTGACATAAGGGCTCTGGATGGAATGTAGTCGAATTAAGTCGGGTGATGCTGAGGGAATTAGATTAGGAAATGAGACAAAGTAGTAAAGGAGTTTTGCTATTTGGGGAGCAAAATAACTGATGCTGGTCGAAGCAGAGAGGATATAAAATGTAGACTGGCAACGGCAAGGAAAGAGTTTTTGAAGAAGTGAAATTTGTTAACATTGAGTATTGATTTAAGTGTCAGGAAGTCGTATCTGAAAGTATTTGTATGGAGTGTAGCCATGTATGGAAGTGAAACATGAACGATAAATAGTTTAGACAAGAATAGGATAGAAGCTTTCGAAATGTGGTGCTACAGAAGAATGCTGAAGATTAGATGGGCGTATCAATTAACTAATGAAGAGGTATTGAATATAATTGGAGAGAAGGGAAATTTGTGGCACAACTTGACTAGAAGAAAGGATCGGTTGGTAGGACATGTTCTGAGGCATCAAGGGATCACCAATTTTGTACTGGAGGGCAGCGTGGAGGGTAAAAATCGTAGAGGGAGACCCAGAGATGAATACAGTAAGCAGATTCAGAAGGATGTAGGCTGCAGTAGGTACTGGGAGATGAAGAAGCTTGCACAGGATAGAGTAGCATGGAGAGCTGCATCAAACCAGTCTCAGGACTGAAGACCATAACAACAACAACAAGGACTCTGGGATCATCGCAAGGGTCCTGAGGTCATTAAACTATGGTTTTAGTTGACAGTTTTTCAACAATAAAACTTAATGATGCGCTGTCTCTATGTAACAGGCAGTTTACGCCTATACACTCTTGATCTGGAAATTATTCGATGGTGCCATAAGGCGTAGTAAGCATCTTCTAAAAAATTATTTTCTCATACGAAATTCTTTGTTGACGCAAATCAAACTTCGCATTTTTCGGTTGTGCACTTAAATGTAAAATAGTGTAAAGTGAATTAGCGTTGGATGGGAGACGGTTTTATGTTAGTCTTACATTATGCTTTCTTATTCGTTGTTTATACGCGTCAAAGTATGTAAATGTGTAGAAGTATATAAATAAACTGCAAAACTTAGCTGACCTACAGAATTCGTTTTACATAAGCAACACACCCTGCTCTATCATGAAAAAGAAGAGAACCAGATAAAAAATGCACCTGTCAGAGCAAGAAAACAAAAAAACGGATATGTTCGTTTTTAAAAGACGGACAGAAAAGTGGCGACCAGCTGCCTCAATGTTCAATTAGAGTTCTACAACAAAAATGTTGGTCTCCGAACATTTTTGCGCATTTTTGTGCTGAAAGAGAGCAGCAGAGAGTCAGTGGCGGTAAAAGAGAGAGGAGGCAGTGCCAATGCGAGAGAAGAGTCAGTATTGGTGGGAGAGAGAAAGTGACAGTGAAAGAGGAAGAAAGTTGGTGAAGACAATAGCAGTAAGAGCCAACCTGAGAGGAGATAGTGATGATTAGTGAGAGACAGGGGCAGTAAAAGAGACAGAGAGATGGATGGAGGTATAGTAATGGGACCAAAAGAGATAGGAGATAGTGAAAATGAAAAAGAGACATGACGGGGGGACCATACATGGGGCGGGGTGGGGGCGGTATGTGGACACTACACAGACACAAAAAATATTGCCCAATTTCCCCCATTCCTTCCACCAACATGTTAAAGTTTTCTGATGTAGGAATGAAAAGTCCCGAGGGAACCATTCCCTATGGACATATATTGGACAATTTCAGTAATCTTACACGTACTTTTATCGCCTTTTAGCAGTTGCCTCCATATAATAGTGCCCAAACAGTTTTCAAGTGGAATTTTTTGATTCCAGTATACTGTGTGGATTTAGTATATTTGGTAGGTGTATCACTTTCTTCAAACAAAAGAGAGATGCTAGGGTGTTAAGCATCTATCTCTACATCAGTGAAGTGTGGAGGTTAGTTGTCAATAGGCGTTACCATTTCACACATTGACGCTACAGATTGTAGTTATTATTACTGCCATTCGGATTATTCGTTATAGTACCCTACGACTGAGACTACTTGGAGATATTGTGGAAAAAATCTGACCTAATAACAACTAAAGGTGTATGTGATGCGCAGCACATTTTATATTTTCGCATGCCACAAAATAGTGGCGTAAGTTGCAAGGTGTTTATTTTACATATAATCCCTTCATCTTCGCTCACGTCCTGTCATCACGCACGAGCAGAGGCTGCATTAATTCGTCCAAGATTATGTAAACCTGATCGTTGATGGGTTAATGATTCATGTTATCTGAAGTGGGTATTGTTCGGCGATTAAGTTATCTCCGGCGATGGGTTCCGCCGGAAGCTCTAAACGAAACCCGTGGTGCTTTGGCACTCTCCTTTAGCTATTGGTTAAATACGTATTACCTTACATGCAGAGTCGCAGAATGCTATATAGTCACAAATATCGCGGATAAAGCTGATCCAGTTTGTACATTTTGTCCAGACACGTCTTCACTGGTCATGGTGGCTCAATTAGAAGCGAGATTCACCACTGCATAAACTTCTTCTCCAGTCAACGAGTTCCACGACGAAGACGGGTCTGGAGACCCCCTGGACAATTGTGGGAACCAATGTGGGTGTCACCCTTCAGAAGACCCGCCAACTAGGAATGATGGTCTGAGGTACCGTTTCTTTTCATAGCAGGACCCCATTGGTTGTCAGTCGCGTCACTCTTGCAGCACAGCGGTTCGTCGACAGTATTCTACGCCCCGTTTTGTTGCCTTCATGACAAGCAATCCTTTGCTTACATTTCAGCAAAATAATGCCCGCCGCGTACGGCGAGATTTTCTACAACTTGAATTCGTATTTGCCAAACCCTTGGGGCCCTCCAACCAGCTCGGGAGTTTGACAGTGTAACGCGCCAATAGTATGGAATCTGCCACGATATTCCTCAGAAGGACATCCTACAACTCTATCAGTCAATGCCAGGCCGACTAACTGCTTGCATAAGAAACAGAGGTGTACCAGCGCGACAGTGAATCGCTCAATTTGTGAAGTTCTTTCTCTTGAATAAATTATTCCGGCTTCCTGAAATTCTAATCATCTGTTTATATCGTACATGTACCTCATATACACAGATTTCAGCCCAATTCGGATTATTCCTTCGTTTTGCATCTATTTATTTTGTTTTAGAGTGTATGTCACCTGGTTCTTACAGTTCGCTGGTTACTGTTATCATAAATTCAAGTGAGTCTAGCACGTCAGGTCACCGAACTGTTTTTGTGTAATGAAAGCAGTTAGTGTTTCCTTAAATACTGGTTTTATTTAGCATCTTGAACTTATTTTTTGTGAATAAGCACCGTTTTTCCTTCCAGAAACGAAGTGGCCCGTGTCAGGAACGCTGTACAAACAAATAAAGCCGAGCGTTATCAGAAAAGGAACATTACAGAAGAGGCTACTGGGGCGAGATGTTGTTGTTGTTGTGGTCTTCAGTCCTGAGACTGGTTTGATGCAGCTCTCCATGCTACTCTATCCTGTGCAAGCTTCTTCATCTCCCAGTACCTACTGCAACCTACATCCTTCTGAATCTGCTTAGTGTATTCGTCTCTTGGTCTCCCTCTACGATTTTTACCCTCCATGCTGCCCTCCAATGCTAAATTTGTGAGCCCTTGATGCCTCAAAACATGTCCTACCAACCGATCCCTTCTTCTAGTCAAACTGTGCCACAAACTTCTCTTCTCCCCAATCCTATTCAATACCTCCTCATTAGTTACGTGATCTACCCACCTTATCTTCAGCATTCTTCTGTAGCACCACATTTCGAAAGCTTCTATTCTCTTCTTGTCCAAACTAGTTATCGTCCATGTTTCACTTCCATACATGGCCACACTCCACACAAATACTTTCAGAAACGACTTCCTGACACTTAAATCTATATTCGATGTTAACAAATTTCTCTTCTTCAGAAACGATTTCCTTGTCATTGCCAGTCTACATTTTATATCCTCTCTACTTCGACCATCATCAGTTATTTTAGTCCCTAAATAGCAAAACTCCTTTACTACTTTAAGTGTCTCATTTCCTAATCTAATTCCCTCAGCATCACCCGATTTAATTTGACTACATTCCATTATCCTCGTTTTGCTTTTGTTGATGTTCATCTTATATCCTCCTTTCAAGACACTGTCCATTCCGTTCAAATGCTCTTCCAAGTCCTTTGCTGTCTCTGACAGAATTACAATGTCATCGGCGAACCTCAAGGTTTTTATTTCTTCTCCATGGATTTTAATACCTACTCCAAATTTTTCTTTTGTTTCCTTTACTGCTTGCTCAATATACAGATTGAATAACATCGGGGAGAGGCTACAACCCTGTCTCACTCCTTTCCCAACCAGTGCTTCCCTTTCATGCCCCTCGACTCTTATAACTGCCATCTGATTTCTGTACAAATTGTAAATAGCCCTTCCCTTCCTGTATTTTATACCTGACACCTTCAGCATTTGAAAGAGAGTATTCCAGTTAACATTGTCAAAAGCTTTCTCTAAGTCTACAAATGCTAGAAACGTAGGCTTGCCTTTTCTTAATCTTTCTTCTAAGATAAGTCGTAAGGTTAGTATTGCCTCACGTGTTCCAACATTTCTACGGAATCCAAACTGATCTTCCCCGAGGTCCGTTTCTACCAGTTTTTCCATTCGTCTGTAAAGAATTCGCGTTAGTATTTTGCAGCTGTGACTTATTAAACTGATAGTTCGGTAATTTTCACATCTGTCAACACCTGCTTTCTTTGGGATTGGAATTATTATATTCTTCTTGAAGTCTGAGGGTATTTCACCTGTCTCATACATCTTGCTCACCAGATGGTAGAGTTTTGTCATGACTGGCTCTCCCAAGGCCGTCAGTAGTTCTAATGGAATGTTGTCTACACCCGGGGCCTTGTTTCGACTCAGGTCTTTCAGTGCTCTGTCAAACTCTTCACGCAGTATCTTATCTCCCATTTCGTCTTCATCTACATCCTCTTCCATTTCGAGATAAGAGTTGGCAAAATAGGCTGACCAACTAACTGACCCCCGACTGGATGGAAGCGTTAGACACGCTTAGCGATTTTACATTGGTCCAGAATTTTCTTGGGTTCTTAGGCAGATATTTCGTTAAGATATGACGTTGGTTGTTATTGTATGCTTTGCGCATAAATCTTTTCACAGTGGCACGAATCTCTGCTAACCTTAGCCTGTCGTCATTTGCGTGTCCAATTTGAACCGAGAGTGCAACAACTTTTACTTCCTCAGTATTTTTCGAATTTCTTTGCTAAACCACAGTGGGTCTTTAGCGTCCTTAATCCAAATACTAGGCGCATACTTTTCCACGATTTGCAACCTGTTTAAAAAAACAGGAATAAGTCGCCAGGACCGGATGGCATCCTATTTAGGTTTTGCAAAGGGTATTCCACGGCTGTACGCCATTGGCCTCTTACTTAGCTTGCATCTACCGCAAATCTCTCGCACTAGCGCAACTGGAAGAAAGCGCAGATGACTCCTGTGTATAAGAATGGCAAAAGAACGCACCAGCAAAATTGCAGATCAATATCCTTAATATCCGTTTGTTGCAGAATTCCTGGACGTATTCTGAATTTGAATATAGTAAATTTATTGTGTCTGAAATGCTCATGTCTTCTAATCAGCATTATTTTAGAAAGCATTGCTTGTGTGAAACTGAGCTTGCACTTTTCTCACATGACATACTGTGAGCTGTGGTCGAAGTGCGACAAACAAATTCAGTATCCCTAGATTTCCGAAAAGCATTTGACACTGCCCCATTGCAGACTGTTAACGAAGGTAGGAGCATATGGAATAGGTTCCCAGAAATGTGAATGGCTCGAAGACTTCTTAAGTAATAGACCCAGTATCTTGTCGTCGGCCGCGAGTGTTCATCAGAGACATCGATATTGTCAGCAATGCATCGGGGATGTGTGATAGGACCGCTATTATCTTCTTTATCGCTATATATAAAAGACAGTGTCCTGACTGACTGACTGACTGACTGATCACCGCGCAGCCCAAACTTGAAACTTGAAATTTGGAGAAGGTGTGGATATTGTACTGTAATCATTGTTTAGGACGGGATTGTCTGAAATTCCACTCCTAAGAGGCTGAAATATGGGATGAAAGACTTTTTGAAAGTATGTCCCTATTGAGGCAATCTTGAAGTTAAATCTACAAAAATTGGTATTTGGTTTCTCGGTCAGAAATAAATAAACACATGTTTCAGCATTTATGGAAATTTAACCATGTCGGGGTGAAATAGTGGGTCACAGCTTTTTTTGAAAATATAACATTATTAAACAACCACTAAAATATTTTTAAAGCTACATCTATGAACATCGGTATTTGACGTCTTGGTTAGTAACCTATGGGGGTGAAATAGTGAGTGAAAGATTTTTTTGAAAATATCTCATTACAAAACAACTACTAAAGTATTTTTAAAGTTACCTCTATTGACATTGGTTTTTGACTTCTCAGCGAAAAATAAAAAAATACGTGCTTCATTCTTCTTGGAAATTGGAACCCCTAGCGGGTGAAATAGGGGATGAGATTTTTTATGAAAATATTTTATTGTGAAAGCCTTTTTAAAGCTAAATGTATCAAGACTTACATTTGGCCTGTCAGAAATTTAAAAAATTCGTGTTTCATTGTTTTTGCAGATACAACCCCTGTAGGGCTGAACGCGAATGAAAGTTTTAGTGGAAGTATTTCATTGTGCAACAAATTTTGAAGCTAAATCTATGAATATTTGTATTTGGCTTCTCTGTTAGAAACAAAACGTATGCATGACACTGCTTTGCAATTTCAACTTCTATGAGGATCAAATAGGGGGTGAAACGTTTTATGAAAACATTTCGTTGCGAAAGCATTTTTAAAGCTAAAACTTTGAAACTTGCTGTTTGACTTCTTGGTTGGATATGAAAAAGTATGTGATTCACTGTTTTTGGAAATTCAACCCGTAAGGGGGTGAAATCGCGTCAGAGTGATTCACTGACTGATCATTGCTCAGCCCGAACCGGTAAAGATAGAGACTTGAAGTTTGGAGAGGGTGTGGATCTTATGCTGTAGGCATCATTTAAGAAGGACTTGTTCGAAATTCGACTATTAAGGGAGTGAAATAAGGGATGAAAGGATTTTTGGAAATATGTCGCTATTACGGGAATTTTGGAGCTAGAACTACGAAAACTGGTATTTGGTCAGCCACTAAGGGGTTTAAATAGTGAGTGAAAGTTGTTTTGATAAAAATAATTAGTAAAGAAATACTAAATGCGACAACTGGCATTTGACTTCTTGGTTGAAAATTAAAAAAAAAAAAAAAAAAAAAACGTATAAGTGCGTCCGGAAATTCAGTCTCAAAGGGAGTGCAATAGGGGATGAGCATTTTAAGAAAATATTTCGTTACATAAAAAAAAAGTTAAAGCTGAATTTGTGGAAACTGGTATTTCACTTCTCGGCTCGTCATAAAGAAATATATGTTATGGAAATACCTCTACAAGAACGCAAAACGCATGATTAACAAACACTTTGGACTCAAGCTACCAGAATCGGTTTTTGGTTAGAAGTACTTTCGGAAAAGACCATTATTATATGGCCTTAATTAGCGTGAGAAGCTTAGATGGTGCTGCTATTTGTGAACAACATAAAAATTTGATTAAGTAAAAAAAAAAAAAATCTCTGCAGGCCATACAAGCTGCACGAGTGAAGCAGCGAACGCCAAGCCAGATTTCTGTATACATAAACGATCTGGCGGATAAGTTGGGCAGCAATCTGCGGCTGTTTGCTGACGATGCTGTGGTGTACGGTAATGTGTCAATGTTGAGTGACTGTGGGAGGATATAAGATGACTTGACAAAATTTCTAGTTGGTGTGATGAATGGCAGCTGGCGCTAAAAGTAAAAAAAAAAAAAAAAAAAAAAAAAATGTAAGTTAATGCGAATGACTAGCAAAAACAAACACGTAAAGTTCGAATACAGCGTTAGTAGTTTGTGGTTCAAATGGCTCTAAACACTATGGGACTCAGCACCTGAGGTCATCAGTCCCCAAGACTTAGAACTACACTCCTGGAAATGGAAAAAAGAACACATTGACACCGGTGTGTCAGACCCACCATACTTGCTCCGGACACTGCGAGAGGGCTGTACAAGCAATGATCACACGCACGGCACAGCGGACACACCAGGAACCGCGGTGTTGGCCGTCGAATGGCGCTAGCTGCGCAGCATTTGTGCACCGCCGCCGTCAGTGTCAGCCAGTTTGCCGTGGCATACGGAGCTCCATCGCAGTCTTTAACACTGGTAGCATGCCGCGACAGCGTGGACGTGAACCGTATGTGCAGTTGACGGACTTTGAGCGAGGGCGTATAGTGGGCATGCGGGAGGCCGGGTGGACGTACCGCCGAATTGCTCAACACGTGGGGCGTGAGGTCTCCACAGTACATCGATGTTGTCGCCAGTGGTCGGCGGAAGGTGCACGTGCCCGTCGACCTGGGACCGGACCGCAGCGACGCACGGATGCACGCCAAGACCGTAGGATCCTACGCAGTGCCGTAGGGGACCGCACCGCCACTTCCCAGCAAATTAGGGACACTGTTGCTCCTGGGGTATCGGCGAGGACCATTCGCAACCGTCTCCATGAAGCTGGGCTACCCTCCCGCACACCGTTAGGCCGTCTTCCGCTCACGCCCCAACATCGTGCAGCCCGCCTCCAGTGGTGTCGCGACAGGCGTGAATGGAGGGACGAATGGAGACGTGTCGTCTTCAGCGACGAGAGTCGCTTCTGCCTTGGTGCCAATGATGGTCGTATGCGTGTTTGGCGCCGTGCAGGTGAGCGCCACAATCAGGACTGCATACGACCGAGGCACACAGGGCCAACATCCGGCATCATGGTGTGGGGAGCGATCTCCTACACTGGCCGTACACCACTGGTGATCGTCGAGGGGACACTGAATAGTGCACGGTACATCCAAACCGTCATCGAACCCATCGTTCTACCATTCCTAGACCGGCAAGGGAACTTGCTGTTCCAACAGGACAATGCACGTCCGCATGTATCCCGTGCCACCCAACGTGCTCTAGAAGGTGTAAGTCAACTACCCTGGCCAGCAAGATCTCCGGATCTGTCCCCCATTGAGCATGTTTGGGACTGGATGAAGCGTCGTCTCACGCGGTCTGCACGTCCAGCACGAACGCTGGTCCAACTGAGGCGCCAGGTGGAAATGGCATGGCAAGCCGTTCCACAGGACTACATCCAGCATCTCTACGATCGTCTCCATGGGAGAATAGCAGCCTGCATTGCTGCGAAAGGTGGATATACACTGTACTAGTGCCGACATTGTGCATGCTCTGCTGCCTGCGTCTATGTGCCTGTGGTTCTGTCAGTGTGATCATGTGATGTATCTGACCCCAGGAATGTGTCAATAAAGTTTCCCCTTCCTGGGACAATGAATTCACGGTGTTCTTATTTCAATTTCCAGGAGTGTACTTAAACCTAACTAATCTAAGGACATCACACACATCCTTGTCCGAGGCAGGATTCGAACCTGCGACTGTAGCAGCCGCGTGGTTCCGGACTGAAGCGCCTAGAACCGCTCGACCACAGCGGCCGGCAGTAGTGTCCTGCATGATACCGCCTCGTCATTTAAATACCTGCGCGTAACACTGCAAAGTGATATCAAATGGAAAGAGCATGTGAAGATTGTGGTACGGAAGACAAATGGTCGACTCTGGTTTACTGGGAGAATTTTGGGACAGTGTGGTTCATTTGCAAATGAGACAATGTATAGAATACAAGTGCGACCCATTGTTGAGTACGTTTAGAGTGTTTGGGATCAATACAAGGTCGGCTTGAAGGAAGACAACGAAACAATTTAGAGGTTGGCCCTTAGATTTGTTACCGTTATGTTCGAACAACAGGAAGTATTATGGAGGTGCTTCGGGAACTCAAATGGGAATCCCTGGAGTGAAGGCGACTTTTTTTTTTCGAGCAATACTATTAAGAAAATTTATGAAACCGTATTTTGAAGCTGACTGCAGAACATTCCATTGCCGCCAGCATACATTTCGCGTAAAGATCACGAAGATAAGATACAAGAAACTGGGGCTCACATGTAGGCATATAGACATTCATTTTTCCCTCTCTCTGTCTGCAAGAGGAATAGGGAAGAAAATGATTAGTAGTGGTGCAGGGTACCCTCCACCACTGCACTGTACTTTCGCTTGTGGATTACGTATCAAGATGTATATGAGCTGCAGTCGCGAATAAGTCAAGGTTATGACGAGAATGTTCCACGGTCCTCTTCTTCCTTCCCTCTAAGAGCGTTTGACACAGACCTCGCAGTGATAATATTAGAGACTAGGCCTTGTGCAGCAGCCTACAGGCAGTCGTTCTCCCATTGCAGTAACCGTGAATTGGGTGCTAACCGTGGCAATTAGCATTGGAGGTATACCCACTTTTCGGTGACATAAGGACTGTGACGCGATACCAGATGAGGAACTAGACATTTCTCCCCTCTCCCGCCACCTCCGTACAGTTTCATGTGTCATTTTGGGGACGGGAAGGGCGCCCTGCCACAAGCTGGTGTAACTCCGGGCGAAGAAGTGATCAATGCAGGAAGGAAAATGGCGAGCCTCTATAATGTTGAAGTGTTTGCGTTCAGTTAGTGGGCAGAGCTATCGTTGGCAGAGGCGCGGACGGTGAAACCCTCAGCTGTGGGTAATCGCGTTACGGGCTCCGCAGCAGGTGTGGACTAAAACCACGTGACTGGGACTCAGCTGGTGCGATTACAGGGACCACAACAGTCGTCTTTTCATCTTGTGGTAGGCCCACAGCACTAAATCTACATCTACGTGATTAATATGCTGTTTACAATAAAGTACCTCGCAGAGGATTCAATGAACTACCTTCAAATTGTCTCACTACCGTTCCACTCTCGAACGGCGCACGGGATATACGAGCACTTAAATTTTTCTGTGCGAACCCTGATTTCTCTTATTTTATCGTGATGATCATTTCTCTCTATGTAGGTGGGTGCCAACAGAATGTCCGAAAGAACAGACACCATATCCATATAAGTATATAGTTCTGGTAATACCGGCCATGACCTTCTTCTGTGCTGATGCACACATATTGCCCGAACTCTTACGGGACTTGGTAAGGATGTCTTCCACGAGTAATGAGTGTATTGGGTAGGGACACTACGAATGTAGTGTGTGGACATACAAGGTGCGAATGTGGGTCTCACGGGAGACGTGCGCGAGATAGTCCCTGCAGCCGCGCTGTCCTCTGTGCCCTCAGTGGCTCAGATGGATAGAGCGTCTGCCATGTACGCAGGAGATTCCGGGTTCGAGTCCCAGTAGGGGCACAAGTTTTCACCTGTCCCCGTTGGTATATATCAACCATCGTCAGCAGCTGAAGGTGTCAATATAATTCTAATTTCGGTCTAGGCGGCTGCAGGTCTTCAATGGTGTCTGTTCTTTCGGACATGTCTGAAAGAACAGACACCATATCCATATAAGGAATTTTATTTCATCTTTATGCTACTTCCCTCGGTCTAGAATTTGTTTTTGTAAGAAATTGGTATTATGTGGACACATACAGGATACAAAATATGAAGCACTGTAACAGAGATGGTGGACTAAGTACAATTCACTGACTTGCAAATACACATGCGTGTCTCAGTTATTTACGTCTGCCGCTCTCCATACCTCCTCACCACTCCTCGATTCAAAAAGGTATCTCACAACAATACTAAATGAACGTCACAGAGTTTTGGTGGCACATCGGAAGATGTGCAGACTTGCCCCACAGTGTCTGCTGGGTGCTTACATACGGAGCTGTAAGTGTTTCCACAAACGTTGAGAGTACCGTAATTGATGCTAACTGGGTCCCGTACTTGGACAACGACGTCAGACGAGGATTTATGGGCATTCGATACCACATGGTGATTAGCACTACAAATGAGCCCAAGCAGCCCTTCAAATGACCGTATAAAGGGGGATCATTTCTAAATTTTACCTTCCGGGCTAGTGATGGCGGGGCAGACAAGTTGCCTGTGCCCTCCGCACTGACTCAAAACTTTTACTACATCAGATAACCTGAGAGGCACACACATGCATTGCTCATACTGTGGCATCAAGCAGTCAGGCCTGCAAGATGAGTGGTCTGCCAAGCGAGTGGACTCATTCTTATTTATCGAGTAACATGAACTCTAATACTCACAATTAAGTTACAAGTTATTCTCCTGTTTGAATATTACGCAACGGTTACGGAAACGCACATCTGACTATTAGTAATTTACACAACTCTGACTGTTCACTACGCATTGGCAATACCACATTTTCTTTCTTATTTAACGGCTTTGATCAACACGTGGCCATCGCACTGAATATGAATGGCACACACATTATAAATTCTGGGTATCGTGACAACATACTATTCGAAGGAAAAGGCCACCAATCTTTTTCTTTTCACTATATTATTTATTCCGATAAATTCTATAACCCCAACACACAAATTCTATAACCTACAACAATAACACATGAGAAATTCCGCCCAGTGGGCATGACTTTACATTGGTGATCCTCTATCTTATGGTCTCGTAATTATTTAACGCTACAGTGCACTTTCTGGATAGGATGGTGGATCTTTTTCTATACCTCACACTTCGACTCTCACACCCATCATTACGAAAATTTCCTCCAGACCGAGCGGTACAAAAAGGAACATGCATAACCCACTGCCTCTGAAACTATCTTGTTACTCTCCCATGGCAACCACACATACTTAAATTTCATGAAATACATCATACTGGCAATATACACTCCTGGAAATTGAAATAAGAACACCGTGAATTCATTGTCCCAGGAAGGGGAAACTTTATTGACACATTCCTGGGGTCAGATACATCACATGATCACACTGACAGAACCACAGACACATAGACACAGGCAACAGAGCATGCACAATGTCGGCACTAGTACAGTGTATATCCACCTTTCGCAGCAATGCAGGCTGCTATTCTCCCATGGAGACGATCGTAGAGATGCTGGATGTAGTCCTGTGGAACGGCTTGTCATGCCATTTCCACCTGGCACCTCAGTTGGACCAGCGTTCGTGCTGGACGTGCAGACCGCGTGAGACGACGCTTCATCCAGTCCCAAACATGCTCAATGGGGGACAGATCCGGAGATCTTGCTGGCCAGGGTAGTTGACTTACACCTTCTAGAGCACGATGGGTGGCACGGGATACATGCGGACGTGCATTGTGCTGTTGGAACAGCAAGTTCCCTTGCCGGTCTAGGAATGGTAGAACGATGGGTTCGATGACGGTTTGGATGTACCGTGCACTATTCAGTGTCCCCTCGACGATCACCAGTGGTGTACGGCCAGTCTAGGAGATCGCTTCCCACACCATGATGCCGGGTGTTGGCCCTGTGTGCCTCGGTCGTATGCAGTCCTGATTGTGGCGCTCACCTGCACGGCGCCAATCACGCATACGACCATCATTGGCACCAAGGCAGAAGCGACTCTCATCGCTGAAGACGACACGTCTGCATTCGTCCCTCCATTCACGCCTGTCGCGACACCACTGGATGCGGGCTGCACGATGTTGGGGCGTGAGCGGAAGACGACCTAACGGTGTGCGGGACTGTAGCCCAGCTTCATGGAGACGGTTGCGAATGGTCCTCGCCGATACCCCAGGAGCAACAGTGTCCCTAATTTGCTGGGAAGTGGCGGTGCGGTCCCCTACGGCACTGCGTAGGATCCTACGGTCTTGGCGTGCATCCGTGCGTCGCTGCAGTCCGGTCCCAGGTCGACGGGCACGTGCACCTTCCGCCGACCACTGGCGACAACATCGATGTACTGTGGAGACCTCACGCCCCACGTGTTGAGCAATTCGGCGGTACGTCCACCCGGCCTCCCGCATGCCCACTATACGCCCTCGCTCAAAGTCCGTCAACTCCACATACGGTTCACGTCCACGCTGTCGCGGCATGCTACCAGTGTTAAAGACTGCGATGGAGCTCCGTATGCCACGGCAAACTGGCTGACACTGACGGCGGCGGTGCACAAATGCTGCGCAGCTAGCGCCATTCGACGGCCAACACCGCGGTTCTTGGTGTGTCCGCTGTGCCGTGCGTATGATCATTGCTTGTACAGCCCTGTCGCAGTGTCCGGAGCAAGTATGGTGGGTCTGACACACCGGTGTCAATGTGTTCTTTTTTCCATTTCCAGGAGTGTACAATACAAAAAATAATCACAACGTTATAATCACATCACTTTCAGCTTTCCCACTTCAATTAGTATTTATCCCAGTTTCACACGACACTGCCCCACTTTGTAATTTTTCTTTCCTACTATGAACTCTGGAGGATATATGCACGTCTTCCTGTGCAATACAAGCCAAGTGGCGTTGCTGCATAGACGGCTGACTCACCTTGCTTCTCTCTCAGAGTATTATAGTTTGAATCAAGCGTCACACGGAAACATAACACGCAAAGTAATATTAAGAACATATTAATCACACACGTGAGTCCTCAACTGATACCATGGACGAGTACTTCTCTTTATCCTTTGTCTCATACACAGATTGAGACTCACACAGTACTCACCACGTGGAAGTACTCGTCTCTAATTTCAAGTCCTGCACACACCATTTCTTGAATATTTCCAGCTTAAAGTACACACGCTAGTAATTCAGCTTAACTTAAGCACTCGGAAGTATTTCAACTTATTGCTACACGTGGTTTCATTGTGACCGTTAGTCACTTCCGAAGATTACTACGATCCCATTAACATTACCTGCCTGACATTTAATTCTCCCCACAAAAGTTCCTGAAATAGAGAAATTATTATTCCAAACTACTCTTAAGTATTTCACATGCATACCATGTCTCCACTCTTTTCTCTTTACGGAGCACACCTAAGACAGGTCTTACCAACACTAGATCCAGCGGCAGAGTGCTGAAACATGGCCGTTCTTCAGGTCATCTCGCACCTCCGTCGAGGTGGGGGAAGACCATGCTACCCATTAGTCAGCCACATTTCAGGCGCTCAAAGCTCCGGTAAATTTCATCTCTTTGGTTCCACCAAAGGTGACCAAAAGATCGTCTCAAAGATGTTCATATATTCACATTCACTATCTGCAGTTAGCAGACGACTATACATTCATTCATTTCACAGATCTCACTAAACTGGATGTAGGGATTTATTTTGTGGGAGTGCACATATGATCAATTAAGTAAATTAATTGTCATTCTTTCCCACACTGGTATCCGGCTTCGCTGTATTAATTGAAATTGAGTTATTTTTACAAAAAATATGTTGTTCTGACAAGAACAATGAAGTATGTTGTACCTATTTTCAATGTCGGGTGGTACTGTACCCTTTCAAACCAAACATAAATAAATTAAACGAACAGGATAAATTAATACCTACTAGAGAATAAATGCAGTTATCTTCAAGACATTTATTTAAGATTGAACGCAAAGATAATACAATCATTGACCAAATTTAATATTCTCTGAAATAACATAGAGCACAGATTTTCCCTGTGTTGGTATTGGCTCTTCACTGCTTAGCTCTGCCCTATTTAACAAATGCGGTCTGCTAATACTGCTAATACTGACGTCACATTGTACGAAATATCCGAAGAATTTACTACTCCAATAATCAATGTGAAATCTCAGTGCAGCAATTTATCTTTACGTCCCTACATTGCCACTGCGTGTCCTACACCACAACAGATGAACTGCTCGGTACCACTGTTTTGCTGAACCAGACCCGAACTCCCAGCCATTGGGCGAATTTCAAACAACCTCCAAGTATAGCAGCAAGTACAGTGTCTTAACAGACATCTACTACACAGAAGCACAAGACAGCAGGTCCGTCCATTGCCTGCACAGACCAAGTCCGATTTGAACGAGCTGTAAGATGAAAGACGGCATGCTGGCCCTGTTTCACTACTTCGTTTCCTACAGTAAGTCTCAGTTCCCCTCAAATTTAAACGTGGGTGGCGAATCATATTTCTGGAAGTCGCTTTCTTCCGCGTGCCGACCAGTCTCCGACTTGGATTTTGGCTTCGGCGTCGAAGCTTCTGGTACATCTCCCTACTTCACCGACGAAATGTGAACCTAACGATCGCCGTCAAGTCAGTTCGCAACTTTTAACCCGCTGCACCTATTCACCACCGAACTCTAGAAAGACGGCCGCAGCGGACTGCTAGTCTACAGGTCTCAAGAGCTCCCCGGAAGGGAAACGGCTTGGCAAGCATACACTCCCATTCCTTCTTACATTGAGCTGCCGCACTGAGTAGCTACACGGTCTAGGGCGTCTTGTCACGGTCCGCTCTGTCCCCCCGTAGGAGATTGGAGTCCTCCCTCAGGCATGAGTGGGTGTATTGCCCTTAGCGTAAGTTATTCTAAGTTAGATTAAGTTGTGCGTAAGTTTAGGGACCGATGACCTCAGCAGTTTGGTCCCATATCTTAACACAAATTTCCAAATTTTACATTAACTGATACAGTAGAGTGAAAGGTCTTTGTTGGATTCCTTTCATGTTAATTTCTTAAATATGTTGTCATTTACGGCATAAATTCCTCTTCTAAATTTACTGTGGTGTTTCTGACTATCTGGGAGGAGACTGATCAGTGAAACGTGTTACTTTTACACATAAACAAGAACGAGCTGTCACACTACTACACTTCAAAACACAGTTTATATGTAATTCATGTCACATAGTCTCATACGGAACCTACATCAGCTTTCTTTTATATACTGTATATGATAAGATACTGTCATCGCCCTTCCCTTCTGTATGAGAGGATGAATGAGCAAATGTATTTCTAGTTGCATGCTTGTGGGTAGCAGACAAGCCTGTCTGCTAGAGAACAGTAGGACCAACGTCGGAACAGGTAGCTACGCTTTCTAAAAGCAAAGAGGTTTCTATTATTAGCATGGTCCTGTCCGTCCCTTCTCATGTTGGTATAGGAAACTGCCTCTCTGGCCACTTCCGTTTGTATTTGTGAGCCACCCTCAGGAAGGGACCAGCGCAGTCGGTCCCCGGCGAGCGACTGAAGTGGTAAGATCTCCGGCTAAGCGCGGGTCTGCTAAGTCCGTAGGACAATGGATTTCTTAAGTTCAGCCTAACTGAAAATTTAATCACCCTTATTTCAGGTTTAGATCTAAAATATCTAATGTTATCTTAAATTGCAACGCAGTGTATTTCGAGTGTGAAGTTCAGAACATCTTCCAGTAGTTGCTTTTTGACTACTTTGTGAGTAAAGTGGAACCACGTGTTGATCAGTAACTCTAACTAAGATCATCTGTCTTAAATGCGAATGTGCGTGAGATTATAACGTCTCGTCTTGACAATATTTTTCAATATAGCAACTTTTCTTTATGTTCAACCCACGTGGGGTGTACTTTGTGAGACCAGTACTACGTGCTTATACAATTGTTTGACCCATCAGGTTAATAGTAAGACGACAGTAACCAGTTCGAGGTATCAAAGTAGCCCTCAGCTATTCTTTTCGGGAAGATTTCACAGAGAGTTAGTATGAATTTAGTATACCAGTGTTTGGTAATTTCATGACGGACAGGATTGCGCTACGAACGTAACTTCTTTGGGTGAAAATTGAATCGGTTGGTTGTGGTTAATTTCCTCTTGCATATGTTTCAACGTTCTTTGTGTGTTATTTTATGAATGCAGTGTTGTATGCAGTCTCCCAATCTTGCCTCCATATTTGATGTGTTCTGTAAGATTACAAACTCACATTTTCACAATCCTAATAAGGCATCAGTTTAGTTATCAATCAAGTTTAATATGCTGAAATTTCAATGATCAATGTTAAAATAAATTTCCAAATATAAACTGATTTATTTCTTTTTATTTAAATTCTCTTTTTTATATATATATCACCGGTTGTCGTATGACTATTAAAAGATTATAATTAATGTTGGTCTGGTTGGGAATTTGGTAAGCTAGACTGGATACCTGGTGAAACAGTTGCTCAGTAATGCAAGGTTAACTTCCCCAGACAGCTCACAGCTTTTAACCCGCTTTTATTGTCTATAGGTACCGCAATCATAACAAATTAAAGGAGCAACGTTACAATAGCTTCTATCCGATCACTCGACATGTGCAAACAACATGAATTAATCTAAGTGTATGTGACGATGTCAGTCACACAGATGATCCAATAACGAATTAGAACCTATCTGATATCTCCTTGTAGTTGCGTAATCAAGGAATGTTAGAGGGAAAGGCCCTTTTTAAAGTGCAAAATACAGCCACCTTACAACTTTCCAGTTAGGCCTATACTATATAACACACACACACACACACACACACACACACACACACACACACACACATATATATATATATATATATATATATATATATATATATATATATATATATATATATGTACTGAAGAGCGAAAAAAAACTGGCACACCTGCCTAATATCGTGCAGGACCCCCGCGAGCACACAGAAGTACTGACATGGACTCTACTAATGTCTGAAGTTGTGTTGGTGATCCCATGAATCCTGCAGGGCTGTCCATAAATCCGTAAGAGGACGAGGGGGTGAAAATCTGTTCTGAACAGCACGTTGCAAGGCATCCCAGATATGCTCAACAATATGTCTGGACAGTTTGGTGGCCAGCGGAACTGTTTAAACTCAGAAGGGTGTTTCTGGAGCCACTCTGTAGCTATTCTGGAAATGTGGGGTGTCGCATTGTTCTGCTGGAATTGCCCAAAGCCGTTTGGAATGCACAATGGACATGAATGGATGAAAGTGACCAGAAAGGATGCTTATATATGTGCCACCTGTCAGAGTCGTATCTAGACATATCAGGGGTCCCATCTCACTCCAACTGCACATGCCCCTTTACCGGCTTGAACAATCCCCTGCTGGCATGCAAGATCCATGGATTCATGAGGTAGCCTCCATACCCGTACACGTCCATCAGATTGATCCAATTTGAAACGAGACTCGTCCGACCAGTCAACACGTTTCGAGTCATCAAGAGTCTAATGCCGGTGTTGACGGGCCCAGGTGAGGCGTAAAGCTTTGTGTCGTGCAGTCATCAAGTGTACAGTAGTGCGCCTTCGCCTCCAAAATCCCATATCGATGATGTTTAGTTGAATGTTTCGAACACTGACATTTGTTGATGACCCGGCATTGAAATGTGCAGCGATTTGCGGAAGGGTTGCACTTCTATCACGTTGGACGGTTCTCTTCAGACGTCATTGGTCCCGTTCTTGCAGGATGTTTTTCCGGGCTCAGCGAAGTCGCAAATCTCATGTTTTAGGAGATTCCTGATATTCACGATGCACCCGTGAAAAGGTCGTACGGAAAAATCTTCACTTCATTGATACTTCGGAGATGCCGTGTCCCATCGTTCGTGCGCCGACTGTTACACCACGTTCAAAGTCTCTTAAATCTTGATAACCTGCCATTGTAGCAGCAATAAGCGACTTAACAACTGCGCCAGACATTTTTTGTCTTACATAGGCGTTGCCTACGGCAGCGCCGTATGCTGCCTGTTTTCATATCTGTGTATTTGAATAAGCATGTCCATGGCAGTTGCATTGGCACTTCAGTGTCTCATAAATGCTCAGTTCCGTCCAATGAGGCGTGAACAGGTTTTGATTTGACATATGTTTTCCTGTTCAGTATTGACAAAAAAAAAAAAAAAAAAAAAAAAGAAAAAGAACACCTTAATTATGAAACCCAAATTCGAAGGGAGTTTTTACGCTAGTGTTTTCTATGAATATACATTTCGAAATCTCTTCTGACTATTCATGTAATAAATTGACATTGAATTGGGCAGTGGAAATATAGCTGTTCCTGACAACGACACTTTTTATTGATTGATTGCTATTTAACCTTCCCTCTTGAAGAATTAGTGTAGTATAAGGAACGTGTAAATGGTACAATATTAAAATCTGTACTTGTTCAAATTACAATTATAAAGCTTTTTATACCAAAACAAAATTGTTAAAATAAAGCAATGAGCACAATAAAAAGAAAAGGTTAGGAGTCCATCAACAAATGATGCAAGTACGAGAAATATGGAATCAATTCTTTGCGCGGCGTAAGTATGATATATTCCTGATCAGCGTATTGTACGATTAGCACTTGAAAGCGATCCGGTGGGACCAAGTAACCCATCATGATATTTAGTGTTGCCATTGCGGACCTTCAGCTTCACGTGTTTTGTGAGAGTGAGCATTAATAACGCCATCAGTAGACAGATTTAGGTCAGTAAAAAGTGTAGTAACAAAATGCGCAGCTCTGTTGACTTATTCCCTATAAGAAGTATTTTAAAATGTGGACACATGTTTGTTTTACTGCATATGTCGGCCATTTATTACTAAAACTCAGCAAATGGGCACAATTGATGTTTGAAAATATCTAACTCACAAGTTGTATTGTAAACTGGGGGCCTAGAAACGACGGAGTGGGCTCTGTCCCCGCCATAGCCACGCAGTGGTCCACAACCCCATGACGACTACCGCAGTCAACTTCACCCCTCCGCCGTCCCACACCGAACCACTCTTTCAGGGTTATTGTGCGGTTCGGCCCCCGGTGGACCCCCCCCCCCCCCCCCCCCCGGGAACGTCTCATACCAGCCGAGTGTAACACCTATGTCTGCGTGGTGGAGTAATGGTTGTGTACACGTACGCGGAGAACTTGTTTGCGCAGCAATCACCGACATAGTGTAGCTGATGCGGAATAAGGGGCACCAGCCCGCTTTCGCCGAGGCACATGGAAAACCACCTAAAAACCATCCACAGACTGGCCGGCTTAATGGACCTCGACACAAATCTGCCGGGTGGATTCGTGCCGGGGACCAGGTGCTCCAGCCGGCCGGTGTGGTTGTGCGGTTCTAGGCGCTTCAGTCTGGAACCGCGTGACCGCTACGGTTGCAGGTTCGAATCCTGCCTCGGGCATGGATGTGTCTGCTGTCCTTAGGTTTAAGTAGTTCTAAGCTCTAGGGGACTGATGACCACAGATGTTAAGTCCCATAGTGCTCATAGCCATTTGAACCATTTTGAACCAGGTGCTCCTTCCCAATCCGGAAAGCCATGCGTTAGACCGCACGGCTAACCGGGTGGGCTAAATCACAAGTTACTTAAGAAATAATTTCGAGCAACAGACTATTATTGCCAGCGGAGCAGCGAATGACGTATTATTTGACACAAAGGGACTACACTGCCCAACACAATTAAAAGGTGGCATTTTCGGAATGACATATTGCCTCCCAAGGCGAAGCAGAAGTTTTAAATCGTTGTGTGTGATAGTGAAAAAGCGAGGGCGTCGACAACGTCTCCCTCGGGTTCGGCGACACTTCAAACAGCGAGATGTCGACACATGGGAAAAAGTAGGATCGTGCCAAGTTAATGATGTCTCATTAGCACCAAATTTCACCGCATTTCTTTCCAACGCCACCGTGGGTGTCGCGCACGATGGAAAGGTCGTCGCATCCCCTCTTATGTACATTTCACTCCTTTCTATTTCTCTGATTAGGAGAATCATGTTGTTTTCTTATGGGTGCAAGAGAAAAACATTTCAAAGACGTCGCCATTGAGAATCGATGGAAAAAGACCCGGGGAGTGACGTAAGGGGCGTCAATGAAACCACCGCTTCTCTTGGGGCATTGATTCCCACATACTTCGCGGTCCGAAAGGACAATAGAAGTGCGATGAGGTACAGGACGACGCTCTTTACAGGCTTTGAAACTGCTGACAGCCCACGTACGAGTCAACCTTTCTGTAGGGGCATCGTGGACTTGCAACCCCAGTGAACGTGATCGCTTCCATCTGAAGTGCAGCGAGGCCGCAATTTTTGCTTCGGTGTACAGGGTGAAGTCACTGGCGACCGTTCAAAACCATTCAACGAAATCTGAACGCTAAGTGCGTTTTACCTTTGCCTTTTTCAGTTCTTCTATTTCAGGTAGTCTTGTGGAATAATCACAGGACACATAAAACGACAAAATGTCTCTCTGAGACCCCCCAGGTCGGCAACAGCCTTGGTGACACCTGCGTACTTTCTCTGAGCACTTGAGAAATTTACCCGTACAACCACAATCAGCGACGGATTCCAAGGCACGTGCAGGCAGCGACCCTTTGACATCCTTCAATGAAGCAAGTTTAGGATGCTGTTTGGTCGCCTACTTCCGGTCTCGAAGATTCTAAAGGGTGTCAAAGAGTTGCGTCCCTACAGGCGCCTAGAAAACATCACGGGGTGTCTCTGTACACGCAGTCCCCGGGCAGAGAAAATCCTCAACCCGACCGGGAATCGAACGTGGGACCCCATGATCCAGAGGCAGCAGCGCTAGCCACTACACCACCAGCTACGGAATTTACGTGCTGAGCAAAGGTTCATGAGTGGCACCAACGGTGTCGCCGAACTGGGGGCTGTTAGCGAGACCCTTCGCTGTTTTATTCACTGATGTGTCAGTGTTGGAGCCCATTTGTCATCACGCCACTGGAGGGCGTAAAATTGGAGGGTTGGAAAAGTATAAATAGACTTCGGTGTTTCAAATCACGTTTAGATATCGTCGAATGGTTCTGAACGATCGCTGATAGTTCCATGCTTTACACCAAAGCAAAAACTGAGGCCACGTAAACGGGTGCGACCACGTTCAATGGGGCTGCAGACCTCCAACACCTTAGAGAAGGGTGAATCGTCTGTGGGTTGTCAGCAGCGTCAAGGCTTGTCAGAAACGTCGTCGTGTTGCTCATCGCATTATGAATTGTCGTTTGCAACCGAGAAATGTTTGGGTATCATAGCCCCAAAAGAATGGTGGTTTCATTGACCCCCTTTGTCACATCTAAAGCGGCCTTTTCAAATTATGGTTGAAATGCCTGTAAGCACTATAGGACTTAACATCTGAGGTCATCAGTCCCCTAGACTTAGAACTGCTTAAACCTAAATAACCTAAGGACATCACACACATCCATGCCCGAGGCAGGATTCGGACCTGCGACCGTAGCAGCCGCGTGGTCCCAGACTGAATCGCCTAGAACCGCTCGGCCACCGCGGCCGGCGAGGCCTTTTCGTATCGATTCTGTGCAGCCTTGTGTGTGAAATGTTTTCCTCGGCCACGCATGAGAAAAACGCATGCTTTGAACGATTGGAGTCGCGTTAGTTATCTCCTTCGTGGAGGCGTCAAAATAAGGGGTGGAATGTGGTTAAAGGGAGCTGTTACGACCTTCCCATCGTGTCAAATTTTGACGGCAGCGCTGGGTACAACTGTGGAGGAATTTGGTGCCATTGAGACACTACTGACCTGTTTTAGACCGCCATATGTGTGAATATCAATGCCCCAAGGGAAGGAGAGGTTCCATTGACGCCCTTTGTCACAACTACTGATGCCTTTTCGGGTCAATTCTGAGTGACAGTGGGTCTGTTGTTTGGTGTTCTTCTGTCATGTGCTGACACCTTGCTGTCCGAAGCACCGCTGAGCCCGAGTATGGAGTCACAGGTCTCCACGGACGGGAAATGTTTGTGGGGTTCTTTCATCCAAATATCAATTAAACATCTTTGTGGAGGTCTTTGATCCACATTTAAGTCAAATCTCCTTGGCAAGAAAGACAATGACGGAGTTTCCAAAAAATTGACCTTTTAATTGCATTGAGAGGTCTGTCAGATCTTTCTCATATCTTTTCACTTTTTTGAACTGTTCATTGGCTATTGACACTTGTAAATGTTTGTTAATACGATAAACATCTCGGAAAAAACATTGCCATTGTATTCTTTATGTTTGCATGTTTGATAATTGATAATCTATGTCCGTCTTCCTGACTTCCCGTCATAATCCAACTCATATGAAAATCTAATCTGACAACCAGCGATAAAGAGATAGATTAATAAAAGGAACATGGCAAGATGCTGGTGTGTGTCTCACTACTTATACTTTGGTAGAGACGTCTGCCTTCTGTAATTAAAAGTCATTAAGTTTTATTTCCAGCAGTAATTTCAGTGTGAACAGAGCAGAAACTATAGCAGCCAGCCTTCTAATTGGCTTCTTTTAATAGGATCTAGACAGACAATTTGATACTCCTCTTGACAGGTCAAGGAACTAGAAAGGCATATCTTATCAAAGTAATAGTTTCGCATGACGTAATGTTCAGATGGATGAATTTCACACGTGGCAATCGCAGCTTTGGTGTCTCCCTCTGTTGTGAAAGGGGAATGGTTGCTTGTTCACGTGCATTTAAGGGGCGCTATGAGCTCGTCAGGTAGTCAGTCAGTCGGAGGCAGTTGGTCAGCCAGGGCAGTCTGTCAGTCTGGACGAGCCTGGTTAGTTGGTCAGCCAAGTTAGTCTGGGTCTGTCTCTCGTCCGCATTGGTGAGGCGGTTAGTCTCTGTCGGTCGTCCGGAGTGCTAGTGTGTGTTAGGCTGCCAGTCTGCTCGAGTTTGCTCAGGCAATGGGCATTGGCGATTGGATCGATCGGTTGGTCGGTCGCGCACTGGGACACAAGATCACTTATCCGCCTGGAGCGTCGGTGCATGTGGGGTCCCCACCTGAGTCCAGTGGCCGCGCCATATAGCGAGGCGTAGTGGCTTCGCGGCCGACACGAGAGCAACAGGAATCAACCCACGACATCGCGCTGGCCGGGACGAGCTGCGACGCCGTGAGACGGGAGATCGGAGCGCCTTCATGCGTCCGTTGAACTGGCTGGCAGTGGACGGTTCGGGAGAGCGTTGGGGGTGCTGCAACTGGTCTTCAAAAATGGTGCAAATGGCTCTGAGAACTACGGGACTTAACTTCTGAGGTCATCAGTCCCCTAGAACTTAGAACTACTTAAACCTAACTAACCTAAAGACATCACACACATCCATGCCCGAGGCGGGATTCGAACCTGCGACCGTAACGGTCGCGCGATTCCAGATTGTAGCGCCTAGAACCGCTCGGACACCCAGGCCGGCGCCAGGTCTTCGCCAGATATCGCAGTTTTTTTTAGAAGTTAAGTGATTCGTGCTATGTTGTTTCAATAACTTGTTAAATTCTACTTGTTTTCTTGGTAAGTCTCTCGTCCCCAGCTTGCTCGTCTGTCTACCGTCCGCATTTGTCAGGCAGTTAGTGTCTGTCTGTCTGTCTGTCGGTCGGTCTGCCGTACGTTAATAGCTGCCTCTGTTATGTTTGTCGGATTCAGTGTTAACGGATTTATTGCTTCAAGGCCGAATTCCTGAATTTCATGGGTTTTAATTAAGTAAAGATTTTTATAAAGTTGCCACCCTTCCACCGCAAGGGTCCTTTTAAAAACAAATTGCACTTTCGGTGGCAAATGATTTCTTAGTGTGAGTGTTTGCACCATTTCCATCCCTCTTACGGGGTGCATAGTTAATGTGTTTGTGTGAGTTGTTAAAATTTTTAGTTTAAAGTAATCCGGTGTGTTGCAGATTTGCACCAGTGTAGTCTTTCAGAGGTTGTTGTGAGCGGTCGTGACTACGGGCGTGTTGAAAGGGAGTAGCAAGCTTCTCAGCCCGAAGGCTCGTACTGAAAAAAAAAAAACTATTCTGCTTCTGAATAATTGTAACTTGATATTTCGAGGGTGCTTTTCTGCTTATAGTTTTTAAATCTGTTTTTTTGAAAAAGCTTATAGGAATAAAATACACATTTGTTAAAAGTAATTTCCTTTTCCATCAGTTACTTCCTGGCAACTACTTCTACGCTCACCTAGTGTGACTAAATGTGTTAATGCTCTTGATGAATCGCTAGTAAATAAAGTAAATTCTTTAAGAAAAAAGATTTTGAAAGTAAATTCACCGTTCAACGACATTTGCAGGCTCGATGGCTCCAGCCAACAGACGACAGCACAGAAACAAATGCCCATTTACGCCCCCGGGCGACATACTGCCGCCAGTCGAAAGTTGACAGCCTGTTCATTAAGTAGGAAGTCACGCCCCTGGTAGATGCACCAACGCCAAAGGTGTTTACCAAAACTATGGTAAGAGTTAAGATTCTTTTGAAAAAATGCAAAATGGTATAGGTTAAGAAGAGCATTTCCTCAATTCTCATAGGGTCTTTCTGACGTACATAAGACAAAAGGATGGGACTCGTGTGGAAACTTTCTCTCTTCCGATAGGTGAAACAAATACGCAGAAGCCCTTGTTCACTTTCGCAGGTTTTCCGCAGAATTATTTTTGTCAAGACGCCCGCGTTAGTGACACGAAAAATATAGAGGACATTCTGTTCCAGAGATCGGTGAAGAGAACGTTCTGTTTCGGAGAGCGACGGACAACCTCTGCTTTCTAGTTCTGAGATCGGTGGCGAGCACTTGGTGTTCGTTGGGTGTCCGGGGCAGCAGACAGAACGGTAAACATTCTCGGTGCAGTGTTAGGATTTAACTGAGATCGGCATCGTGTGTAGTTTAGGAACTTTGCAACCAAATTGGAGTGTTCGAAAGCCATAGACTTAATTCTGAATTTTTCATTTTGGGTAACGCAATTATTTCTGTCGCATCATTTAAAGTCGATTCAGCCGCGATCTCTGGAAGTAACTCGTCTTTTACACTGTGTTTCCCAGTATCTTGTGGATCCACCACACTTGCATTACTTGTTATCGAGACATTTTAATACATCATCTGTTTCTAGTTATTTTGCTTAGCTTTTCCCATATGTGTAGATCATTGAAAAATAAATGTGTAACAATAGATTTCTTGAATGAGATTTTCACTCTGCAGCGGAGTGTGCGCTAATATGAAACTTCCTGGCAGATTAAAACTGTGTGCCCGACCGAGACTCGAACTCGGGACCATTGCCTTTCGCGGACAAGTGCTCTACCATCTGAGCTACCGACGCACGACTCACGCCCGGTACTAACAGCTTTACTTCTGCCAGTACCTCGTCTCCTACCTTCCAAACTTTACAGAAGCTCTCCTGCGAACCTTGCAGAACTAGCACTCCTGAAAGAAAGGATACTGCGGAGACATGGCTTAGCCACAGCGTGGGGGATGTTTCCAGAATGAGATTTTCATTCTGCAGCGAAGTGTGCGCTGATATGAAACTTCCTGGCAGATTAAAACATATCAGCGCACACTCCGCTGCAGAGTGAAAATCTCATTCTGGAAACATCCCCCAGGCTATGGCTAAGCCATGTCTCCGCAGTATCCTTTCTTTCAGGAGTGCTAGTTCTGCAAGGTTCGCAGGAGAGCTTCTGTAAAGTTTGGAAGGTAGGAGACGAGGTACTGGCAGAAGTAAAGCTGTGAGTACCGGACGTGAGTCGTGCTTCGGTAGCTCAGATGGTACAGCACTTGCCCGCGAAAGGCAAAGGTCCCGAGTTCGAGTCTCGGTCGGGCACACAGTTTTAATCTGCCAGGAAGTTTCAATAGATTTCTTCTTGATGTAGATGTAGGTTGAGCCGTGGCGAGTTTTTCATGTATCGTTGAGATCGATTGTGGTTGAGCTAAGCCAACTTCGCTTTTCGCGTGTCTTATCTTCCGGGTTGGCGGGCGAAGCGAGTTTCGACCGGTAACCCTTGAGATCTCGTGACATTCGCTGGGAGACGAGTGTCAACGGCTGCCGAACGAGTATGATGACCGCTGTATGTTGTGGTGTGTAGTTGATCGGGCGTTTTGGCGACAGGACAGCTTGGAGATACAAGTTCTGTGACTTCGCTGGGAACAAAATTTGAAGTGAAGCGGTGAAGCTCCCTCGTATTGTGTACGTGATATGAAGTAATTGGTTGACCGACGCACTCAGTCATTTAAACTTTATTATTGTACTGAGACTTTCGTAGTCGAACTTTAAGATGGTGTGGAAGAGTTAAGTTGGTCTAGTTAAATGATGTCCGTTATCTGAAAATTTTCGCAGAAGTTTTACTAGTGCTTTGTGTCTCTTGTAATCAAATGATTTTATGTTGGCGTTTCAAAGCCTGCACTCTATTAATACAGTTGTTAATGTGTAAAATGCTTAAGGTCAAAGTTGCGATTTTGTCAGTAGTGTAACGTGTTCCTTTACACGCTTACCCATGTGTCGAGTCAAAGGTTCCGCCGAGTGATTGCTATTTCAGAGTATTGGAATGTCTTTGTGATTCGAGCAGAAACTTTTGATTGTGCCAGCGCTTTCTACATCTACATTTACACTCCGCAAGCCACCCAGCGGTGTATGGCGGAGGGCACTTTACGTGCCACTGTCATTACCTCCCTTTTCTGTTCCAGTCGCGTATGGTTCGCGGGAAGAACTACTGTCTGAAAGCCTCCGTGTGCGCTCGAATCTCTCTCAATTTTACATTCGTGATCTCCTCGGGAGGTATAAGTAGGGGGAAGCAATATATTCGATACCTCATCCAGAAGCGCACCCTCTCGAAACCTGTCTAACAGTCTGCGTGGTGTATGTTTGTTCTATATCGTGTCTCCCTACCACTTTCGCGCAACGACGCTCTGAGCGTGTTTTTTAGGGAATTGACTACTTTGAACCTGGGACCTGTTGCTGGTAAGGAGATGCCAGACCACAAATGACATGTAGAATTCAGAAGAGTTCAGTGAGACTAGCGATGATATAACCAAATACTTAATGATTTCAGCGTCAGCTCCACTGCACTCCCTGTAAAAGAATATTAATACTAACTGAATTTAGTGGATGGGGTTCAAGGCTTTCATATATTTAGTTAGCTGGTAAAATAACGTCGAAAAAGCAGTTAAGTTTACCATTGGAAATTTTATTCTACTCACAAAACATTGTTTATAAATTGCACTATTGATAAAAGGAAATGTTTTAATACAGGATGATAAAAACCAACTGCGTTCAACAAAAATGTGAACGAATATTCCCTGAATGGGTTTCCAAGTTCTACAATGGATCGAAGGATGACCTATGCCATATCACATCTATAATCTAGGTTTAAATTAAGTTTCACAAGAGAGAAAACTATCAAAATGGTCTACAGTGACCCTCAATTATCTTTAATTACTTATCTAACTTGTCGTAAATTACAGTGGCTGATGTGACTTCTTCTTCTTCTTCTTCTGCTTTTACGGCCTCATTGGACCACTTCAGTCAATAATTTCTGGTCCTCTTCTTTGGTATTTTCCCCTTCCGAATGACCCAGTATCTCTTCATTCGTTCCGATGCTTTTCGTCGTTCCTTATCTGTAAATACCCTTTTCATTGTATGTCGTTTGTCAATTTTTGGTTTAAATCTTATTTCTGTGTCCCTCAACTTCTTTAAATTTGGCGTTTTGTTCTGCAAATCATCCAGAGTTATTTCCAGTTCTTCCATATCCTCTCTTATTTCCTTAAGCCATCCTCCTTGTTGTCAAATTCCAGAGTTTCTCAATAATTTTCCTTGATAATCTGGTTTCTGGTGTCCTCAGAATGTGACCACAAAAAGAGATCCTTTTCTTTCGTATAGTGTCAGTGATGGGCTCCAGTTCTCTGTATACCACTTCATTTGGAACTATCCGCCATTGCCCAGCTTTTTGATATTTCTTATTTATGCATGTTCTAGCAATTCTTCTCTCTACTTTTAAAATTTTGTCAATTCTGTTTTTCTGGGTGACTTTAAAAAGAGTTTCACTTCCGTATGTAACCTCTGGTTGAACCACCGTCTTGTAATGTTTTAATTTTGTTTTAATTGATAGACATTTTTTATTGTACGTAGACCATGTTAGTTTTTGAGCTTTTATCATTTTATTAGTTCTTGCTCGCCATGCAGGTTTCTCGTCCAATTTATGTGTTATAATTTCACCCAGGTATTTAAATTGTTTCACTATTTTAATTTCCCTATTGTTCACTGTGATGTGATGTATTACAAGTGGATCCGTTACCATTATTTCAGTTTTTTCAAATGATACCTGGAGTCCTAATTTTTGTGCTATATTTTGTAAGCTTGTTATTTGTTTCGTGGCTTCCTGAATATTATTAGCTAGTAATGCTAGGTCATCAGCAAATCTCAAGCAATTTATGTTTATTTTATCTTTCTTAGTTCCAATTTTAATATTCATAGGATTTTCCTTGTACCATTCTCTCATTACATATTCAAGAGCACAATTGAATAGCAATGGTAATAAACAATCTCCCTGTCTCAACCCTGTTTTAATCGTAAATGGTTCAGATATTTCTCCTCTAAATTTTACTTTGGATTTGGTGTTTGTTAAGGTTAACTGTATCATTTTTATTAATTTAGGATGAAGTCCAAAATTCCTTAATATTTTCATCACTGAAGATCTATGGATGCAATCATACGCCTTTTTGAAATCTACAAAGGTTATGACTAGTTGTTTTTGCCTTCTTTTGTAGACATCCATAACTAACTTCAAAGTGATTATCTGTTCTGGGCAGCTTCTCCAGGATCTAAATCCTCCTTGATATTCTCCCAGTTCCAGTTCTAATTGATCTTTACAGCGGTTGTATAGTATTCTTGACATGATCTTATACGTGCAGTCCAAAAGGGAAATTCCTCTATAGTTGTCTGGATTTGATTTTTCTCCTTTCTTATGTAATGGATGTATTATAGCAGTAGTCCAATTTTCTGGTAATTTCTCTTCATTCCAGATTTTTACTATGCATTGGTTTAATGCTATCTTTACTGGTTCTGCTGCATATTTCCAAAGTTCAGCAAACGTTTGATCTTCTCCACTTGCTTTGTAGTTTTTGAGTTCTTTCAAAGCTCTGTAGACCTCATTAATTGTAGGTGGATTTATATTTTCTGCTGGTGTTTTAATTGGGGTTTCTGTGTTTATCTGAAGAAGTTCTGGGGGATCTTCACAATTTAGTAACTTGTTAAATGTTTCTGCTAGAATTTCTGTATTTTTACTATTGCTATGGGCTAGGTTATTATCTTTATCTTTTAACATTAATGTTGGAGGATCATGTCTTTGTAATTGTCTGCCAAATATTTTGTAATAGTCTCTTGAGTTTGTTTTTTCACTATTTGTTTCTATCATTAGAAGTATATCTTTTTATTATTTTTTGTGTTGTCTTCCTTTGTTTTGTGAGTTCCAAATATGATTTTTCTGTTTTTTCATTTTGATGCCTTAACCAGGCTTGGTGTCGATCCAACACTGCTTCATCACATTCATCGTTCCATCAGTGGTGTTTTTTCCTTGGATTTATAGGGGCAACTTGTTCAGCTATTTGTTTCAATTTGGGAATTATTTCTTCCAGATCATCTGTTATTATTATATCCCTGGTTTGTGCTTCATAATCCTCATTTTGTATCAGTTTATGAGGGTCATAGGTTCTCTTCTTCTTCTGATGGGATTTTTTCTGGTTAATTTTATTTTAATTTTTATCATGTAATGATCCGATCAGGTATCTGTCCCTCTCAGTACTTTCACATTGTAAATTTCCTTGTGGTAATTCTTATCCATGCAGACATGGTTCAGTTGCCATTCTCCTTTTTTCCAGTCTGGATGTTTCCAAGTTTTAGTTTACTTGGTCTTCTCTTAAAATACGTCGACTTTGAGATCATGTCATGGTTTCTGCAAAATTCCACTAGTCTTATGCCATTTTTGTTTGTTCTTCTTTGTGCTGTCCATTTCCCTATTATGTCTCTATATCTCTTTTCCCTTCCTAACTGGGCATTGAAGTCTCCAATTAAAATTTTGATGTGATTTTTATTAATGTTATTCGTCGTTTGATCTAAAAGCTCCCAAAATTTTTCTACCTCTTCTCTGTGTTCTTTTTTATTATTTTTATCATTTGTCGGGGCATGGGCATTTATTATTGTGTACATTTTATTTGCAGCTTTTAGAGTTAATGTTGAGAGCCTGGGAGATTGTGCTTTAAATTCTATTATGGACTCTATTATTTTCAGACTCACCACGAATCCTGTTCCAAATTGTGGACACTGTTTCATGACTCTTTTCCCTGGTATTCCCTTATAAATCCTATATCCTTGTGATTCTATCGGCTCCTGATCAGTATTTCTCATTTCTTGAAGTCCGGTTATGAGAATCCCCTTGAGATCCATTTCATCTGTCAGAATTTTGAGTTTGCCTGGTTGTATGAGGGAATTTATATTGTGTGTCGCAATGTAGTTTATTTGTCCTGTCTTGAGTTTTGGTCGTCTGTCCGTTTTGGGTATTTTCAGATGCTCCGACTCATCCAAGTTATCTTTTAGGTGACTGCCCACTGTATCCGAGTGCAGTCTTCCTTGGTTATTACCAAGCGGTGGATTATTCCTTGAAAGATTTCCTTCCATGTTTGACTTTCAAAGGTAGTCAACCTTGTATGGAGCAAGCTCCGAGTTACAACTACGGTTGTTAGCCGTAGAGGTTGTTTAGTGTTTGGTCCGCGAGAGCTATTTTATTTCGCTCAAGTCCGCCGGTACACCGGTGAGGACCCCCCTATCCGCCACCTGGGACGTGCCACGTCGGAGTATCACCTCTCCGCCTGCTACGACACCGTAGTAGGTTCGTGGTGATGTGACTTCTCAATAACTATATAACAGAAAAATCATCGCGTTACAGATTTTTACTTTAAGTGGCAAATGTGAACACCATGAGCTTTAATTGACGATCGACACTAGTATTACGCAAAAAGGGGGTGTAACAGATGAGACTTCTGCAGTTCTGAGTGAAGCTTTATGCACTGTTATGCGGCATCGCGTGCATTCATTACCTTGTCGGTGTTCGTCAGGGGGCGGCGAGAAGCACAGCTCCGCTCACCTCGCCGTCTCCGAAGCAACTTCTCTCCTAACTTCTCCTTACTACAATTTACCGAAGTTGGTTTAAAAAAAACTATCTGGCTGTGTTTTCATCTGATCACTCAGGGTCTCAATGTTAACCTTAAGCTCCGCCTACAAAAATTCTGTCTATCCAATGAGAAACGTTATACTTTTCGTGGTGGGGCAATGTTTTTAAAGTTTGCAACGTAACAGAGACGCGAAAAAGTCTCACGCTAAAACTTGCGGGTGGTGTGGCTCTTTTTGTGTTATCGTAAGATCTATACTGTTCTTCTGGAGGACTCTAGCTTTGGTCCTAACGTAACAGAGACGCGAAAAAGTCTCATGCTAAGGCTCTAGCTTTTAACAAGGGCTGGGGGCTGGTCCTAACGGTTAGCTGGCTACATGGGTGTCCGTCCCTTATCGTAGGGCCTTCTAACTTCACACGGTTCTGCTCTCGGCCTTCTGTTTCTCCCCTCGGAACTGCGTCTGTCTGACGGTGGGAAGGTATGACATGCATTTAGGCATTCTTGTGTTAGTCTGTGGTATTCTATTTGCTCACTCTTTACTCGTATTACTTTGGTTAATTTAATGTCACGATTTATTCGGAGCTAGGGGACGTACTACTGGATTTGCTTATCATGTCAGGGTTTTCATGGAAGGTGTTGGATTTGCCTGACACCTTACACCTGGACAGCAAGCTACACCGCGATGCCGAGCTCCTCTCTTGCAGAGTCTGCCACTTGAGTTTGGTAAACATCTCCGTAACGCTATCACGGTTACCAAATAACCCTGTGACGAAACGCGCCGCTCTTCTTTGGATCTTCTCTATCTCCTCCGTCAACCCGATCTGGTACGGATCCCACACTGATGAGCAATACTCAAGTATAGGTCGAATGAGTGTTTTGTAAGCCACCTCCCTTGTTGATGGACTACATTTTTTAAGGACTCTCCCAATGAATCTCAACCTGGCACCCGCCTTACCAACAATTAATTTTATATGATCATTCCACTTCAAATCGTTCCGTACGCATACTGCCAGATATTTTACAGAAGTAACTGCTACCAGTGTTTGTTCCGCTGTCATATAATCATACAATAAAGGATCCTTCTTTCTATGTATTCGCAATACATTACATTTGTGTATGTTAAGGGTCAGTTGCCACTCCCTGCACCAAGTGCCTATCCGCTGCAGATCTTCCTGCATTTCGCTACAATTTTCTAATGCTGCAACTTCTCTGTATACTACAGCATCAAAAATGGTTCAAATGGCTCTGAGCACTATGGGACTCAACTGCTGAGGTCATTAGTCTCTTAGAACTTAGAACTAGTTAAACGTAACTAACCTAAGTACATCACAAACATCCATGCCGGAGGCAGGATTCGAACCTGCGACCGTAGCGGTCTGGCGGTTCCAGATTGCAGCGCCTTTAACCGCACGGCCACTTCGGCCGGCTACTACAGCATCATCCGCGAAAAGCCGCATGGAACTTCTGACACTATCTACTAGGTTATTTATATATATTGTGAGTGGGGAGTGAAATGCCATATTCATTGCCTTCCAAAATTTAGTATTTATCTTCCTTTAGCCGAGGCGGGTTAAGTTGGTAGATATATAATTATATATTGTATGTAACTTGTTCGTACATGAGCCTGTTTCCTTAAATATTACGGATTGTCAACTGGCTAAACCTTTAGCTGCATAGCGTCCGCTGAGTTCCTTGTGCAGCTCTTATTAGTAATTTTTTTTTTTTATTAACACGTCTGAGCACGTGAACATTTATTTTTAAAGATCAATGTTCCTGCTGTAGTTTTTTTACTTAAGTGGTTCTATCAGGTTAAGTAATTAGATCTTAGCTTGGCACTAGTGTTAAAGTGTCATTAAATCACCCTTTACTGGTAATTCTTTTTATTTATTGTATTTTGAGCGAAATCCTATATGGGAGTTTGAATTTCTGAAGTTTGTCAGTAATTTTGTTTTCTTAATAAGGGACTGTTTATTTGAGTACCGAGTACATTGGGTGTCTAACTATATTTGCAAAACTGTCTAGTGGCTCGTCTACAATTTTTAATTGTCAAATTCCTTAAAAGGCGTAATGTCAATAAATTTCTTAAATTATAAATTGTGAATACCAACCATGATTCCATCCCGCTTCCTCTTTTATGGTATTTAAGATATGGTGTGTAAATGTGCCAACGTCCTTGCCGCAGTGGTACCACGGGCTCCCGTCAGATCACCGAAGTTAAGCGCTGTCTGACTGGGCTAGCACTTGGATGGGTGACCACCCGGTCTGCCGAGCGCTGTTGGCAAGCGGAGTGCACTCAGCCCTCGTGAGGCAAAGTGAGGAGCTACTTGACTGAGAAGTAGCGGCTCCGGTCTCGGAAACTGACATACGGCTGGGAGAGCGGTGTGCTGACCACATGCCCCTCCATATCCGCATCCAGTGACGCCTGTGGGCTGAGGATGACAGGACGGCCGGTCGGTACCTTTGGGCCTTCATGGCCTGTGCGGGAGGAGTGTAAGTGTGGTACGATTAAGGAAATCCACGAACCAGATTATTAATCCCCTATCACTTGAAAATACATTAGCCAAAGCCATCATCCACGAATATGTGCGGCACATTGCTTCTTATGACAATTCCTTGGTGCAAATCTTCTTTCAAATAACGGACAGCTTGCGATCAGCCTAAAGCCTATAAGATATATACCTTTATTTTGTATTACTCATTTATGCTCAGGTATCTGGCGACCTTCGTACTAGCAGTAACAACTTGGTATGGTACGGTGATGAGTGGTACTGCCTGAAATGTGTTACTCTCGGCACACTCCTGACACTGTGAATGGTGGAATATTGAGCCGCCTAAGGATTTCCAAAATGGAATGTCCTATGCGTCTAGCTCCAGCTGTCACTCGGCTGTCAAAGTCTGTTAATTCCTTCGTGCGGCCGAAATCAAGTCGCAAAACTTTTTTACATGAATCATCTGAGTACAAACGGCAGACCGCCAATGCAGTGCCCTTTTATGCACAACTGGCCATTAAAATTGCTTCACTAAGAAGAAATGCAGATGATAAACGGGTATTCATTGGACAAATATATTATACTAGAACTGACATGTGATTAAGTTTTCTCGCGATTTCGGTGCACAGATCCTGAGAAATCAGTACCCAGAACAACCACCTCTGGCCGTAATAACGGCCTTCATACGCTTGGGCATTGAGTCAAACAGAGCTTGGATGGCGTGTACAGGTACAGCTGCCCATGCAGCTTCAACGCGATACCACAGTTCATCAAGAGTAGTGACTGGCGTTATTATGACGAGCCGGTTGCTCGGCCACCATTGACCAGATGTTTTCAATTGTGAGAGATCTGGAGAATGTGCTGGCCGGGACAGCAGTTGAACATTTTCTGTATCGAGAAAGGCCCGTACAGGACCTGCAACATGCGGTCGTGCATTATCCTGCTGAAATGTAGGGTTTCGCAGAGATCAAATGAAGGGTTAGAGCCACGAGTCGTAACACATCTGAAATGTAACGTCCACTGTTCAAAGTGCCGTCAATGCGAACACGAGGTGACCGAGACGTGTAACCAATGGCAGCCCATACCATCACGCAGGGTGATACGCCAGTATGGCGATGACGAATACACACTTCCAATGTGCGTTCACCGCGATGTCGCCAAACACGGATGCGACCATCATGATGCTGTAAACAGAACCTGGATTCATCCGAAAAAATGACGTTTTGCCATTCGTGCACCCAGGTTTGTCGTTGAGTACACCATCGCAGGCGCTCCTGTCTGTGATGCACCGTCAAAGGTAACCGCAGCCATGGTCTCCTAGCAGATAGTCCATGCTGCTGCAAATGTCATCGAACTGTTCGTGCAGATGGTTGTTGTCTTGCAAACGTCCCCATCTGTTGACCCAAGGATCGAGAAGTGGCTGCACGATCCGTTACAGCCATGCAGATAAGATGCCTGTCACCTCGACTGCTACGGGGCTGTTGGGATCCAGCAAGGCGTTCCGTATTACCCTCCTGAACCCACCGATTCCATATTCTGCTAACAGTCATTGGATCTCGATCAACGCGAGCAGCAATGTCGCGATATGATAAACCGCAATCGCAATAGGCTACAATCCGACCTTTATCAAAGTCGGAAACGTGATGGTATTCTTTGGTCCTCCTTACACGAGGCATCACAACGTTTCACCAGGCAACGCCGGTCAACTGCTGTTTGTGTATGAGAAATCGGTTGGAAACTTTCCTCATGTCAGCACGTTGTAGGTGTCGCCACCGGTGCCAACCTTGTGTGAATGCTCTGAAAAGCTAATCATTTGCATATCACAGCATGTTCTTCCTCTTGGTTAAATTTCGCGTCTGTAGCACGTCATCTTCGTGGTGTAGCAATTTTAATGGCCAGTAGTGTACCTTGTGTAGGAGACAGTACCGCCGTTTGTGTACGTGCGTATCTCTGTCCCATGACTTTTGTCACCTCAGTGTAGGTGTGGAGCACACAAACTGCCGGAGCGCGCTAGGAACGCCAAACAACTGTGGTGGGGTCGCCGCACTTAGCGCGGCGGGCCGCCTCCGTGCAGCCAGCGCACTGTAGCTACGCTCGCCCCTCCTCCCCCTGGCCCGAGCCGTTTTTATTGGCCACTCCGGCATTTTGGGGTTTTTGCAGGGCCGGGGCCGTTCGCCTGTGTGTCGCCTTGCCTCGGTTCTGTGCCGCCTGGCTCCAGATAGGAAATCAATAGCGGCCTAGAGTGGTGCGGCGCGGCGCGGCGCGGCGTGGGCGGCTCCCGGGCACTGCCGTCCGGGCGACGGGGCTGGCGGGGGCGTCAGGAGGGGGCGGGGGGGGGGGGGGGCGCAGGGCTGCGCCGCTAATTGTCTTCACACCACGCGCCGCCGGCTGCTGTCCTCCTGTGTGGGCCAATACTTAGCTCGTTTCATGTATCAAGGAATGAGATGCTGCCGGCTACTCTCCGGGACGTTTAACTGTACGGGTATACAGACTGTACAAGGCAGTACCCTCAGGAGTAATTGAATTACGGGTACTTCCTTAGCCGACTTACTGAAACGGTGGACACAAACACTGGAAATATAAAAAATAACATACAAAAATATGCTTTCTTTTACTTAATAATTTCATAGTAATATTAAACAAATGTTGGACACTAAGGAAGGAAACAAACAAATAAGATTACGAACTCATTCTGGAAACATCCCCCAGGCTGTGGCTGAGCCATGTCTCCGCATATCCTTTCTTTCATGAGTGCTAGTTCTGCAAGATTCGCAGGAGAGCTTCTATAAAGTTTGGAAGGTAGGAGATGGGGTATTGGTAGAAGTAAAGCTGTGAGGAGGGGGCGTGAGTCATGCCTGGGTAACTAAGATGGTAGAGCACTTGCCCGCAAAAGGCAAAGGTCCCGAGTTCGAGTCTCGGTCCGGCACACAGTTTTAATCCGCCAGGGAGTTTCATATCAGCGCACACTCCGCTGCAGAGTGAAAATCTCATTCTGGAAATAAGATTAGGGTTTAACATACAGTCGACGACGGTATCATTAGAGAAGGAGCAGAAGCTCAAATTGGGGAAAGACTAGAAAGGGGAAATGTGGTGTGCGTACTGTAAGACCTTCGGTACACACACCATCATATTATTTGACTTGTCGCTCTAACGAAGTAGGCGAGTGTCAGCAATATGTCTCGTGATCTTATCGTGGCGTGTTTATCTTCTTCCGTTAGGTCAGACGACAGAAATGCCACTTGCACGCTTAGAGTAGCAGATTGACGGTGACCCACTTTAAACAGAACTTGATTAATTTTCACACACATTTATTAAAATAATAACAAGCATAAAAATAACTTAACTTGGTTCTGGAGGCTATTTACAATTGACAATCTGAAGTTCCTGTGGTCTTGGTACGTTAATCTTATTCTCACATATCTCTTATACTTGCGAAAGTGTCTATTCATTGCTCTTCATGGCTATGTACAGGAATATGGTAATCTTATTAGGCGCAGACTGAAACTTGACTACAGACTAATGCAGACTAACGCAGACTAATGCAGACTGACTAATCGGAGGTCTGTACACTCGTTATAATACCTCGCGCGTTCATGTATCACTGCGCGAGTGACGTCGTTAGCAGCAATCTCATTGGCTGTGTTACATATTAATACGCGGATCGGCGGAAGCAGAATTTGGTCCATCTCTATGGCAGCGCCATCTCGTAGTGTGGAGACGGACGAGTGCTGCGCCTGCGCTGTTGTGCTTAGCAGGGCGCGCTCTAGTGGGAAAGTTGTGTATGCACTGACTACGCGGAACTATGTACACAACAGGAAAGGTTGCACTTGTAACCTCCCCCTCACTTATCGACCTTAATGACAGTGAAAAATGAAACCGCGTGTACCTAATGGGAATTTTGGAAAAGCAATCGTCACCGAAGTTAACCTGTCGGTAAAGAGGGAGGAAAGGGTTACATCTAAATGAAAGGAAAAATGCAAGTGAAACTGGTGGAAATTAATTTTGGAATAGGGATAAAGTTAATAAAGAAAGTAAATGTGCGGCCGTTACGTTAACAATCAACTAGCGGTAATTAGATATTTGAGATTTGGGGGAAATTACGGTCGCCAGTCCTATGGACAATTACTATAATAACTGAAAAAGAAAAGTTATTACACATATAATTAGCACTAGAAGTGTGGCAACTGAAGGTTGACACGTGTAGTGTGAAAACTGAAAGTTTGTCAGAAGTAATAAATTTCGCTACACTCTGACTTAATTTAGCAAAAGAATTAATAAAACTGGAAAATCGAAAGTTAATTTAGTGACTGAAGTTAATAGTGAGCTTTCTTTCTGAAGCACATCGACATTCAGTAAAATAAGGTTAGTCTTGGACTACCTCAACAATCATTTCAAAAGCTACTTGAATCTACGCAATTTAGAAATAAGAGAATTAACTTTGAACTTGAATTAAATGATTCTGAACAATTAACCATAGTAAAATTTAGTACGTACCAAGCTGAGCTGCAGTCACAGGTAACTAAAATACGGTAACAAAACTCGCACTCTTAATTTGTGCTTGTGCAATCTAAATATTGTAGCCAGCTGAACTTTGAAATTAAAGCAGGGAAATCGAATGATGCTGGCGTTTGAATTTCAACGACCCTCGGGCTCATTTCGGAAAAGGAAGGGATCCTGCTTGGCAATGCAATTGGGACAATGAGCAACAAAGGTTCATGCTAAGTTGCTGTAATTTTGCGAGGCAAATGGAACAATTTGAAAAGCTGAGGTCTGCCATACAGTTCTGAAACTTTAGGTGCTTTTAGTCTTCCTTGTTGGTTGATTGAAGGTTTGAAGCCGTCGATCGAGGAGGTGGCGACAGTCACTCATTGTCGGCCGTCGCTGTTGCAGAAGCTGGATGTTGGCGCGCCTTCTTCTCGACACGGTCACCAGGCGAAACGGGCTCTTGATGTGCACCAGCTAATACTTCCCGTCCGCGACACCATGTCAGAAACTATCATCGCGAGTCGAGCGCAATTACATGCTGCCAAACCCTGAAAGCGCGGCAACTCGCGGGAGCGTCACACAACACACCTGCTCCACTCGCTACTCCAGCCAGACTCCAACTGCCCTGCCCGCGCTCCACGCGGCAGAGTTAACACTCCCAAAGATCCTACACACTTTGAGTCTTCACACGACCTATCGATGTAATCGTTCGAAAGCAGTTTTTCCTAGGCAAGACCCAGCGTAAAAATACAAATAACATTTACGAAACAAACCAATTATACATCGACATAAATGCATAAATATATATATACAAATAGTAAAACAATTACAATATGTAAAGACACAGAAATATCATATATTCAGGTAGCAAAAATAAGGAAAACAAATTATAGTACAATAGATGGAAATAGGAGGATATGCATTTCCGGCGTTACATGTGCCCCACATTGTCTGAGGATGTTCGTGTAACGTAAACAGACTCAGAAAATGTCCAAAAAAAATAGAAACAGCGGAAATGCATATGCTCAAAACATCAACAAAACCATAAACCAATTTTTAGACGATAATGATTGAGTGGAGACACTCCTAAACTTATTCCACTCTGTCATCTTGATCAAAATAAAACAGGTTGACAACATATTAAAATTCATAGAAAACATAGAAAATGGTTTAGCTATTCTAAAAATCTAAATTCCTAGCAGTATCAAGAAATGGGATACTATTTACAAAATTAATCAGATTACATGGTCATAGAAAACAGGTATATCAAAATACGCAAATTAATAATTAATTACATAGAATACGTATTTTATATAAACTTTTCATAATTAATATTCTCGTCATGAGTGTGCACTTAACGCTAAACAAGAAAATAATATACAGCAGATCGACAAAAAAATAAATATTGACAACAGAATTCTTTCATATCAGCTGTCCGGGAAGAAAAACAACTCCGCCTTCCGTACTCGCAAGTACAAAGAATGTCGACAGCGGCACAAGAACCGACAGAGGCACAAGAGCCGACAGCGGTTCCGCCCCGCCAGTATTGTTGCGCCCGCCTGTGCGGCACGCTTGATCTCTCTCGCCCTCGTAACGGCATTTCCAGAACGTCCGTTTCACTGAATTCTTTCTGTAAAACTCACTCCCGAGTAATCTCAAGGAGTCTATAAACACTATCACAGTGGATAACTCAACACTGTCCATCATCACACGCATGTACTAGCCTGAAACTTAAAACAGCGTCTAAGTACATCGGCAATGACTAGTAAATCACATATTTATGGAATCTTACAGCTATTTACAAAATCATATTTACATTCCTTAATCTACTGTGACTCAGCTGAAAACTTAAACTAGCAGCTTGGATTTTTCAGTTGATTAGATCATGATTAAATTGATTAAAATTAAATTGATTAATCAAAATTAATTACTTATTAATTACAACTTCTTTAATCTCCTCTTGGTCAGGCCAAAGCATGACAATCTCGCAGATCGTTAAATCTTACACTCTATTTTACATACTGTATAAATTACCCATTGTGTGGTATTAATCAATCCTAGGTTGGTACAATTTCAAGTCTACAATGTTCTGTATACCTAATAGTTTTCCAGAGCTTGGATACTCTAAGCAATAAGCATTTGTGTGAGGTATACCAATGACCTTATATGGTCCATTTTAAACAAACTTAAATTTAGAGATTTCATTGTCTATCTCGCTCGATTTCTCATGAGCTTTTACAAGTACTAAGTCTACGATTGCAAATTTAGCAAACCGCGCTTTAGCGTCGTGACGACGTGTGCGAGCATCGGCTTTTAGCTTCATTACTTCTCGCAAACGATCTTTTTTCACACCAATACTGATGTTAATCCGTGGAGCGAATTTGATTATCTCTTCCACTAAACTTTTTACACTTTTGTCAATGCCGAAATTCCTCATGTTACGGCAGTTCAAACTCATCCCTATGTCAATGTCATCCGGCCAGTTAACAATGTGTGTAGGCTGGTATTGCCTATGCACACCGTCTCCTGCCTCGTCAAAACCAACTACCATTGTTTTATCTAGTGACATACATGTCAAAGTTTTGCTTTCGCAGTTAATCACTGCACGGTACTTTAATAGCCAATCTAACCCAATAATTACTTCCGTAGTTAAGTCTGGCACGACGACAAACTCTTGCTCAAATCATGCCCCACATATCTCGAAGTGGACAAAAATCTGTTTTGTGACCGGTTTACTGGCCTTCCCAGTAGCACCGATAATTTTCACTCCTGTTACTGGCATAACTACGATGCCAGGTCTGTCTTTCAGTAACTCAAATATTTTCCCAGATACAGCGCTCAATTCTGCACCGGTGTCAATCAACACGTTTAGTTGTAGGTCGTGCATATTAACAGACACTACTATCTGTCTACACTTGTCCTCGACTGTTTCATTATTTTCCCACAGTAAATCCTCGTCTATATCCAGGTCATTCCAGAAAAAACCATCCGGCTTTGATCCTAAATTCGGCTTATCTGGCGGCTTTTTCAGCCTTTGTTCACATACAGTTTTAATTTCAACACGTTTGTCCTGAGGCTTAGTCTCTAGCTTCGCCTCCAATACCGAAACCTTTTCCTGTAACTCGTCAACTAGTGAGTGTTGCTTTGCTATCTATTCACTAATTGTCACCTTCGTTGATTCCACTTTGGTCAGATTGATCTCATCTGCCAATCTACCTGGAGAAATGTGCCCAGTAGTATCTGCAATTACTTCCTCTAGATCTGCGCAACCCACACTGTTATCGTCTGACTGTATAATGTCAGCTCTAACCTCATACACGCCGTAATCTATGTGCTTTTCTACTAATCGTGTCCGGCTATCACTAAAATTTTCGTAATCTGTCTCCTTAATACTCTCGCAATGTTTAAACTGGATGTTCGCGTCGGATGGGTCGGCTACTTCTACCACTACAACTTTCGGTAAAGTCTGCCGGTTAGGGCCAGAACTTTCCGTTACTACTTCAACATTCAACTCCTGCGGGACGAAACACGACGCATCTTGCTCGTGCTCCCCCTTAACATCAACTATTTCTAGTAAAGTCTGCCGGTTAGGGCCAGAACTTTCTATCACTTCACAATCACTATCTTCCTGCGGGACGAGACGCGGCAAATCCTGCCCGCGCTCTCCATAAATACTTCTCCCGTACAGGCCCCTATAATGTCTTAGTTCGTCGTATAAGCGACCGAACTGCCTTAACGAGACCTCATCCCTCTCTGCATCCCCTCGCTCAATGACGGACGTGTTATCCCACATCTGATCTTCTCTCAACAATTGCGAATCATTCTTAAACTCAATCTCCAGTTCCGCTGTGGGTATTACAGCTGCCACTTTATAATCGATTTCCGGAACACTACTTAAATTGTTCTCACTGACAGTGAATGTATTTTCTCCTGCCGTGTATAAAGTTGATCTACTACTTGTGGGCGCACTCCTTTCTCCTAACACTGGCACACTCTCCCGCCGTTGACTATTCCACACGGAATTTTCATAACGACGACACCTGGGTTTTCTCCTGTTATTGGGCCTCCAAAATTTCTCCACGCCTGGTCGGCCCCTCACCGGCGCGGCTAACGGTTTCCCTGTCTCGTCCCAGCAGATACGCTCCCCGGATGCTGCTGAGGCGGCTGATCACACCCTCTGGCGTTATTACTATTCTGTGAAGCCCGTATCACGTTAGTATGATACTGGTTTCCGTCATTCCTGTTATTATTTGCATTGTACCGATTGTTATTACGGTCCGAACCATTATTGTTATTGCTGCCATGGTTGCGGTATGCATTATTCCCGTGGTTATCGTTGTTGTGGTTGCTGTGGTACCCGTTGTTGTTACCACGGCCTCTGCCACTGTCGCGATTATTGCGCCAATTGTCCTCGTCCTCCACTCTTTCCAGGAAATCATTGATTGTCCTGTAATTGCTTCCTACGTATCGTTTTGTATCATCTGGAAGCTTCTTGTAGAGTTCCCAGACTATTTCGGATTCCGAGCGGCGGTCACGCAAATATTCCAACTTGCGGATCCAGCCCGCACAAAACTCCTTCATCGAACCGCGCGAATTCGCATCGAAAGGCCTCGATACGACAAATTCGCGCCAGACACTTTGCTGTTTTTGCTCTGACCAGTATTCAGCCAGATACAAATTTTTAAATTCGTCAAAAGTCAGGTTCGTAATGTTGAGGTTTAAGCCCCAACGCTTGGCATCACCAGCCAACACATCAATAATCGCATTAATTTTTCTCTCATCAGTCCATGATCTGGGTAAAACTCTTTCACAATTCTTAATGAAATCCGTCGCGTGAATACCGCCTTTTTTCAAGGGGTCGAACCGCTCCTCTTTCGTCAACAATTCCGAACTATGTGCATAGATTGGCACATAGCTCTGTTTTTCGTCAAGTTTCTTTTCTAATTCCGACACTCTCGTAATTACTTGGCAAGTGGTTGTGGCAAGGGTTTCTACTTCCCTTTTTTTCTCTTCGCAGGTATTAGCCTGCTTCGTCACTTTGGTATCTACTTCGGATACTAAAGCCTTTAAAGTTTCCACCTTCTATTGATCCTCTTTTTTCACTAATTGAATTTGTTCCGTTACCTTATTCTCGATGATCCGAGCAACTGATTCTCCTACACTTTTCTCGATTCTGCTAATTTCAGAATTAAAACGAGTATTTATGCTCGCAATTTCCGCCTGAACGCCTATCATTTCCTGTTTAAGATTACCGATTTCGGTATTAATTACAACAATATCTTCTTTGATTTTATCAACTTTTGTGTTAACAACTCCAACATTGTTGATAACAACGTTAATAGCTTTGTTCTGATTGCATAGCATCCGTTCAAATTTTTCAGACTGAGCTTCTTGCTTGGCAGCCTGATCTTTTTGCTTGGCCGATTGACTCTTGATTTCGTTAATCAAAACATTCAATAAATCAGTTAAATTCCCGGAAACTACCGGTTTTACTTCCGCAGCGGCTTCCTCTTTAATTTTCCCCCGTATTCGTCATCAAGGGATTCAGATTTGATTTTCACTTCCGATTCCGAAACATTTTCTAAAGTTTGGAATTCCATTTCTGCTCTTTGTTGCGTTTCGGCGGTCGCGTCTTTCATGTTCGCCGCCTGCCCCTGAACAATGGGTACCGCGGTGCGCGTTTCCCACTGTTCGACCGATTGTTCCGTATCCAAGTCTACCAAATTTTGGTTATTGTTGCCTTCACTCATTTTAATAATTTTCAATATAAATGCCAAACCACAAATATAATTAGGATTACTCCCACTACTTATTCTCGCTGACGTAACGGCCTGTACGTAACCAGTACTTCGTTACGAGATTTGCAACATACAAAATTAGTGTCCAGAACAACCTCAAATCCGAAGATTGTTCTGTCACCAGGTCGCCACGTGTAACCTCCCCCTCACTTATCGACCTTAATGACAGTGAAAAATGAAACCGCGTGTACCTAATGGGAATTTTGGAAAAGCAATCGTCACCGAAGTTAACCTGTCCGTAAAGAGGGAGGAAAGGGTTACATCTAAATGAAAGGAAAAATGCAAGTGAAACTGGTGGAAATTAATTTTGGAATAGGGATAAAGTTAATAAAGAAAGTAAATGTGCGGCCGTTACGTTAACAATCAACTAGCGGTAATTAGATATTCGAGATTTGGGGGAAATTACGGTCGCCAGTCCTATGGACAATTACTATAATAACTGAAAAAGAAAAGTTATTACACATATAATTAGCACTAGAAGCGTGGCAACTGAAGGTTGACATGTGTAGTGTGAAAACTGAAAGTTTGTCAGAAGTAATAAATTTCGCTACACTCTGACTTAATTTAGCAAAAGAATTAATAAAACTGGAAAATCGAAAGTTAATTTAGTGACTGAAGTTAATAGTGAGCTTTCTTTCTGAAGCACATCGACATTCAGTAAAATAAGGTTAGTCTTGGACTACCTCAACAATCATTTCAAAAGCTACTTGAATCTACGCAATTTAGAAATAAGAGAATTAACTTTGAACTTGAATTAAATGATTCTGAACAATTAACAATAGTAAAATTTAGTACGTACCAAGCTGAGCTGCAGTCACAGGTAACTAAAATACGGTAACAAAACTCGCACTCTTAATTTGTGCTTGTGCAATCTAAATATTGTAGCCAGCTGAACTTTGAAATTAAAGCAGTGAAATCGAATGATGCTGGCGTTTGAATTTCAACGACCCTCGGGCTCATTTCGGAAAAGGAAGGGACCCTGCTTGGCAATGCAATTGGGACAATGAGCAACAAAGGTTCATGCTAAGTTGCTGTAATTTTGCGAGGCAAATGGAACAATTTGAAAAGCTGAGGTCTGCCATACAGTTCTGAAACTTTAGGTGCTTTTAGTCTTCCTTGTTGGTTGATTGAAGGTTTGAAGCCGTCGATCGAGGAGGTGGCGACAGTCACTCATTGTCGGCCGTCGCTGTTGCAGAAGCTGGATGTTGGCGCGCCTTCTTCTCGACACGGTCACCAGGCGAAACGGGCTCTTGATGTGCGCCAGCTAATGTTTCCCGTCCGCGACACCATGTCAGAAACTATCATCGCGAGTCGAGCGCAATTACATGCTGCCAAAACCTGAAAGCGCGGCAACTCGCGGGAGCGTCACACAACACACCTGCTCCACTCGCTACTCCAGCCAGACTCCAACTGCCCTGCCCGCGCTCCACGCGGCAGAGTTAACACTCCCAAAGATCCTACACACTTTGAGTCTTCACACGACCTATCGATGTAATCGTTCGATAGCTGTTTTTCCTAGGCAAGACCCAGCGTAAAAATACAAATAACATTTACGAAACAAACCAATTATACATCGACATAAATGCATAAATATATATATACAAATAGTAAAACAATTACAATATGTAAAGACACAGAAATATCATATATTCAGGTAGCAAAAATAAGGAAAACAAATTATAGTACAATAGATGGAAATAGGAGGATATGCATTTCCGGCGTTACACGTGCCCCACATTGTCTGAGGATGTTCGTGTAACGTAAACAGACTCAGAAAATGTCCAAAAAAAATAGAAACAGCGGAAATGCATATGCTCAAAACATCAACAAAATTTAGCATTCGCCTAACTAACCATAAACCAATTTTTAGACGATAATAATTGAGTGGAGACACTCCTAAACTTATTCCACTCTGTCATCTTGATCAAAATAAAACAGGTTGACAACATATTAAAATTCATAGAAAACATAGAAAATGGTTTAGCTATTCTAAAAATCTAAATTCCTAGCAGTATCAAGAAATGGAATACTATTTACAAAATTAATCAGATTACATGGTCATAGAAAACAGGTATATCAAAATACGCAAATTAATAATTAATTACATAGAATACGTATTTTATATAAACTTTTCATAATTAATATTCTCGTCATGAGTGTGCACTTAACGCTAAACAAGAAAATAATATACAGCAGATCGACAAAAACATAAATATTGACAACAGAATTCTTTCATATCAGCTGTCCGGGAAGAAAAACAACTCCGCCTTCCGTACTCGCAAGTACAAAGAATGTCGACAGCGGCACAAGAACCGACAGAGGCACAAGAGCCGACAGCGGTTCCGCCCCGCCAGTATTGTTGCGCCCGCCTGTGCGGCACGCTTGATCTCTCTCGCCCTCGTAACGGCATTTCCAGAACGTCCGTTTCACTGAATTCTTTCTGTAAAACTCACTCCCGAGTAATCTCAAGGAGTCTATAAACACTATCACAGTGGATAACTCAACACTGTCCATCATCACACGCATGTACTAGCCTGAAACTTAAAACAGCGTCTAAGTACATCGGCAATGACTAGTAAATCACATATTTATGGAATCTTACAGCTATTTACAAAATCATATTTACATTCCTTAATCTACTGTGACTCAGCTGAAAACTTAAACTAGCAGCTTGGATTTTTCAGTTGATTAGATCATGATTAAATTGATTAAAATTAAATTGATTAATCAAAATTAATTACTTATTAATTACAACTTCTTTAATCTCCTCTTGGTCAGGCCAAAGCATGACAATCTCGCAGATCGTTAAATCTTACACTCTATTTTACATACTGTATAAATTACCCATTGTGTGGTATTAATCAATCCTAGGTTGGTACAATTTCAAGTCTACAATGTTCCGTATACCTAATAGTTTTCCAGAGCTTGGATACTCTAAGCAATAAGCATTTGTGTGAGGTATACCAATGACCTTATATGGTCCATTTTAAACAAACTTAAATTTAGAGATTTCATTGTCTATCTCGCTCGATTTCTCATGAGCTTTTACAAGTACTAAGTCTACGATTGCAAATTTAGCAAACCGCGCTTTAGCGTCGTGACGACGTGTGCGAGCATCGGCTTTTAGCTTCATTACTTCTCGCAAACGATCTTTTTTCACACCAATACTGATGTTAATCCGTGGAGCGAATTTGATTATCTCTTCCACTAAACTTTTTACACTTTTGTCAATGCCGAAATTCCTCATGTTACGGCAGTTCAAACTCATCCCTACGTCAATGTCATCCGGCCAGTTAACAATGTGTGTAGGCTGGTATTGTCTATGCACACCGTCTCCTGCCTCGTCAAAACCAACTACCATTGTTTTATCTAGTGACATACATGTCAAAGTTTTGCTTTTGCAGTTAATCACTGCACGGTACTTTAAAAGCCAATCTAACCCAATAATTACTTCCGTAGTTAAGTCTGGCACGACGACAAACTCTTGCTCAAATCATGCCCCACATATCTCGAAGTGGACAAAAATCTGTTTTGTGACCGGTTTACTGGCCTTCCCAGTAGCACCGATAATTTTCACTCCTGTTACTGGCATAACTACGATGCCAGGTCTGTCTTTCAGTAACTCAAATATTTTCCCAGATACAGCGCTCAATTCTGCACCGGTGTCAATCAACACGTTTAGTTGTAGGTCGTGCATATTAACAGACACTACTATCTGTCTACACTTGTCCTCGACTGTTTCATTATTTTCCCACAGTAAATCCTCGTCTATATCCAGGTCATTCCAGAAAAAACCATCCGGCTTTGATCCTAAATTCGGCTTATCTGGCGGCTTTTTCAGCCTCTGTTCACATACAGTTTTAATTTCAACACGTTTGTCCTGAGGCTTAGTCTCTAGCTTCGCCTCCAATACCGAAACCTTTTCCTGTAACTCGTCAACTAGTGAGTGTTGCTTTGCTATCTATTCACTAATTGTCACCTTCGTTGATTCCACTTTGGTCAGATTGATCTCATCTGCCAATCTACCTGGAGAAATGTGCCCAGTAGTATCTGCAATTACTTCCTCTAGATCTGCGCAACCCACACTGTTATCGTCTGACTGTATAATGTCAGCTCTAACCTCATACACGCCGTAATCTATGTGCTTTTCTACTAATCGTGTCCGGCTATCACTAAAATTTTCGTAATCTGTCTCCTTAATACTCTCGCAATGTTTAAACTGGATGTTCGCGTCGGATGGGTCGGCTACTTCTACCATTACAACTTTCGGTAAAGTCTGCCGGTTAGGGCCAGAACTTTCTATCACTTCACAATCACTATCTTCCTGCGGGACGAGACGCGGCAAATCCTGCCCGCGCTCTCCATAAATGCTTCTCCCGTACAGGCCCCTATAATCTCCTAGTTCGTCGTATAAGCGACCGAACTGCCTTAACGAGACCTCATCCCTCTCTGCATCCCCTCGCTCAATGACGGACGTGTTATCCGACATCTGATCTTCTCTCAACAATTGCGAATCATTCTTAAACTCAATCTCCAGTTCCGCTGTGGGTATTACAGCTGCCACTTTATAATCGATTTCCGGAACACTACTTAAATTATTCTCACTGACAGTGAATGTATTTTCTCCTGCTGTGTATAAAGTTGATCTACTACTTGTGGGCGCACTCCTTTCTCCTAACACTGGCACACTCTCCCGCCGTTGACTATTCCACACGGAATTTTCATAACGACGACACCTGGGTTTTCTCCTGTTATTGGGCCTCCAAAATTTCTCCACGCCTGGTCGGCCCCTCACCGGCGCGGCTAACGGTTTCCCTGTCTCGTCCCAGCAGATACGCTCCCCGGATGCTGCTGAGGCGGCTGATCACACCCTCTGGCGTTATTACTATTCTGTGAAGCCCGTATCACGTTAGTATGATACTGGTTTCCGTCATTCCTGTTATTATTTGCATTGTACCGATTGTTATTACGGTCCGAACCATTATTGTTATTGCTGCCATGGTTGCGGTATGCATTATTCCCGTGGTTATCGTTGTTGTGGTTGCTGTGGTACCCGTTGTTGTTACCACGGCCTCTGCCACTGTCGCGATTATTGCGCCAATTGTCCTCGTCCTCCACTCTTTCCAGGAAATCATTGATTGTCCTGTAATTGCTTCCTACGTATCGTTTTGTATCATCTGGAAGCTTCTTGTAGAGTTCCCAGACTATTTCGGATTCCGAGCGGCGGTCACGCAAATATTCCAACTTGCGGATCCAGCCCGCACAAAACTCCTTCATCGAACCGCGCGAATTCGCATCGAAAGGCCTCGATACGACAAATTCGCGCCAGACACTTTGCTGTTTTTGCTCTGACCAGTATTCAGCCAGATACAAATTTTTAAATTCGTCAATAGTCAGGTTCGTAATGTTGAGGTTTAAGCCCCAACGCTTGGCATCACCAGCCAACACATCAATAATCGCATTAATTTTTCTCTCATCAGTCCATGATCTGGGTAAAACTCTTTCACAATTCTTAATGAAATCCGTCGCGTGAATACCGCCTTTTTTCAAGGGGTCGAACCGCTCCTCTTTCGTCAACAATTCCGAACTATGTGCATAGATTGGCACATAGCTCTGTTTTTCGTCAAGTTTCTTTTCTAATTCCGACACTCTCGTAATTACTTGGCAAGTGGTTGTGGCAAGGGTTACTACTTCCCTTTTTTTCTCTTCGCAGGTATTAGCCTGCTTCGTCACTTTGGTATCTACTTCGGATACTAAAGCCTTTAAAGTTTCCACCTTCTATTGATCCTCTTTTTTCACTAATTGAATTTGTTCCGTTACCTTATTCTCGATGATCCGAGCAACTGATTCTCCTACACTTTTCTCGATTCTGCTAATTTCAGAATTAAAACGAGTATTTATGCTCGCAATTTCCGCCTGAACGCCTATCATTTCCTGTTTAAGATTACCGATTTCGGTATTAATTACAACAATATCTTCTTTGATTTTATCAACTTTTGTGTTAACAACTCCAACATTGTTGATAAGAACGTTAATAGCTTTGTTCTGATTGCATAGCATCCGTTCAAATTTTTCAGACTGAGCTTCTTGCTTGGCAGCCTGATCTTTTTGCTTGGCCGATTGACTCTTGATTTCGTTAATCAAAACATTCAATAAATCAGTTAAATTCCCGGAAACTACCGGTTTTACTTCCGCAGCGGCTTCCTCTTTAATTTTCCCCCGTATTCGTCATCAAGGGATTCAGATTTGATTTTCACTTCCGATTCCGAAACATTTTCTAAAGTTTGGAATTCCATTTCTGCTCTTTGTTGCGTTTCGGCGGTCGCGTCTTTCATGTTCGCCGCCTTCCCCTGAACAATGGGTACCGCGGTGCGCGTTTCCCACTGTTCGACCGATTGTTCCGTATCCAAGTCTACCAAATTTTGGTTATTGTTGCCTTCACTCATTTTAATAATTTTCAATATAAATGCCAAACCACAAATATAATTAGGATTACTCCCACTACTTATTCTCGCTGACGTAACGGCCTGTACGTAACCAGTACTTCGTTACGAGATTTGCAACATACAAAATTAGTGTCCAGAACAACCTCAAATCCGAAGATTGTTCTGTCACCAGGTCGCCACGTGTAACCTCCCCCTCACTTATCGACCTTAATGACAGTGAAAAATGAAACCGCGTGTACCTAATGGGAATTTTGGAAAAGCAATCGTCACCGAAGTTAACCTGTCGGTAAAGAGGGAGGAAAGGGTTACGTCTAAATGAAAGGAAAAATGCAAGTGAAACTGGTGGAAATTAATTTTGGAATAGGGATAAAGTTAATAAAGAAAGTAAATGTGCGGCCGTTACGTTAACAATCAACTAGCGGTAATTAGATATTTGAGTTTTGGGGGAAATTACGGTCGCCAGTCCTATGGACAATTACTATAATAACTGAAAAAGAAAAGTTATTACACATATAATTAGCACTAGAAGTGTGGCAACTGAAGGTTGACACGTGTAGTGTGAAAACTGAAAGTTTGTCAGAAGTAATAAATTTCGCTACACTCTGACTTAATTTAGCAAAAGAATTAATAAAACTGGAAAATCGAAAGTTAATTTAGTGACTGAAGTTAATAGTGAGCTTTCTTTCTGAAGCACATCGACATTCAGTAAAATAAGGTTAGTCTTGGACTACCTCAACAATCATTTCAAAAGCTACTTGAATCTACGCAATTTAGAAATAAGAGAATTAACTTTGAACTTGAATTAAATGATTCTGAACAATTAACCATAGTAAAATTTAGTACGTACCAAGCTGAGCTGCAGTCACAGGTAACTAAAATACGGTAACAAAACTCGCACTCTTAATTTGTGCTTGTGCAATCTAAATATTGTAGCCAGCTGAACTTTGAAATTAAAGCAGGGAAATCGAATGATGCTGGCGTTTGAATTTCAACGACCCTCGGGCTCATTTCGGAAAAGGAAGGGATCCTGCTTGGCAATGCAATTGGGACAATGAGCAACAAAGGTTCATGCTAAGTTGCTGTAATTTTGCGAGGCAAATGGAACAATTTGAAAAGCTGAGGTCTGCCATACAGTTCTGAAACTTTAGGTGCTTTTAGTCTTCCTTGTTGGTTGATTGAAGGTTTGAAGCCGTCGATCGAGGAGGTGGCGACATCACTCATTGTCGGCCGTCGCTGTTGCAGAAGCTGGATGTTGGCGCGCCTTCTTCTCGACACGGTCACCAGGCGAAACGGGCTCTTGATGTGCGCCAGCTAATGCTTCCCGTCCGCGACACCATGTCAGAAACTATCATCGCGAGTCGAGCGCAATTACACGCTGCCAAACCCCGAAAGCGCGGCAACTCGCGGGAGCGTCACACAACACACCTGCTCCACTCGCTACTCCAGCCAGACTCCAACTGCCCTGCCCGCGCTCCACGCGGCAGAGTTAACACTCTCAAAGATCCTACACACTTTGAGTCTTCACACGACCTATCGATGTAATCGTTCGATAGCAGTTTTCCCTAGGCAAGACCCAGCGTAAAAATACAAATAATATTTACGAAACAAACCAATTATACATCGACATAAATGCATAAATATATATATACAAATAGTAAAACAATTACAATATGTAAGGACACAGAAATATCATATATTCAGGTAGCAAAAATAAGGAAAACAAATTATAGTACAATAGATGGAAATAGGAGGATATGCATTTCCGGCGTTACACACTTTTAAAGGAACAGTTCTGGCACTCGCCTTAAGCGATTTAAGGGAAAAATGCAGAACCTACACTGTTATGTGGAAGGCCAGACTTGAACCTGAACTGTCGTCCCAACTTTTACACGCCCAGTGCCTCACCACTGTGACACCTCGCTCTGTCTTGTACGATGTGTATATTTCTATTGTCTATTGTCAAACCACAATTTATAAAAGATGTTTATATTTTATTAATAAGATTAAGTAGGAATAATTAATATTTGTCATGTTGGAAATAATTGTGGTAGCAGGGAATGTCTGAACCAAAGTATTGTTGGCAAGAGAGACTGCACATTGATATAATTTTAAAAAGGACGGGAGAGACCGTGTATCGATACATTTTAAGAAAAGAGCGGGAAAGACCGCGCATTGATACATTTTGTAATGGTAGCAGGGATTGTCTGCACCAGAAAGCATTGTTGGCAGGAGAGACCACACTTTAGCGTTCGTAGGAAGTCAGTAGTAAGCGAGATGTGAAGCAAGTCGGTAGCAGGTCTGAAGCGAGAGGTTAAGAGGAGAGGTGTGCCTGCCAGCCACTAGCTATGATTTGCAAGAGATTATAAACGGATGTACACAGACATCAGCTAACTATTATCATAAGAGGAACTAATATTATTGAATTACTTTTTTTCAGGAACTCAAAACTACTGAAGGTATGTTTGCGCATTGGTAGTTGTAAGATTACTGTAAAAAGTAAGTCCCATTTGAACGTTTGTAAAATCATTTCATTCAGAATGTAATTAATTTTTCCCAGCAATATTGCATTACTAATTATAATCCACCTCAAAAACCATCAACGTAAAACTTTGCAAAATTTTATTTTTGTCAAGAAAAAGTTTAACTCTGAATTACGTAACGTCAGTCAAATTAATTAAAGAATAACTTCAGCTTTGCTAGTAAAGAATAACGTCAGTTATGCTATTAAAGAATAACGTCAGCCTTGGTAATAAATACAGCCACTTATTATGACAGCCCACCAGCAGCTAATATAGTATAGTAAAACAGAGTAAGTATATTCATGTCGCAGTTCGAGGTAGCAGTCAGATGGCGATCCAGTAACGGTAAAAAAGGTAAGGAACAGTTTTGGATTATTGCAGGTAACGACTGAGGGCCACGACGACGACACATTCTATGGCTGGTTCAAATGGCTCTGAGCACTATGGGACTTAACATCTATGGTCATCAGTCCCCTAGAACTTAGAACTACTTAAACCTAACTAACCTAAGGACATCACACAACACCCAGTCATCACGAGGCAAAGAAAATCTCTGACCCCGCCGGGAATCGAACCTGGGAACCCGGGCGCGGGAAGCGAGAACGCTACCGCACGACGACGAGATACATTCTATGTTCCGACGAAATAATCAGAAAATAACTTTTAATAAGCAGCATTTAAATTTGTATGCGAAGATTGAGAAAGAGGATTAATTTCAAAGGGAAGATTTCATTTGTTATTAGTAAGCAAGAGGTAGAAATTCTAAGGGAAGGTTTCATAGGTTATTGTAAAAGGGAAGGTTGCGTAGCAAAAGGGATATAGAGGAGACGGGAAGGTTTCAAGGTATAGAAACTGTACAAGGCAGTACCCTCAAGACTAATTGAATTAGGGGTACTTCCTCAGCCGACTCACTGGCTCTATGGACACAAACACTGGAAGTATAAAAAATAACATACAAAAATGTAATTTTTTACTTAATAATTTCATAGGAGTATCAAACAAATGTTGGAAACTAAGGAAGGAAACAAAAAAATAAGATTAGATTTTAACATACAGTCGACGACGATATCATTAGAGAAGCAGCTGAAGCTCAAATTCGGGAAAGATGAGAAAGGGGAAAGGCTGCACTTTTAAAGCAACAGTCCTGGCACTCGCCTTAAGCGATTTAAATAAAACATGCAAAATGTATGGAACCTGGTAACTAAGGAAGGCAGGAATTGGGTTACGATTGTGGATGGGGCCCGAATCAATTACTATTGGTTTACTTTGCAATTTCATTCATTTATTTCAATAAATAATTTTTGAAAACGAGTCAATGAAGTCGCAATCACACTTTTAAGGCACATAACCACAATCATGGCTGAAGGCCTTTAACACGATAATAGAAATTATTTAAAATTTAACAAATACATAAAATACAGACACACCAATAATTTCGAAGACAAGCCAATGTGATCGCAGTCAGAATTTTAAGGCAAGTAACCACAATCACGGCTGAAGGCCTTTAACGTCCAAAATGGCAATTATTAAAAAAAATTAGCAAACATACATAAAATACAGACAGAAAATAATTTTTCAAAACGACCCAATGTGGTCGCAATCAGAATTTTAAGGCAAATAATCAGTCACGCATGGAGGCCTTTAACGCCAAAATGGCAATTAAAAAGAATTTAGCAAATGTACTGTAAAACGTCAAATGGAATAGCAAAAGTTAATTTAAAAAAACACAAACAACAGATCACCAAACAGGGGAGACAAATGATGGTAACTTAATAATACAATAATAAAATAAAACACAAGGGCCAGTGACAGACGGTGCTCCAGGAATCGACCTCTGAGTAGGTCACACCAAGAACACTTTCGCGAGCGAAAAGAAAGCCAGCCAAGAGTTGCATTCAGATCACAAGATGGTAACTCGGACCTGTGGCAGTCTAACGAATTACTCATGATAATTTTGCTGAGGTTGCCTGACATCCAACAAACAAATGCAAGATGTAAAATTACGCCAAAGCTGGAACCAGCGGTCTGGGCTCCGCCCGCAGAATACTGTGCTTTAGAGCGCCCGGAACAAGAAGGAATGACTACCACTAAAGTAGAAGAACGCCACCCAACCTACAATCAAGAAGCTGTCAAACTTGCACGCCTCACTGGACAGCGTGGAAATGAACTCTGCCGTTACATACACTAACCCCCAGGGCAGGTAACTGGGGCGTTAGCGGCCAAAAGACGGAAAAATACCGCTGGTTGAACTTAACAATATGCGGAGTTGAAAATAGTAAATAGTAATTAGAAGCTCAGGAATGCTAATCAGTTCCGCCTTCCCCAGGTACTCCACTCGCTGCTTTTCGCCTCGGCGACACTATGAGCAGCAACACGGACCCAAGTCACAGGAGAATCGCGAGATTTCACAATGGTGGAGGTTTCTCTACGCGAATTACAATGCACTCAAACCTGCAGGATCCGTTTTCGACGAGGTCGTGCACCCTCCTGACCACCGCCCTTCGATCTGGCAATCCATACGCGCCACCAGTGGTCCCAGCGCGTTATCGCTCTCCAAGGACCTCGCTGCCCCTCGTCCCCAACCGAACTCACCATTCACCACGCACGGAAGAAGAACGAGGTCGCCCTAAAGATAGCGCAGCAGAACTACATATCGATAAACGCCGCTGCTTCCACCAGCTGACAGGCAACGCTTACGAAACCGAGGGTCGCCAGTGAACAAGAGAAGATGACAAACAACGCAACCATGCCAACTAAACGATACGGTCTGGCAGAAACCTACACACGGCACCAATGCGAGCCGCAGCACGGCTCAACGTATACTGTTATGTGGATGGGCGGACTGGAACCTTAACTGCCGTCCCACCTTTTACACGTCAAGTGCCTCACCACTGCGGTACCTAGCTCTGTCTCAGTTGCACATCAGTACACGAGTCGTAATCTCTGTATAAAAAACGAAATGCCCTGACTGACTCAGTCATTCAATCGTTTATCATCGTCAAGCCTAAACCACTGAGGACAAAGATTTGAATTTGCACAGGATATTGATCGTATAGTGTTGGCGTCGTTTAAGAAGGAATTTTTCGATATTCCAGTCCGTAAGGGAGTGAAATAGGGGATGAAAGACCTTTTGAAAACACATTAAATGTATTCGCCGTTGCGAATGTGGCCAACCATCAGCTCCATAATGCAATGACGAGAGTGAAAATTTGTACCGGACCTGGACTCGTACCAGATTTCCCTCTTATAGCGAGGGTCGCCTTACAACATTTTTGACGCACTTACCACAATTTTCTTTTATACTAGGATTCGATCGGATGCGGCCTCAGGGTCAGAGTGGGCCGGGGTCGAGACCCGCGTTATGGTCACATTGTCCGTCTCACGACCACCCAGCCTGTGGAGCACACGAAAGTCGAACACACAGAAATCAACAAACAGAAGTGGAAGGCTTTATTGTTGTTTATTTGTTTTCATTCTTTTTGTCGTAATTTTCACTATTATTATGAAATTATGTGGAACATATGTCATCGAGATAGAAAAAGATAAATACAGGGTAAAGTAAAAGAAACAATAAACAATAAAAAAGAAATAAAATCCGTGCATTTACGACGTGCTCTCCCATCCGAAGAGGTCGCAGTTAGAATCGATCATAGGCGGCTTAAACTCAGACATCGCTGGAGAGCGGAGAGGGAGTAGGTGTCCTCAGCTACAGCCTCCTCCCCCCTCCCCGCCCCAACTAAGTGGACGTGTAACAAAGATACCTCGAAGATAGTTAGCAAATAATGTTCGGCAACAGTGTGTGTTCGAGAGCTGCATGGGTTGTTCGTAAATAGGTTCAGGTCCCTCATGGAATAGGTAACCGACTGCCCACCCCTTGACCTACGTAATGCCATGATATTCGCTGGCGGGAAAATGTTTGTCCTCCGGGTATAGAAACATTCGCGGTACGATCGTGTCTGGTAGCACTCACAGATAGCAGACAATGATTTTCTGCACGAAGCGCCAGGCATCTTGCAAAGAGGTGCAGGTCAGATGGTGGTGATCAGTGTCGAGTTGCTGCCAAAAGAGACAAAGAGGGGAATCCGAGAAAGCAATGTTGTGCAGTCGCTGTTTTGCGGCAAATTCCCTGTTGACTATGTCATACCACATTTCCCGGAGCTCCATAGGGAAGAAGAGCTGGTGGATCGTGTTCCACACTATGGGACACGGGATGGAGGGATGTTTGGTCTCCATCACATTCCGAGGAACATGGCGCAATAGTAGGCTGTAAAAATCCGTAATACTGGGCGGATTTGTATCTGGGAGACTGGTATATGTGTAACTGTAGTCGACGAAAAAGGTCGAAATGTGAGACAAATGAGGCACGATGCGGCAAGCACACAACGTTGGTGAGGCTGACGCAGGCAGGAGGTCTTCAAGCAAGCTGCGTGTTAGAGATGAGCCCCGCCTGTCCACTGTCCTCTGATGGTACTCATATACAAGGCCGCAGCTCGCATACGAACGATGACGGGTCCGAGACCACCATCCGGTGGAGGCAGTGTAAGTGTCTCATAACGAACTTTAAACATGGGACCAGCCATAAGATAATAGCCAATGGGTGCCTGAAGGTTGCAGCCAATCGCCGTCGATAGAGGGACAACCTGCGCGACGTGGACCAATTTTGATTCAATACAACGATTAAGAAACTCAACGCTTTGAAGTGTGTCCTGGCGGCGCAGGAGGGTCTGGCAGACATCGTTAAGGACGACGTGTAACAGGTGACGGAAGTTCGTTGCCGCTGTGCATGTGACCGTGGGGATAAAGGTGTTCCCCAGGTAATCGAAACGTCCGCACAAGTGGCAGGGGTGCCACTTCACCTTCCTGGAAGCATTGTCCACTGTACGTCACAGAAGATTTGGCGACTTGGCACTGCCAGCGGTAGCCCTGTAACGTGTAATCAATTCAAAGACTACTCAAATTTCAGAGCCGGAGTAGATGAGGAGAAGAAGGTCTTCAACATAAGCCCCACAGCGAAAAGTTTGTTGGCGAAGCGTGGGGCCAGAGAGCTCGGTTGTCAGGCCCCCAATGAGGGGCTCTACGGCAGTGGCATGCAGAAGGGTAGAGCGAGCTACCTTGCCGAATGGAATGGCAGATAGGTCTGGCCCTGTTAAACGTCCATTGACTGGGACTCGTGAACTTGCTGTACAGTTGCCGGGGGACGCCGATGGGCGAAGGGGGCATGCCCATCCTGGCTGCCACTGGAAACAGGAAACGGTGTCGCACTTTACGAAAGGCGCTAATGAAGTCTGTAGCACCGGTCGGGGTGGCAGAGCGGTTGTAGGCGCTTCAGTCTGGAACCGCGCATCCGCTACGGTCGCAAGTTCGAATCCTGCCGGGGGCATCGATGTGTGTGATGTCCTTAGGTTAGTTAGGTTTAAGTAGTTCTAAGTTATAGGGGACTGATGACCTCAGATGTTAAGTCCCACAGTTCTCAGAGCCATTTGAACCATTTGAAGTCTATAGCGACGACCGCTGAAGGATTCTGCAGGCCACCGCCATCGTAATTTAAGTCGCGGGATTCTCCTGTGTCCGAGGGGCTGGTATGTGTGTAACTGTAGTCGACGAAAAAGGTCGAAATGTGACACAAATGAGGCACGATGTGGCCGTCAAACACCGGTGATGAGGTGGACGCAGGCAGGAGGACCTCAAGCAAACTGTGTGTTAGAGATGTGCCCGATCCGATCCACTGTCTTCTCATGGTGCTATACCCCAGGCGTCGTTTGCTCTGGGCAGAGGACATGAGGGAGTATTGTCTCGAGACACATGGCTAGCAAGTTGGCAAAAATCTTGTAACGATGATGCCCTCAACAAAGGCAGGTGGGATTGGTTGGTCAGATGTCATCAGTCCTTGAGACATAGTCGTCCACAGCGTTGCCATGAGGTCCCGGAAGGCCCGGTAAAACTCAATCAATAGGCCATCACCGCCAGGTGATGCGTGGACTGCACGCTTGTCGTTTGCTTTGTCAACTTCATCCCGTGTGACCGCCACTGTCAAAGTTCCGCCTCTGTGTGGGGGAGGGTGAGCGTGGCATAATGCGAAATAGAGTCGTCTGCTTTAGTATCGACATCGTCTTCCTGGTAGGGACGACAGTAGTGTTCGACAAATGCGTGAACTGTGTCATTCTGATTGGTCACCTGCGGGCCATGAGGCGTGGTCAGAGCGCCGATTGGCTGTCAACGACGCCGTTGTTCGTCGGACACTATATGGTGCATGGATGGAATTCCCAAACTCGCACGATCATAGCACCGCGTCCGTATCACCACTCCCTGTAATTTTCGGCGTGCCAGCACAATTATCCTCGCCTTAGTTCTTTGCCGTTCCAGCTGGTTGTCAAAGGTTGGTGGCTTGGTAATCAGATCTTGGAGAATCGCATAGTAGAGGTCGACGGTGTTGTGACGCCAATCGGCCAAGTCCTTCTCGTATCTCATTAGTGTACTCCGGTTAGCTGGTTTGGCACTGTTCATTCACCATGTCAGCGTCGAGCGGTAGCGGGGAATGCGTCGGCAAGCTGCCCATGTCTCGTTGCCTTGGTGGCAACAAGTCAGGTCATGCAGATCAGAAGTATTTAGTTTCCATGGCGCAAGCCTGTGGCATACAGATTGGGGCGGAAGGAGAACTGTGCAGGTATAGTCGCAATGGTCGGAAAAGGTCAGTGGCCAGCGTTCGGCACCTCGTATCACTGATCTAAGATTCTTGAGGCTTATAGCCTGCACAGACGGCTTGCAGAATGACTGGTAAGCAAGATATAGCCAGAACAGTCGCCATGTAGGATTTCTCACGTATTGTGAAGCAGGAGGCACCGCACCGCTATATGTAGTTCCTGAGATGTAGTATCTTCGGGGTACAGAACGCAACTGACATCGCCTCCTAGTAAGTATTGCTCTGAAACCAGCGGGCCGACGTCCTCAGAATAAAACTGGGCCCATTCATGTCGTCGGTCTGTGCCCGAAGGGGTGTAGACATTAATGAAACCTGTCCCCACGGCAGTGAATGCCATACCCTGAGCTGACGGACGGAAGGCGACATCGGTGACGGAAATCACCGTGGCGGACGTAGATGTCCACTCCACGGCCCATGGGATCACTCGCAGAGGCGTTGGTGGCATTGCCATTGATACCCAGGAGACTGGTCAAATGAACCTCCTGCAGGAGGGCAGAATCAATATCAGAAACCCTGAACGTCTCCTGCATAAGTTAGATTTTAACCCTGGAACAGATGTTGTTGCTATTTATGGTTGCTGTCCGATAGGTCCGGTGGCGGACTGCTGGAGGCTGGTCCACTCTGGCGTCAGCGAGAGGGCGTGGGTGTCTCGGTGCAACGTTATCCCGCTCGCCCCCAGGGGGTTCTGGAAAGAGTATGACCAGTGAAGCAGTGCCGGCGGCGGCTCCTGCTCCTCTACCTCCTCATCGTGCCATGCATTTCGTCTTCATAGAATGGGGTAGTGGTTCGTGGTGTAATTTCGGCTGTGCTATGTCCATTAAATAGTTCAGCGTCCTCATGCTGCATTGAGGGGACGGGCGCTGGCACACCGGGGATATCGCCGCTCTCACATCGTCTCCTTCGGCAGTGGCGGATTCAGGGCGTCGTTCGGGTCGACGGCGGCCTCGTCCTCGACTTTCAACGTCTCTTCTTTGCCGGAAATAGTGCGGTGCCCTCTCTTGCGTCGTTTTGGAGAACGTTGTTTCCTTACGCGACCTTCCGTGTCCGACATCGGAAGGTGTCGCTCTGGCAGGAAGGCCGCCGCAAGGGCGATGAGCGAGTCGATCTCCGTCGTGTTTCCGAGGGTTGGGTCAGCGACCGGTCGCGCCGGCACCGTTGGAGCGGGATCAATGGCCTATCGAGGCGGCGGGCCTTCCGAAGCGCTCTCCGTTAGGATATGGTCAGGCTCGTTTGTGGCGTCCGGGCGGCGTTGTGAGGCCATAGGAGAAGTGTCGGTCATCAGTAGCACCATAGGTTACGACGCGGGTGGTCTTTTGGCGACTGGAAGTTGCGTAATACGCCTTTCTAGGCATTTGGATCTCAGGTGGCTTTCTTTGCCGCACCCAGAACAGGTCCGAGGATGGCCGTCATATACAGTTACTGCACAGTATCCGCTGATATGGAAGTAGAACGGGACGTGGGTTCGGAAATCAATGGTGACCTGTCGGACGCCGTTTAGGACAGGATATGTCCGAAACTGTGGCCACTTCCCCGCAGTATGGCCGTGGACTGTGCCGTATGGTTGGAGTGCCGCGACGAGTTGCTCTGCAGGAAGTTCGAATGGCAATTCGAAAACGCGTATCGTAGGCATACCTAAGCCCATATGGTCGATGGTTACCGACCCGACATTACCATGAGTATGACACAAGCGGAGCCTCTATTTAGTATCACGTAGGATGTGTTCGCGCGCATCGTCGTTAATGATTTTAACATAGACTGTGTTGATCGCAGTCGACAAATGTATTCCGAAATTATAGGTCTCCAGGATCTTCACTTCCTCTCCCAGAAAACCCTCCACCTCGAGTGCTTTGGATCGGTCATAATCGTTGGAGACAGTAAATTGAAGTATAGATTTACGGTAACGGTTCGCCATGTATCGTAGACGGTAAGCCGGCATGCAAGCAACGGCCGTCAGAATGTAGACAAGGCGAGCTCGCGCTCCGCACACGGAGACATTGGCGTGTCCGCTCTGCCAAAAGCAGACTGCCAGTTGGTTATCCGAACACGACTTATGGCCAGCCTCAAATTTCCATATGTTGTGAACCATGCGTCTACAACATGTAGTCCTACGCTCATTATGTGTATTCTCGTACAGAGGAGACACTTAACTTGAAAGTCGCTTGCCCGGTGTCGGCGGATAAATACGATATTGCAATGCATGTCCGAAGGAGCTTTGCATCTATTTTTTAAAATACACTCATGCTCATAAATTAAGGATAATTGCAGAATGTGGTGCCACATAATGTGGCACTACACAAAACTGGCGCTAATAGCATAGGCACGTATGGAACACACACGACACAGATCTGTAAGCCCACGGTATTGGTGATAAGTTGAGAAAACCGTCCGGAAACACATGTGCTGCAAAACGCCACTGTTTCCTCCTCATGTACCCCGACATCAGTATGGGATATGATCACGATGCACACGTACACAGGCCGCACAACGGGTTGGCATACTATGGATCAGGTGCTCGAGCAGCTGCTAGGGTATAGCCTCCCATTCTTGCACCAGTGCCTGTCGGAGCTCCTGAAGTGTCGTAGGGGTTTGAAGACGTGCAACGATACGTCAGCCGGCCGGAGTGGCCGAGCGGTTAAAGGCGTTACAGTCTGGAACCGCACGACCGCTACGGTCGCAGGTTCGAATCCTGCCTCGGGCATGGATGTGTGTGATGTCCTTAGGTTGGTTCGGTTTAAGTAGTTCTAAGTTCTAGGGGACTTATGACCACAGCAGTTGAGTCCCATAGTGCTCAGAGGCATTTCTTTTGAACGATACGTCGACCGAGAGCATCCCAGACATGCTCGACGGGTTTTAGTTCTGGAGAACAGGCAAACCACTCCATTCGCCTGGTATCTTCTGTTTCAAGGTACTCCTCTACGATGGCAGCTCGGTGGTGCCGTGCGTTATCATCCATCAGGAGGAAGGTGGGACCCACTTCACCCCTGAAAAGACGGAAATACTGGTGCAAAATGACGTCCCAATACACCTAACCTGTTACAGTTCCTCTGTCAAAGACATACAGCGGTGTACGTGTACCAATCACAATCCCACCCCACACCATCAAACCACGACCTTCATACAGGTCCCTTTCAAGGACCTTAAGGGGTTGGTATCTGGTTCCTGGTTCACGCCAAATAAAAATCCGGCGCGAATCACTGTTCGGTCTATACCTGGACTCGTCCGTGAACGTAACCTGGGACCACTGTTCCAATGACCATGTACTGTGTTCTCGACACCAGGCTTTACGGGCTCTCCTGTGACCAGGGGTCAGTGGAATACACCTTGTAGGTCTCCGAGCCAATAAACCATGTCTGTTCAGTCGCCTGTAGGCTGTGTGTCTGGAGACAACTGTTCCAGTGGCTGCGGTAAGGTCCCGAGCCAGGCTACTTGCAGTACTCCGTGGCCGTCTGCGGGCATTGATGGTGAGATATCGGTCTTCTTGTGGTGTTTTACACTGTGGACGTCCCGTACTGTAGCGCCTGGACACGTTTGCTGTTTGCTGGAATCGTTGCCATAATCTTGAGATCACACTTTGTGGCACACGGTGGGCCCGTGCTATGTATGACCTGCTGTGTTTGACCAGTCTCTAGTCGCCCTAGTATTCTACCCCTCATAACGTCATCAATGTGTGTTCTCTGAGCCAGTTTCAACACATAGTCACCATTAGCACGTTTGAAAACGTCTGCACACTTATTCGCTGCACCGTACTCTGACATGCACAAACTCACGTCTGCATATGTGGACTGTTGCCAGTGCCACCGTGCGACGACCGCAGGTCAAATGCACCTCATGGTCATACCCAGAGGTGATTTAAACCCGCAAACCGCCCACCAGAGCGTTGTCTCACCACGTATCAGCATTATCCTTAATTTATGAGCACTAATGTATGTCACTATTAAGGCAATTTTGAAGACAGGTTTACGAAAATTGGTATTTGGGTTCTCGGTCAGAAATAAAGAAACACGTATTTCACTATTTTTCGATTTTTAAGAGCCATCGGGGTGGAATAGTGGCTGAAACTTATTTTGAAACTAAATAATTATTAAGGAATTGCTAATGTATTTTTGAAGCTACATCTATGAACTCTGGTACTGAACTTCAAAAATACGTTTTTCAGTGCTTTCGGAAATTCAACCCCCTACGGGAGAGAAATAGGGTATGAAAAGTTTTATCAAATTATTTTATTATGAAAGCATTTTCAAAGCTAATCTACGAAAATTTGTGTATGGCTTCTCTGCTAGAAAACTAAGTGTTTCAATGTTTTTGGAAATACAACCCATAAGGTGGACAAATAAGGGCTGAAAATTTTTAAGAAAATATTTCGTTTTATTGAAAAAAAATTAAAGCTTAATCTATGAAACTACTCGAATACATATAGAGAAATATGTGTTAAGGAATGGAAGTTTCTTTAGAAGTATCACCACAAGAACGCAAATAGTATGATTAAGAAGACTCTTGGACTTCAGCTACCAGAATAGCTTTATGGTCAGAAGTGCATTCGGAAAAGACCGTGCTTCTAGCACCTTATCGCAAGAAGTTTATAAGGTCTTGCGATTTGTGAATAACATAAAAATTCAATTAAAGAAAGAAAAACAATATATATGCAGACCATACAGTAAACGCGAGTCAAGTTGCGGGTGCTATACTAGTTAGATATAAACCAACAAAACTGATCACTAAGTTCCTGATACATATTTATTGTTAATTTTGCTGTTTTTGTTATTATAGTTCATTGTGTTTACGCGTGTTGCAAGCCCTTACTTTTGACGTTGTAAAATAAAATTTCTTTTCAGGTTTCATTTCGAAGTGTGACAGAAAAATGCAAACAGGTGGCTGTCGTCTATCATTAGACACGCATATTCACAATTTTTTAAAATTTTTTGGCGGTACCTCACATATAAAAATTCAAATGCATAATTTTGGTTACTCAATGGACAGTCATGTTAGTCAAACTTCTTTTTGTTACTTTCAAACACTGAACGATTCTTGTAGTATCTGTTTATAATTTATAATTGGTTGCTCAGGATGCCCTTAGAATCGTAGCTTCGTTAGCAGTTTTGTAGTTGACCAAGGAAATAATTACGTTTCTTTATTAGAGCAGTCTACAAAGATAATTTAAAACAACTCCATCAAACAGCGGCCCTCATCCATCACTACCACTGAATTTCATAAAAAGAGAAAAATTTATTCGTTGTATTGACATGAAGAGACCTCGCTCGGCTGTATGTCGACAATGGCTGTAAACGTAAATAAGGAACATGGAACCAGTAGAAAAACAAGAAGAAACGAGCTCACTAAACACACTAGTGCGGTAGTGCTCCACAATCCCGGTGCAAAATTATTTTTTTAGCAGCTGTACGTAATCAGCTGCGTCATGTAGCTCTCCTGACTACGATCGGTTTAAAGGACGTGTGTGACTTTGCCGAACTGTTTGGAAACAAAGCGTCAGTGCAGAATATACACTGAAGCGCCAAAGAAACTTGTATGGGCTTACGTATTCAAATACGGAGATATGTAAACAGGTAGAACACGGCGCTGCGGTCGACAACGCCTATATAAGACAACAGGTGTCTGGCGCAGTTGTTAAATCGGTTACTGCTGCTACAATGGCAAGTTATCAAGTTTTAAGTGTGCCTGAACGTGGTATTATAGTCGGCGCACGAACGATGGGACACAGCATCTCCGAGGTAGCGATGAAGTGGGGATTTTCCCGTACGACCATTCCACGAGTGTACCGTGATTATAAGTAGTCCGGTAAAACATCAAATCTCCGACAACGCTGCGGCAGGAAAAAGATCCTGCAAGAACGGGACCAGCGACTGTTGAAGCGAAGCGTTCTACGTGACAGAAGTGCAACCCTTCCGCAGATTGCTACAGATTTCAGTGCTGGCCCATCAAGTGTCAGGGTGCGAACCATTCAACTAAATACACTCCTGGAAATGGAAAAAAGAACACATTGACACCGGTGTGTCAGACCCATCATACTTGCTCCGGACACTGCGAGAGGGCTGTACAAGCAATGATCACACGCACGGCACAGCGGACACACCAGGAACCGCGGTGTTGGCCGTCGAATGGCGCTAGCTGCGCAGCATTTGTGCACCGCCGCCGTCAGTGTCAGCCAGTTTGCCGTGGCATACGGAGCTCCATCGCAGTCTTTAACACTGGTAGCATGCCGCGACAGCGTGGACGTGAACCGTATGTGCAGTTGACGGACTTTGAGCGAGGGCGTATAGTGGGCATGCGGGAGGCCGGGTGGACGTACCGCCGAATTGCTCAACACGTGGGGCGTGAGGTCTCCACAGTACATCGATGTTGTCGCCAGTGGTCGGCGGAAGGTGCACGTGCCCGTCGACCTGGGACCGGTCCGCAGCGACGCACGGATGCACGCCAAGACCGTAGGATCCTACACAGTGCCGTAGGGGACCGCACCGCCACTTCCCAGCAAATTAGGGACACTGTTGCTCCTGGGGTATCGGCGAGGACCATTCGCAACCGTCTCCATGAAGCTGGGCTACGGTCCCGCACACCGTTAGGCCGTCTTCCGCTCACGCCCCAACATCGTGCAGCCCGCCTCCAGTGGTGTCGCGACAGGCGTGAATGGAGGGACGAATGGAGACGTGTCGTCTTCAGCGATGAGAGTCGCTTCTGCCTTGGTGCCAATGATGGTCGTATGCGTGTTTGGCGCCGTGCAGGTGAGCGCCACAATCAGGACTGCATACGACCGAGGCACACAGGGCCAACACCCGGCATCATGGTGTGGGGAGCGATCTCGTACACTGGCCGTACACCACTGGTGATCGTCGAGGGGACACTGAATAGTGCACGGTACATCCAAACCGTCATCGAACCCATCGTTCTACCATTCCTAGACCGGCACGGGAACTTGCTGTTCCAACGGGACAATGCACGTCCGCATGTATCCCGTGCCACCCAACGTGCTCTAGAAGGTGTAAGTCAACTACCCTGGCCAGCAAGATCTCCGGATCTGTCCCCCATTGAGCATGTTTGGAACTGGATGAAGCGTCGTCTCACGCGATCTGCACGTCCAGCACGAACGCTGGTCCAACTGAGGCGCCAGGTGGAAATGGCATGGCAAGCCGTTCCACAGGACTACATCCAGCATCTCTACGATCGTCTCCATGGGAGAATAGCAGCCTGCATTGCTGCGAAAGGTGGATATACACTGTACTAGTGCCGACATTGTGCATGCTCTGTTGCCTGTGTCTATGTGCCTGTGGTTCTGTCAGTATGATCATGTGATGTATCTGACCCCAGGAATGTGTCAATAAAGTTTCCCCTTCCTGGGACAATGAATTCACGGTGTTCTTATTTCAATTTCCAGGAGTGTATAATCGATGTGGGCTTTCGAAGCCGAAGGCGCACTCATGTACCCTCGATGACTGCACAACAAAAGCATTTACCCCTCACCTGCGCCTGTCAACACCGGCACTGGACTGTTGATGACTGAAAACTTGTTGCCTGATCGGACGAGTCTCGTTTCAGATTTTATCTAGCGGATGGACGTGTACAGGTATGGAGACAACCTCATAAATCCATGGACCCTGCACGTCAGCAGTGGACTGTTCAAGCTGGTAGAGGCTATGTAATGGTGTGGGGAGTGTGCAGTTGGAGTGATATGGGATCCTTATACGCCTAGATACGACTCTGACAGGTGACACATAAGTAAGCATCCTGTCTGATCACCTTCATCCATTCATGTGTATTGTGCATTCCTACGGAAATGGGTAATTCCAGCAGGACAATGCGACCCCCCACACGTCCAGAATTGCTACCGAGTGGCTCCAGAAACACTGTTCTGAGCTCAAACACTTCCGCTGGCCACCAAACTCCCGACATGAACATTACTGAGCATATCTGAGATGCTTTGTAACGTGCTGTTCAGAAGAGATCTCCACCTCTTCGTACTCTTACCGATTTATGTATAGCCCTGCAGGATTCACGATGTCGGTTCCGTCCAGCACTACTTCAGAAATTAGTTGAGTCCATGGAAAGTCGTGTTGCGACACTTCTGCGTGCTCGCGGGGGCTCTGCACGATATTAGGCAGGTGTACCTGTTTACTTGGCTCTTAAATTTAACTGCTCTTGTGGAAACCTATTACTTCAGTTCAGGGTAGATAATATATTATATGGATGCGTAGTGTCTGTTCTTTCAGGCAATGTCCGAAAGCACAGGCTCCACACATCCATAAAATGGATTCGCTTGGATGGTCAGTGGGTCCACCACCTTCTTCCGTGAGGATGCACAAGTACTCCCGACCTTCTGTGAGAATGTCAGAGTACCTGGCACGGAGGAAATGGACCCGGACTGCGGATAGGTGGCGGCGGTCCGTGGGGGTGCTTGTAGGATGCGAGGCGTGCTGAGAGAGTCCGCGCAATTGCAATATCACTGTGTCTCGGCTGGCGCAGTGGTTATCGCACCTACCTAGTAAGAGGAGATCCTGGGTTTGAATTAGAGGTGAGTCGTTCGCGAACTGACGAGTCCAAAGGAACGGATCACCAAGATGAACGGAACGAGCGAGGAACGAATTCTAAGGAACGGTCTGTCATAGTTCACTTTGGTCGCGGATTTGTGCTTCTAGTTCCCGGGAACGGCAAACCGTCGGTCTCGTTCCGACAACGGCACGTCGGCCGGTCTCGTTCCAGCCTCGGTCCCGTTCTCGGCTGTCTCGGTCTCGGTCTCGCTCGGCCGGACTTATTCTTCGCGTGGCCACTCGTCGCAGTTCCACTGCCGACTTGGTCCTAGCCCGCATCTCGTGGTCGTGCGGTAGCGTTCTCGCTTCCCACGGCCGGGTTCCCGGGTTCGATTCCCGGCGGGGTCAGGGATTTTCTCTGCCTCGTGATGGCTTGGTGTTGTGTGCTGTCCTTAGGTTAGTTAGGTTTAAGTAGTTCTAAGTTCTAGGGGACTGATGACCTAAGATGTTAAGTCCCATAGTGCTCAGAGCCATTTTTGAACTTGCTCCTAGTTCAGTATCGAGTTTTTGTTGTTCGTTCCGTTCGCTTCGCACGCCCATTCTAGATCTGTTTCAGACCTTTCTTGAACTCTGAACTTCTGGTTCTTTTCGTATTCAGCGTCCACAACCGGTAATTAAAATGTATTTTATAATTACATAAATTACATAAAAATTTCGTGGTACGTAATACATACATCTTTTCAAGTAACAAAACGGCGTATCAGCTTACTTCACTATTTCGATAAACAGCAGAAGAAATACTTGTAAAAAGGCAACATTCTTTTGTTATTACACATGCGAAGGACGTCGGCACGTCTGTTTTTGATCCAAGGTAAAAGAGCATGTTCATTGTTATGGAAGGCAGACCGACTTACAACTGAATAAAGCCCGCGCTTCGTAGTCGAGTGTATGGTGTCAAATTTTGTAAAGAGAATATGATAACTCCTACAATATTATTTCAGTGGTACAGGGTGGCGCTCGAAAAATCGGCCCCAAGTGCTAGCTGTTCATTGTCGCATACCAGTCGTCATCTATTGTTTCAAAGTTGTTTGCATTAGCTTATTTGTTATTTATTCACTGCCTAATTATTACATGTTTATCTATTCTGCTCGTAGTGGTCAACAAATCGTGCGTAATTGGCTAGCAGTCTGTACTCGGGGCGTCTTTTCGTGCGCCTCCTTATATTATATCACTGCGATCAGCCACATAACGCTACAGTTGCCTAAACGAGATGTTTTGCAGAATCACGAAAACTGCAAGTGTGTGAGAATTCTGTTACGAATAAAAACTCTGTACTCCAGAGAGGAGGCAAGTGTCCCCTCTTGGCGCCTTCCATTATCAGTCACCTATGCTACTAATTTTCAGTTTTTCATAAGAACCATATACCAAGCACAGTGAACTGTGAATGACTGAAAATGAACGGTTCCCAAAAAAGAGCAATCACCAGTGAACTAGTTCCCAAGGATGAACGAGTTTGCCCATCACTAGTTTGAATCTCGGTGCGACACATATTTTCACTCGTCGCTGCAGATTCCGCGTAATGTCCCGATTCCTTTCCTTTCCTTTCTCCCCTCTGCACGTTCAATTTATATATAAATAATGGGTGACAATTTGAAAATAATTGAAGTGAGACACGTGTGGCAGTTACCGAGATGTCAATTACACAAGCATACGACAGCGCAAGAGCTTCAAGTGACAGGAACACCCGCCTACTGGAAAAAAACACTGCCTGTACTGCGACAAATTCAATAAATTCACTGTCAAGATTATTAACAGAATATTTTGCCACTTGAGATAGTTTAATGGTGTTGGAATACTTCACGCCAAACGAACGCAAACCAGATAAAAAAATGAACAGGGAAAATCAATAAGTTTTTTCATATGGGGTGTCACAGTAAGAAACTTATTGAAAGATAATTTCATTTTTCACCTTTTGTTACTGTAAAATCACTGTCATTTATATCACACGATCATTTGACTTCAGCGATGTGCCATTTCCAAATACCGCTCCTGCCGTCATAATTTTACAGTGGCCCCGTGTGGGGTAAACGTACGTCGATAACAACGGCACTTGAAAATGGCGCACTAGTGAAGTCAGACGATCGTATGATACACATGACAGTGATTTTATAACAACAAGTGTAGGAAATGGAATTTCAGTAATGATTAATTTTAATCAATAATATCTTTGCTTTCTTTGACTGGAAGATTTTTATTAATGGGAGACAATTTTCAACTAAATCTTAATTAAAAACTACGGCTACAAAGATATTCGAATGTCATACAGTTTCTCGACATTTCATGATTAAAACTACTCGAAATTTCGATTTGGAACTGGAAACAGCACAATGTCTACCTAATAACGAACAGGAAACAGTGATACTAAACTACAACATGTAACAGTTCTAAGCAAAACTGTTATTAAGAACAAAAAAGCGAAGCTCTGCGTTTTGGTCCTGACAATCGGGGCCGGCCAAGCGCCGTCGCATCCTCTGCGAGGCCCACGAGAAACACATGCCGCGGTGAGTGCGTCGCAGCACGTGACACTGCAGGTCTTACGAGTGTCAGCAGCGAGTAGCTAATTCAGACGAGTTTAATAATTCTTGACTGTTCGTTTAAGTGGATGTAAGTCCTGGATAGCAGATGAGAAATTTAAGACCTTTAGTGGGTATCTTTTCAACTACATATAGATTTATAATGGGCTCTGCCCGGAGCCGAGCGTTCGCGAAGTATGGCGGACAAGACTACTAGCGTGACGTCACAAATTTGTTGCAGGGCCCGTATATCTCGCTGGCCCTGATCCTTTAACAATGGCATGATTGGATGCGGTATGGAGGGGCGCGGGTTCAGCATACCGCTTTCCTGATCGTTATCGGATTTCTTGACCATGGTTTCGCTACTTCCCATTCAAGTAGCTCCTCATTTAGCCTCCGAGTACACCCCGTGTCATTGTGGGAGAGATCCAAAATTGTCACTGGGACTGCACTGTATGTTCGGTAACTGGATAATCGTCGCCTCTTACACACAGCTAACGCCGGGACTGGTGAGGATGATTCCATGAGGCTGTCAGTGGGTGGCGGCAGCAATATGTGCACGAGCTCTAGCAGTGTCCAGCACTCTTGAGTCAGTCCGACGGCATAAGGAAAATACGTTAGGTTCTAATGGTTCAAATGGCTCTGAGCACTATGGGACTTAACTTCTGAGGTCATCAGTCCCCTAGAACTTAGAACTACTTAAACCTAACTAACCTAAGGACATCACACACACCCATGCCCGAGACAGGATTCGAACCTGCGACCGTAGCGGTCGCGCGGTTCCAGACTGTAGCGCTTAGAACCGCTCGGCCACCTCGGCCGGCAAAATATGTTAGGTCCACTTCTCTTTAACAATGTTTGTTTCATCAGCTGCGCTGTTGCGAACGCGAAGTCCTCTTGTTTCTGCTAGAGAACACAAACTGAACGCAGAATGTTCCAAAAATCCCACAGTAGTTAAGTCCCATAGTGCTCAGAGCATTTGTTCCAAAAATCCTACGTATTTGCGTTTGTTCCTTCTCCAAAGAAGCTTAGAAAGAACATTTCCTCTAACATTATATGTTTCCTTTGGTTGTGACATATACCAGTGATGTGAGCTACAATATAATTTTTAATGTTTTGATTGAAAATGACAAAAAATCAACATACAAATAAAAATATTAAATAGAACAAAAGTCCTCGATAGTATTTTATGGAATGACGCTAGGTGGAACTGTTCACGGTGATCGATCGACTTGATAGATACAGTAAGCTCGGTGACAGCCTTGGATAGGAGAAGGCACTTGGTTTCGCTCTTTCCCGTTTTTTCCATTCTGTACTAATTCGTAACGGCACAAACGTTGGGCAAGGACTCATTACGTTCATGCACTTGAAACAGATACACATTCGGCCCTTCGTAACAACAATCCACAGAACACCTACAGCAAACCTGGCCCACGAAGGTTTCACACGGAGAAGCAGTTCCTACACTGTTTCCAATGGTCATTTCCAGAATCGGTATTTCGGATTGGATTTAATTTAGATGGAGATGTAGCTCGTGTGTCTCCAGTACGAATGTAACACTTCTAACAAAGAAGACAAACATCGAAATTAGTCTGTTTACGTTAAAAATGTGTCCGACCTCGAAGGATACATGAAACTAACAATATCTAATTTTCCTTGCCGGGAGTAACTCAGTAAATTCCTGTTGCCGATAATAGATGCAGTGTACATATTTACCGAGAGAGATGGAGTAGCGGCCAACACACTGAACTCGCATTCGGGGAAACAGTGGTTCAATGCTCCGTCCAGCAATCCACAGCTAAATTTTCCGTGATTTCCTTAAGTCACTCCAAGCCAAGGCCAAGATGCTTCCTTTGAAAGCACGCGGCCTCATTTTCTTCCTTGTGGTGCGGCTCCTTTGAGGTCATCGTCTATTGAATGTTAAAGCCTGATATTTCAGCATATAACATACAAGCAACTGGTACTATGATATTTACCTCTCGATGCACAAAGACAAAAATTTCCAAGGCCGGTGAAAGTGTTTAAGGAACCGATAAATAAAATGCAAGATACAGCCACATTCGAGAATATAGAAACTCCATAATCTCACATAATCACCAAGGAAAGTGCGTCACTTTAAAGCACGCCTGTACGGAAGACACTTCCATATTCGCTGTAGCGTGACAGCCCTCAGTTTAACAAGACGTTTGCTGCAGAGCGTTATGTCAATGGTGAGAAGCACCGTAAACACTTGGAACCACTTCACACCTCGCCAGCAGCAGTGGAAGTCTGGACACAAGTGTGTGTTCACATCGGAACCTGCCAACTTCCTCGCTGCTGTAACATCTTAAGAAAATAAAAAAGAACCCAACTCAACGACAAGCAGTGAGTTACCGAACCAGTGAAGACTTTCACATTACAACTGCACCCCTTCATGCCGTCACAACACACACTACGAATGAGCGCATGTTATACAATCCAGAGAAGAATATCCGTGAATAACGGCTCAAGCAACAGTACCGTTACGTTGAGCACAAAAGTTTATAGTACTGAGAGTTATGGAGTACGGCAACATGGGAGCATTTGAGCAACCTGAGACACAGAGCCATGTAAATTATTGGAGAATTCTTTAAGACCATATATTCACCAACAGTGAACATATGCGCCGAGCGGAGGTTCTCCACCAGAGGCTTCGTCGTCTCTGTGACGGTCTTAGCTGCAGATTTCTGGATCTGCGATATCGGATAGGGATTTCTAGGGCTCCCGTTCACAGGTGATGGGGGCTCTACACAAAGGAAGCAGTTACTCGGTTAACAGAGTACTTGTAAAGTGAACATGTTTTTTTTTTTTTAGATTAGGCGCTTTTTGAGGTACTCTCATGAACACTCGCCAGTCGAAGCGGATGTGGGGAAATCAGGCCGCGTTCAGAGTAAAGACAGTCCAATCGTAAAAATTTTATCAGTAAATTGTTAAAGTATTCGTAACAAAGTTCCAAAATTTACTGCCCTCAAATTATTATTGGGGCTGAGAGCTGGCTAAAATCTGAAGTAAAAACCTCTGAAATATTTAGCGAGTCTTGAGGTGTTTATCGGAAAAGCGATTTGACGCAGTAGGAGGGGTAGTGTTCATTGCAGTAGACACAAAAATTGTCTCTTCTGAGTTCGAAATTGAGTGTGATAGTGTAGCTATTGTAAGTAGGCTGTTTAGGTTTTTTTATTGGTAACGCCACCTCTGTATGAAAATCACTGGCTGTGCTGTGTGCAGTCTGTGTCTGCTTTGCATTGTTGTAATACTCGCCATTGTAGTGTTAGGCAGCTGGCTGTGAACAGCGCGTAGCGTTGCGCAGTTGGAGGTGAGCCGCCAGCAGTGGTGGATGTGGGGAGAGAGATGGCGGAGTTTTGTAATTTGTGATGAACTGCTATATATATTATGACTTTTGATGATATTAAGGTAAATACATTGTTTGTTCTCTATTAATATCTTTCATTTGCTAACTATCCCTATCAGTAGTTAGTGCCCTCAGTAGTTAGAATCTTTTATTTAGCTGGCAGTAGTGGCACTCGCTGTATTGCAGTAGCTTGAGTAGCGAAGATTTTTGTGAGGTAAGTGATTTGTGAAAGGTATAGTTTACTGTTAGTCAGGGCCCATTCTTTTGTAGGGATTATTGAAAGTCAGATTGCGTTGCGCTAACAAAATATTGTGTGTCAGTTTAAGCACAGTCGTGTATAATTGTTCAAAAGGGGACGTTTCATATGTCGACCCTTAGCCGAGGATACCTCACTGGAATCTTCTGATTTTTTTCTTGTAGTTTGTGTAATTAGTGTAACTATTGTTTATTGATAGCGCATAATCATAGAGAGAATTTCCTTTGTAGTTGTAGTTTTTCATTGTTGTACAGTAAAACAGTTGTGGCATGCATGTAGATTTGCACCAAGTATTTCGCAGCTGCAATTAACTAGATATTATTTTCAGTGCTATGTTAATGTGTTCTCTTATTTTTGATCTTCAAATTGTGTTTTTCTGTGTTGCCGTCTGAAATACTGTGACAATAATGGCGTGTGAAACACGTAATACTAGGCTCCAAAGTAAACTGAGAAGTGACAGTGAAGACGAAAGCAGTGTGTTAGCGCCGCAGAGTAATGAATTAACTAATGTTCAAAGGGGACGTTTCAGTATCTGGTCGTGTATAACAGCTCTAGCTGCAACCAAGGTAAATGGTGCATGTCTTTACCGACCACCCGAGTTCTAGAGTCATTCTAAGACAGTCTATGGTCAGTTGTGCATAAATGCCCAGATCATGCAATACTAGTTGGCGGTGTCTTTAAGAGACTGAATATAGACTGGAACGTGTATGGATTCATTGCATGAGATACACACAGACGGTCACGTGAACTACTTTTAAACACGTGCTTCGAAAACTGTCTTGAGCAGCTAGTTAGACAGCCAACACGCAGTGGAAATGTCTTGGACCTAACAGCTGCAAACAGGCCGGGCCTTGTCGATGGTGTCAGTATAGAGACGGGTATCAGTGATCATGGTTACGAAAGATAATAAATCAGTCAAGAGCGCTAGGAGAGTGTTTCCGCTAGAAGAGCGGATAAGCAGTTGTTAACATCTCACTTAGACAATGAACTGCAGATCACTTAGTTCCAGAATGATGGCCGTAGAGGTATTTCCGGCAAAGTTTAAAAATATATATGAAGATAGTAACTGTTCTCGAAAGAAGAAATACCATTGATGACCGTGCAGCTTCTCTAGAATAAAGGATAATTAATTGAAACCCTGAGCTGCCGACAGGTTCTGTTGATATACATCGATGGGGACAGCTGAAAATGTGTTCCCCGACCGGCACTCGAACCCGGGATCTCCTGCCTACATGGCAGACGCTCTATCTATCTGAGCCACCGAGGACAAGGACGAACAGCGCGACTGCAGGGACTTATCCATTGCACGCTTCCCGTGAGACCCACATTCGCAACTGTCCACAATGTACATATGTATTACGTAATGCACCTAATAGATATTTGCCCATACACTCACTACTCGCGCACACTAAGGTGACGATTCCCGTAAGAGTTCGGGCAACCTGTGCGCATTCGCACAGACGAAGGTCAATGGCTGGGTAGCCTTTCAACTATATATATGAAGATAGTAACTCGTCTCGAACGAACAGGTACCACTGATGACAGTGCAGCTTCTCTAGAATAAATGATAATTAACTGAAGCAATCAGCTGCCGACAGGTGTTTTTGATATACCTCGATGGGGACAGCTGAAAATGGTACATTACGTATGTAGATTGTGGACAGTTGGGAATGTGGGTCTCACGGGAAGCGTGCATGGGATAAGTCCGTGCAGTCGCGCTATTCATCTGTGTCCTCGGTGGCTCAGATTGATAGAGCGTCTGTCATGTAAGCAGTAGATCCCGGGTTCGAGTCCCGGTCGGGATACATATTTTCAGTTGTCTCCTTCGAGGTATATGAACAACACCTGTCGCAGCTGAAGGTTTCAAATTAATTATCAAAGTTTAAACAGATTGTAAATCTTGCTCTGGAGAAGTATGTGCCTAGTAAGTGGATTGAGGACGGAAAAGACCCACACTGCTTTAGTAACGAAATTCGGAAAATTCTGAGGAAGCAAAGGCTGTTGCCTTCCCCGTTCACTAGAGGACGCGCAAATGACGGCAGGCAAAGATTAGTAGAGATTCCTGCGTCTGTGTAAAGATCTTTGCGCGAAGCATATAAAGGCTATCGCCGTCGCACCTTGGTTAAAGATCTGGTGGAGAACCCGAAAACATTCTGGTCCTATGTAAAATTGCGAAACGGCTCTTTATGCTTCCATTCCGTCATTCACTGACCAGTCTGGTTTGGCGGTAGAAGGCAGCAAGAGGAAGACCAAAGTTTTAAATTCCACGTTTAAGAAATCGTTCACGCAGGAGAATTGTCAAACATACCGTCGTTCGACCATCGCACTGAGTCCCGTATCCATCCCTGGCGTAGAGAAGCAACTGAAAGAGTTGAACTCAAATAAGTATCCAGGTCCAGAATAAATCAAAATTTGTTTTTACTAAGAGTACTCTACGGCCTTGGCCCATTACTTAGTTTGCATCTCTAGACCAGCGCAAAGTGCCGAGAGACTGGAAAAAAGCACAGGTGACTCCTGTGTATAAGAAGTGCAAAAGAACGGACCCACAAAATTACTAGCTAATATCCTTAACATTGGTTTTCTGCAGAATTGTAGAGCATATTCTGAGTTCGAAAGTAAGCATCGCTCGTGAAAAAAACTAGCTTGCTCTTTTCTCACATGGTATACTGCAAACTATAGAAGGGCAAAAGGCCGATTCCACATTTCTGTACTTCCGAAGAACATTCGACAGGGTACCGCACTGCAGACTGTTACCAAAGGTACACGCATACGAAATAGGCTCCCAGATATACGACTGGCTCGAAGATTTCTTATGTAATAGAATCCAGTACGTTGTCCTCCACAGTGAGTGTTCATCGGAGAGAGGGTAAAATCAGGAGTGCCCCAGGGAAGTGTGACAGGACGTTTGATATTTTCTGTAGTCTATACATGAATGATCCGGCAGACAGGATGGGCAGCAATCTGCCGTTGTTCGCTGATGATGCTGTGGTGTACAGCAAGTTGTCGAAGTTAAGTGACTATAGATTGATATAAGACGACCTAGGCAAAATTTCTAGTTGGTGTGATGAATTCCAGCTGGCTCTAAATGTAGGCAAATCTAGGTTAATGCGGATGAGTAGGGGGAAAAACATGTAATGTTCAGATAAAGCATTATTAGTGTCTTATTTGACAGAATCACCTCGTTTAAATCGCTGGGCGTAACGTTGCGAAGCGATGAGAAATAGAACGAGCACGCGAGGACTGTGGTAGGGAAGGCGAATGTTCTACTTCGGTATTCTGGGAGAATTTTTGGATGGTGTGGTTCGTCTGTGAAGGAGACCGCATGTAGGAAGCTAGTGCGACATATTCTTGAGTACTGCCGGACTGTTTGGTATCGGCAGCGGGTCAGACTGAAAGAAGACATCGAAGCAATTCAGAGGCGAGCTTCTAGATTTGTTACCGATAGATTGGAACACGATGCAAGTATTACAGAGGAGCTTCGGGAGATCAAGTGGGAAGCACTGAAGGGAAGAAGACATTCATTTCGAAGAACACTACTGAGAAAGCTTAGAGAACCGGCATTTGAAGCTGAGTCCAAAACGATCCTACTGCCGCCAACATACGTTTCGCGCACGGACCACGAAGATAAGATACGAGAAATTAGTTATCATGCAAAGTCGTATAGACAGTCGTTTTTCCCTCGCTCTGTCTGCGAGTGGAACAGGAAATAAAACAACTAGTTGTGGCACAGGGTGACCTCCGCCACGCACTGTACGGTGGTTTGCGGAGTATGTAAGTAGATGTAGGTGTAGATGTAGAAGCGCATAATCTGACCACCAAGGTATGTAGTGTAACAGTATGTTCACCGAGTGAAGGAGAGTGTACTGTTGTGGTTAGAGAGAAATACCCAAGTACAAATGTCCGATTAACTGAAATGTAGTTTCTTGCTTATTATATTTGATGTAAAGGACTGATATATACATTCATGCTCATTAATTAAGGATAATTGCAGAATGTGGTGGCACTATAGAAAACCGCAAAACTGGCGCTAATAGCATAGGCACATAGGGAACATACATGACACAGATCTGTAAGTCCACGGTATTGGTGATAAGTTGAGAAAACCGCAGCGAAACACATGTGCTACAAAACGCCACTGTTTCCTGCGCATGTACCCCGACATCAATATGGAATATGTCCACATGCACACGTACACAGGCCACACAACGGGTTGGCATGCTCTGGAACAGGTGGTCGAGCAGCTGCTGGGGTATAGCCTCCCATTCTTACACCAGTGCCTGTCGGAGCTTCTGAAGTGTCCTAGGGGTTTCCAGACGTGCAGCGATACGTCGACCGAGAGCATCCCAGACGTGTCCGATGGGGTATAGGCCTGGAGAATAGACACGCCATTCCATTCGCCTGATATCTTCTGTTTCAAGGTACTCCTCCACGATGGTAGCTCCATCAGGAGGAAGGTGGGACCCACTGCACCCCTGAAAAGGCGGACGTACTATTGCAAAATGACGTGCGATACACCTGACCTGTTACAGTTCCTCCGTCAAAGACATGCAGGGGTGTACGTGCACCAATCATAATCCCACCCCACACCATCAAACCACGACGTCTAAACAGGTCCCTTGCAAGGGCATCAGGGGTCCTGGTTCACGTCAGGTGAAAACCGGGCGAGAATCACTGTTCAGACTATACCTGGACTCATCCGTGAACATAACCTGGGACCACTGTTCCAATGACCATGTACTGTGTTCTCGACACCAGGCTTTATGGGCTCTCCTGTGAGCAGGGGCCAGTGGGATGCACCTTGCAGGTTTCCAGGCGAATAAACCATGTCTGTACGGTCGTCTTTAGACTGTGTGTCTGGAGACAACTGTTCCAGTGGTTGCGGTAAGGTCCAGAACAAGGCTACCTGCAGTGCTCCGTGGCCGTCTGCGGGCACTGATGGTGAGATATCGGTCTTCTTGTGGTGTTGTACACTGTGGACGTCCCGTACTGTAGCGCCTGGACACGTATCCAGTCTTGAGATCACACTTTGCGGCACGCGGACGGCCCGTGCTACGACCTGCTGTGTTTGACCAGCCTCCAATCGCCCTAGTTTTCTACCCCTCGTAACGTCATCAACATGTGTTCTTTGAGCCATTTTCAACACACTTTCAAGTATCGTGTTTAAACGGATCGATAAGACAACAACGTATATAAAATCATTTAAAAAGTAAACACTGTGACAAATGAGATCATGAAATACACTAAAGATGCACGTCTATGCAATAATGTGCCATCGCTGATTTTTGTCGAGTGTAGTGTCTACACGCATCCATCAAGTCCTAATTATTCTGAACGTTTCTTTTTGCATACTCTAATTTTTTTCGCATGACTTCTACGCCAGATGAACGTTGATGGCAATGAAATCTTCCAATAACAGCTCTCGAAATTTATCGACTAAGTGTTTCTCGAGAACTGAGTCGTTTTTCTTCCAAGGATTCCAACTTATGTTCTCTGAACATTTCTGTTTACAAATGCATAAGGGATTTACCGAGCTACTGTGATAAAAAATAAAGACAAAACACAATGGAAAAATCTTTTTTACCGAACCTTTGTTTAACAAAGTTTTCCCCTCTTAAGGTAGAACTATATCTGAACTGTTACTGAACCTTAGAATTTCCCAGCAAATCTCATTACAGGTACTATTTTTTGACCAACGTGTTAGGTTCGTTTCCTGTTCCATCATGCGGTGACAGCAAAGAAATATGATTTATGTGACTGAAACTCTTGGAAGTTTTCCGACGTCGCAGTTAAAAACGTAAGATCCTTACGCACATTTACGAGCGGCCAATTAGATTTGCAGACAATGTTGTACAACTTGTGTTTGTCTGTAACAAGAAACAACTTTAAGGCCTCTGGCTTCCAAAGATATTCATGAAGTTTTATCCAGACATGCGGAACAATACACGGACGTTTCTACGGAAACCATTCAGAGCACGATCGGAAGTAAGAGGTCATCGAGCAGTGAAGGCCGCCGAGAAATTCATCGCTAAGTTTGCAGAATCGTCTCTCACCGTCGCCTTAGGTGAGTATTTAAAGAGAAGATGGTGTGATCGTGTCCCTTTCACCACCCTTCTATGTTCCACTGCAAAATTTTCTAAAAGTAGGCGTTTTCAAGTACGTTGTAAGTATTTGTCACTCTTTAATTATGGCATGCTTTTAATACTTACTTGGGAGTTTAACATATCATTTAACACCCCTGTAAAATAAGGCAAATGACACCGTATGCTCAGGTATTTTATTCCGAAAAAGCGATTCAGTAGCAAACGTGCGAAGCGAAAGATGGTGCTTATAATCAAGAGAATATTTTTCATTATTTCTAAGTGCAATTGTAGTTTCCAAACTGGAGATTGTTGTTTCAGCTTTATGTGCATTTATGGCAATTAATCGAAATTTCCAATCATGTTTTGGTTATCTACTGTTATTTTGTAGAAGATGAGTAGTTCGACGGGTTCTGGTCGTGTAATGAGCTCGATAATTCTGTCGTTATTTCCTAATGCGTCATTAGATAAGCATGATGTAATTTGTAATGAGAACGGCTGTATTATTCTAAACATGAATTAATATTATACGAAGGGTTTCCTCCATTATGTGCAAGGTGCAACTTTGTTGTTGAGACTTTTTTTTTAACCGCAAAGTTGAGACCAACAGCAATCTTTCTGTAATACGTGGTAGCAAAAATGAAGTCGTCTGTTGAATCCAGAAGAAAACTTGATCCTAATCATATTAGTTTACTAAAAAGAATATATTTGTATTTATAAAATTAATCCTTAACCGGAGTAAATGAGTATGATATTACTGTTATCATGTTGGTTGTGAGTGATAGAGCAATGGCTGATGAGGCGTAGTTTTGTGGAAGAGGAGTTTCTCTTTTCGTACAAAGAGAGGGTACGCTGTAAGACCAGTCGTAGTTGTAATGGGAACGTCGTAGGCTCACAAAGGAAGACAGTGATAGATTCATTGTACTGGAGCCAAATTATGTCTCTGCATGGCTATAGGACACAGTTTTGAGTTAGTCAAAATAGGTGTTTGAATACTCTGTGGTTCTGATTAAAGGAAGCTCTACAGGGGGCAGCACTTTATCTATTAATTCATTAGTAACGTACATACGGGAAACTGTGCTTCGTTAAATTCACTACTAATCGCAAAAACAAAGTGAGGGCATACTGCAGCAGTGATGAGTGTTGTGTGATGTTGGGAATCGATGCACACTTTACAGTTTCATTTGAATGAGGAGTGTGCTGGTTCAGAATGTCTGCCGGTGAATGTGATTTCACTATTAATAACAAGGTTATCGATTTTTATATCCCTGATACTTTGTTTTTATTTATTTCTGTTATTCGCTTTTGGGACATATTGCACCATGCAGTGTACAACAAAGGTCATTTTCACAGTTTTAGCTCCTGTTTATATCGACATTACATTCATTTTTTCCGGACGGGTCCTTTCCCACTCGTCACACCGAGATATTCCGATCTTCTTGGACTATTCTACCAGGTCAGCTATGTGGTCGTGAGTTTTCTGCCTAAATATTTTTTACTCTACTACAGTAAATTATTTTCTTCTTGTTTCCTTCTGGTCTTCTCTTACTACACCGATCCTTGGTATTCTTCCAACTTTAGCTTTTCTGGCATTTTCATAGAATTCCACAACGTTTGTGGATAATACGGTTGGGTCTTTCAGCACGACTTTGGTTCTTTCAGCACGACAGTAAAATTTTCGCCTGCGTTCTGTCATACCCGTTATAAACTTGGTATGATTTTTACTTTCTTTATTTGCTCTTAGCATGTATGTTCCTCAGTACAGTTTTGACCTAAGATGTTCCTGATTACCTTTCGTTTCCTCTTTTGCATTCCTCAATGTCTCTCTTTCTGTTTAAAATGGGAGTTTCAACCTCATGAAGACAGTCTGGTTTGATTACTGTGTCGCAATGTCTTAATCTTGTGTACATTTAGATGCATTTATTGTTATGTATATCTTTTGTAAGTCTATAGGCTGCTCCCACTTTGAGACAAAGAATTTCTTAACCAATCTTTTCCAGGCCACTTTCCTGATCGGTTTGTCCGAAATATTCGAAATGAGAAACCTTTCAATTTTCTGGTGTTTAGTTTTTAAAATGTTGAGTTTTATTTTGTTGCTACACAGGAATTCCGTTTTTTATTTCAATGTTCTTTCATGTCAGTGACTTTTCTGTTTTATTCCTCCTCTGTAAGCATATTTTTGTGTTGTTTCATTACCAATTCTATTGACTGGCTCTCGTCATGTGCTTTACAATTTATTTTTTCTTTTCAACTTCTTTAGTTTGCTTTAGTTTCATATCTTTAGTGCAGAGTCAGAATTTTCAGAAGATATTTTATTCTTCTTTTTCCACCACACTTTTCGATTAATTTGTGTTAGACGTATTTACGTCAGTTCTAGTTATCACAAATTTACATGTAGTAATTGGAGTTCTAGTTTTCTTAAGACGCATTGAAGATCTTTCCTTCGTTCTTTATATTTATGTGATCACTTCATTGGAAACTACCAATATCAAACAGGTGCCCATAATCTACACGTGAGTAAATTTCGTTTGGAAACAACATATGGTGGGACATTTCATTATTTTAATGATTTTTTGTTCACTTCTCACTGTCTCCGTTCCTGCGTGGTGGCAGTAATCTACGCAAAATCATCCATACTACGTTCGCAGACCTAATCTCGTTACGAAATTTTTCCATTCATATAAACTATCCATATTATACGCACTGAAGTGTCAAATCATACCGCAAATTGATGTTCCTGATGGGTATCTAGCACACATTATCACCTCTGGCTAGGACGGCTGGGGATGTACTAAAATTATCTGCTCAAAAGTATACACACACCCGTCTCTCCCCTCCATGTAATGTGAAAAATCCCACTGGACATCACGCGAAGTGGACCACCCAGTATCGTTAACAACAGAACAGGTTGGTCAGCTAAGCTCAGTGAGTTCGAAACCTGGATTAGTCATTTGATGCCACCTGAATAACTAACGTATCAGGGACATTTCAACCCTTTTAGAGCTGCCCATATCGACTCTTGGTGTTGTCAAATGAAAACGCGAAGGAACAACCACAGTGAACAGAGATTAGGCAGACCTCATGTTTTTACGTGTAGGAACCGTCGAGCATTGCGGAAGTTGGTAGTAAAAAATCGCATGAAATCCACGGAAGAAATCGCTCGTGAGTACCAACGCTCTGCCAGCGGTCTAGATAACACAATGAGTGTGCATGACAGTTAGAGAGATTGGGGTACAATGGTCGAGTAGCTTCTCATAATCCACAAATACTAGTGTAGGCACTTGTGTTCTTCTTTAGTGTGTGCTAGCACATGTACTGCACAAGTGTCATTGTGCGAGTTCTTCAAAATACAACATCTCTAACTAGAATCCTGCAGTAAACACCACTGACATTCTATTTTAGCCTACTTTTAGTCTATTAATGCCAATAGGCATTATAATATTTAAAACACTGTATGTCTTCACAAAAAATATAATTTCTAAATATTATTAAAATCTTTTTATTGGTTAACAACACTAGCCCCTGACTACCAATCCATTCTTTGAAAATCGCACATCAATAACATCTTCCATTTCCGCAATATTGGCGAAGCAAATGGCTCAAATCAAATGGCTCTGAGCACTATGGGACTTAACTGCTGAAGTCATCAGTCCCCTAGAACTTAGAACTACCTAAACCTAACTAACCTAAGGACAACACACACATCCATGCCTGAGGCAGGATTCGAACCTGCGACCGTAGCGGTCGCGTGGTTCCAGACTGTAGCGCCTAGAACATTCGCGATGCAAGTTTGAGGCAATTCAGCCTATATTTTAATACAACCAACTTATTTGTGTGTTTTTATATTCCATGGAAGAAAGTCAAAGTAATTTTTGAGATAATTCTTCCTTTAAAATTATGTATTTTCCTCAAACACTAGTCTGCTACACTGAAGCGCCAAAGTAACTGACGCAGGCATGTGTACTCAAATACAGAGATATGTAAACAGGCAGAATACGGCGATGCGGTCGGCAACACCTAAATAAGACAAAAAGTGTCTGGCACAGTTGTTAGATCCGCTACTGCTGCTTTAATGTCAGGTTATGAAGTCGGAACGTGGTTTTATAGTCGGCGCACGACCGATGGGACAGAGTATTTCCGAGGTAGTGATGAAGTTGGGATTTTCCAGTACGACCATTTCACGCGTGTACTGTGAATATCAAGAATGGCTGCTGCCGAAAAAAGATCCTGCAAGAGCGTGACCAACTTCGACTGAACAGAATGGTTCAACGTGATGGAAGTGAAACCCTTCCGCAAATTGCTGCAGATATCAGTGCTAGGTCTTCAACAAGTGTCAGTGTGCGAACTATTCAACGAAACATCATCGATATGGGCTTTCGGAGCCGAAGACCCAATCGTGCATCCTTGATGACTACGCATCACAAAGCTTTACTACTCGCCTGGTCCGTCAACACAGACATTGGATTGTTGATAACTGGAAACATGTTGTCTTGTCAGACGAGTCTCGTTCCAAATCGTATCGACCAAATGGATGTGTACGGGTGTGGAGACAACCTCATGAATCCATGGACGCTACATGTCAGCAGGAGATTGTTCAAGTTGACAGAGGCTTTGTAATGGTGTGGGGCGTGCACAGTTGGAGTGATATGGGACCCATGATACGTCTAGATTTGACTCTGACAAGTGACACGTACGTGAGGATCCTGTCTGATTACCTGCATAAATTCATGTTCATTCTGAAGTCTCACGGACTTGGGAAATTCCAGCCGGACAATGCGACACCTCACACGTCCAGGATTGCTACGGAGTTGCTCCAGAAACACTCTTGTGAGTTTAAACATTTCCGCTGGCCACCAAAGTCCCCAGACATGAACATTATTGAGCTTATCTGGGATGCCTTGCAACATACTGTTCAGAAGAGATCTCCACCGCCTCGTACTCTTACGGGTTTATGGACAGCCCTGCAGTATTCATGGTGTCAATTCCCTCCAGCACTGCTTCCGGCATTTGTCGAGTCCATGTCACGTCGTGTTGCGGCACTCCTTTGTTCTTTCCGGGGCGCTACACGATAATAGGCAGGTGTACCAGTTTCTTTGGCTCTTCATTGTACTTCAACAATGTCCTTACACATACAATAATTTGGACGGGCTCTACACCAGGTAGTGACGATCTACATAGGTGCAACACTCGATAAAATTCTTCGCAGAAACGTTCTCTGAGCTACTCTGGCGAGTGAGTTGTGTATGTGCACACCACGTATTTCCCCACCCCCCACCCCCTCCCCCCTATAAGAAATCCATACAAATACTTACAACACTCTGAATGTTTGGTCTAGGCTCTTCAACTTGCTATACATCTTAACCGATTTTGGGCAGCACAGGAGGAGTTTGTCTGTTGAACATTGCACATAACTCATAGTGTGAGAGCAGTACATTTCCAGTCACCACCACTACTTTGAACCCTCACTCTGAGAATAAACCTATACATTTAGATTGTACATTATATGGAATGAAATCACGTTAATAAGTGAGACATGTCATGGTGTTGATAGTGGCAACAGATGTTACACATTGCTTTGGTACTGGATTGTGTGACATTCCTGCCGATAATGTTTCGTAGTAGTCCTGCATTTTAGGCGGTGTGTGGTGTTTGAAAACAGACAATGCTATATCAAGACTAGAGGGAAGAAGGCAAGGGTCTCAAATTAATTTTTGATTCTTTATAGTTTTTACAGAAGTAGTAATATTTCTCTGCATACCGTGTGTAATGGAATAAGCAAAGCTTTTAGATGCCGCTCCAGTGAGCGCTCATAGCACTTAGTGCAAGTCGGTGGTGTTCAAAGGAGCTTTGTGCAACATGTGGTAGAACGCTACATCTGCAGGAAAAAAAAGCGCTACGTTGTACCCCAAGGTCGGGTCCGAGGAAATTAACAATCGAGATGGCGCTGTGGTTAACACACTGGACTCGCATTCGGGGATCTAGCCATTAGGATTTACGTTTTCTGTGATTTCCCTAAATCGGAATGGTTTCTTTGAATGGGCATAGCCGGCATCCTTCCCCATCCTTTCCTAATCCGATGGTACCAATGACCTCGCTGCTTGGTCCCTTCTTCCAAAGCAATCAACCAACCAACCAACTGAGGAAAAGTTGTAATTATGATTATGCACACACCAGGTGATACACATCAAGTTTAGGACACCTTTTAACTTAGCTTGTTGGTGGAATAGCAGAGTAACGTTACTGTAACGCCTTTGTGTCGTCAGTGTAATGCCAACGTGATGCTGTCCAATTGTTTGGATACTTCTAGCACCAACCAACTGATATCTTCCAGACTATGCTGAGTTTCATTAATCTGTATAATTACGTATAATTTATTATTATATAATTTATAACTGGAGTAATTTCTTGTGTCCATGAAGTGGAGAAGTCGTCAAATTAGTAAAAAAAATGATCGAATGGTGGAAGGCTACTCTTCCCTGCAGAGTACAGAACTCAAATGATCCCTATTGGATGAGAGCAAAATGGGGGGTAGATGGAGTTTGATGCCCATATGTCGACTCCCTTTCCCATCCCCAATCCACGTTCTCCCTCACCTTTGAGTGATATCGACTTGTGTCGCCAGTGACCTTGAAAATATGGTCCAAATGGCTCTGAGCACTATGGGACTTAACATCTGAGGTCGTCAGTCTCCTAGACATAGAACTACTTAAACCTAACTAACCTAAGGACAGCACACACATCCATGCCCGAGGCAGGATTCGAACCTGCGACCATAGCAGCAGCTCGGTTCCGGACTGAAGCGCCTAGAACCGCTCAGCCACAGCGGCAGGCGAATATGATATGTACAGGGTTATTACAAATGATTGAAGCGATTTCACAGCTCTACAATAAATTTTATTATTTGAGATATTTTCACAATGCTTTGCACACACATACAAAAACTCTAAAAGTTTTTTTAAGCATTCACAAATGTTCTATATGTGCCCCTTTAGTGATTCGGCAGACATCAAGCCGATAATCAAGTTCCTCCCACACTCGGCGCAGCATGTCCCCATCAATGAGTTCAAAAGCATCGTTGATGTGAGCTCACAGTTCTGGCACGTTTCTTGGTAGAGGAAGTTTAAACACTGAGTCTTTCACATAACCCCACAGAAAGAAATCGCATGGGGTTAAGTCGGGAGAGCGTGGAGGCCATGACATGAATTGCTGATCATGAACTCCACCACGACCGATCCATCGGTTTTCCAATCTCCTGTTTAAGAAATGCCGAACATCATGATGGAAGTGCGGTGGAGCACCATCCTGTTGAAAGATGAAGTCGGTGCTGTCGGTCTCCAGTTGTGGCATGAGCGAATTTTCCAGCATGTCCAGATACACGTGTTCTGTAACGTTTTTTTCGCAGAAGAAAAAGGGGCCGTAAACTTTAAACCGTGAGATTGCACAAAACACGTTAACTTTTGGTGAATTGCGAATTTGCTGCACGAATGCGTGAGGATTCTCTACCGCCCAGATACGCACATTGTGTCTGTTCACTTCACCATTAAGAAAAAATGTTGCTTCATCAGTGAAAGCAAGTTTCGCACTGAACGCATCCTCTTCTATGAGCTGTTGCAACCGCGCCGAAAATTCAAAGCGTTTGACTTTGTCATCGGGTGTCAGGGCTTGTAGCAATTGTAAACGGTAAGGCTTCTGCTTTAGCCTTTTCCGTAAGATTTTCCAAACCGTCGGCTGTGGTACGTTTAGTTCCCTGCTTGCTTTATTCGTCGACTTCCGCGGGCTACGCGTGAAACTTGCCCGCACGCGTTCAACCGTTTCTTCGCTCACTGCAGGCCGACCCGTTGATTTCCCCTTACAGAGGCATCCAGAAGCTTTAAACTGCGCATACCATCACCGAATGGAGTTAGCAGTTCGTGGATCTTTGTTGAACTTCGTCCTGAAGTGTCGTTGCACTGTTATGACTGACTGATGTGAGTGCATTTCAAGCACGACATACGCTTTCTCGCCTCCTGTCGCCATTTTGTCACACTGCGCTCTCGAGCGCTCTGGCGGCAGAAACCTGAAGTGCGGCTTCAGCCGAGCAAAACTTTATGAGTTTTTCTACGTACCTGTAGTTTGTCGTGACCATATGTCAATGAATGGAGCTACAGTGAATTTATGAAACCGCTTCAATCATTTGTAGTAGCCCTGTACAATTGTATCAGCTGTAATATAATATCAAGCTAAAAGTACTGATGAATGCTGTATCAGTGGCTTGGGCCAAAACCCACAGTGACCTTCTTCTATTGTGTGCTGCATACAGTAGACGAACAGTTCAAAGACGACGACTGTATCAGTATGTTATTGTACTGTGAGCTAAAGCAGCATCTGTGAGACAATGGTTTATATACATTACCATTGCTGAACTCAATGGAACACCTTTGGAATGAGTTAGAACGACGACTTCACCCCAGGCCCCAGCATCTAACAGCACTAACATTTGTACTACATAATAGCCTGTTCCCACCTAATTACCAAAGTTAACCAACGTTGGGCCTGGCTTGTACTTGGATGGGTGACCATCTGGAGAAAAGTAGGTCTGTTGGTTTTCCAGACACGCAAGTCGCCAAAGGTCGTCAGTCCCCTAGAACTTAGAACTATGTAAACCTAACTAACCTAAGGACATCACACACATCCATGCCCGAGGCAAGATTCGAACTTGCGACCGTAGCAGTCGCGCGGTTGCAGACTGTAGCGCCTAGAACCGCTCGACCACTCATGCCGGCCCCCCAGGTTGACTGGCGACTTCAGACTATGAGGCATGTTGTAGTTGAAAATATTAATCCGTTCTTTTCGAGGATCGTCGAAGTTAAGATTACGTAGGTAGCATCTTTCTATTACTATTCTTCAAGTAAATTCAGTGGATATGACAAGTTTCTAACAAGCTCATTGAGCTCATTTCAATCAGTCTGAATGAAGTTAATCAAGTAGTGCCTTTAGCACATTAAATGTTTGATGGCTTTGTATCACAGTGAGGCTAGTTTATTTATTTTCGATAACATTGTTGGAGGCTATTTACTGATTTTTTTTGGTGATATGGGGCTCAAACATTGTCCATCAGGGAACCATGTGTCGCAGCCTCTGTAAGAAAGAGAAGACACCTTCATACATTTGTTTCAGCTAAGACTTATGATCGAGTGAACTCTGTAAATTATTTAAATCTTCGTGCGTGTGAAATTACTTGAAGTTTATTTGTTATATCTTGCTTCGTTATTGTCTCTGTGCTCCCACAAAAGCGTAGCTGCACGGAGAAAGGACCATCTGCTTTCTAAGATAGCTAAGGTTACAATTTGCGTATGTTGCATATGACACTTTTCTAATCAAAGACTGACCCAAGCTGCTGAGTGCATAATTTTTCCATTGATATCCAATCTCTATTATGATGTTGGCGCACAGTTAATGAACGGTGATCATTCTTGTGGAATTTTATACGAAGTCTTCTGTGTGATTCGTATGTAGTTTTGACAACAATCCAAAACGATCGAACAAGGCGACTACAATATTTTGACATTGACTTTCAAACACCCGCATGGAGTTGGCTGCACAGTTAATGAACGATGCTTGTTCCTGAAGAATTTCTTTTCAGGCTAAACGTGTGATCGCGTGAAGATTTGTTAGGATGTATTGTGGGTTGTGTATTTTTTTCTGATTAACTGTCATTTGCCTCCTATGATCTCTTCCGATTAAGTACTTATTGCTGTTTTGTCAAAAACTGACATATTGAGCCCGTGGGTGTGTACAAAATATAGGTTTACTCTTACACACAAGATTACAGCAACCAGCCACATTTTATAATGCTATTTATTTATTTAAACAGCGCCGTCAGATGGCTAGTTCATGTTTTACATTACATCTCGTGTTTTGTTTCCCCAGCTGATGAAACTTCCTTGGGGTGGTGATGCCCTACAGCCAAAACAAGATGTGAGACAACATCTTTTTAATTGTAATTGTTCCTCAAGACGATTTTAAGAGATGTAAACAAAGTATTATTATTAAAAGGAAGATGTTTCAGTTACTTACAATGAAGAACTCGCGCCCTTACGTTCCAGTGCAGGTTGCGTATCATCTTGCAATGTCCAAAACTGTATAATGCACTTTTTTGTGTATAAATATGCACATAATGTAACGCACCACTGACACACTTCTCATCCCACTAAAAATAGAATCCTGAACAGATTTATGGTTCAAATGGCTCTGGGAACTATGCGACTTAACTTCTGAGGTCATCAGTCGCCTAGAACTTAGAACTAATTGAACCTAACTAACCTAAGGACATCACACACATCTATGCCCGAGCAGGATTCGAACCTGAGACCGTAGCGGTCGCTCGGTTCCAGACTGTAGAGCCTAGAACAGATTTATCCCCTGAAAGAACACTGACTGACACAGGAATTAAATGAGACTGCCATGTGGTTATTTATCATGTCAGACTGCAGTGCATATGCTTCCATATTCTTTCGTTGCTTGCCCCCTCGTCCTACCCATTATCTGTTATGCTAAGTTGCCTAACTCACCATTAAAGTAAATAACTGATAGAATGAATAGTTTGGCTGACCCCGTTTTAATTAACAAGAAGCACTGAATCAAAGAAAGGAGCGCGAGCGTTAGCAATTATAGCAACTTCAGTGCATAATGTCGAGTCTTACTCAGGAGGAGAATAAACAGACCCTGACGGAAAAGTTTCAACTTAATTAAATGTACTGAACTTTTCTTTAAACTTGGGAGAAGAACTTTATCTGTTTCCGTTCTTGGGGAAATGGATTGTATCTTCTCCACCACCTTCCTCCCGCGATCATAAGCTATACAGTGAGCTCGTCGTCCAGGCCGTGAACGTCCGTGGGATATCTACCAACCTCCGTGTCATCCTTTGCCTTGGAGGTGCATAAGGTCATCACACCGCTTTCCCGGCCTTTTTGGAAACTTTCCAGACCGTGGATCCGTTACTATTATGGCAAGTAGCTCCTCAATTGTCATCACGATACTGAGTGGGCATAGCGCACTAGTTCTGCCACCAAGGAAAAAGCAAAGGCAGTACTCGAAACCGAAACCTCATCCTCCGCATGGCACCCATCTAAGCTGACCACATAGCTACGAGGAAGACTCATGGGCATTACAGCTTCATAACATCCATTGTGTCTCACAAAAGGGTTCAGCTGTGAAACGGGTGTTTAACAAATGATAACATTCAAAGAGGAAAATATTTTGCAATACGATCAATAAACGAATCTCTTATCTCCCGTGACGTATCAGTAGCTAGAGATTTTTTCAGTAGATTAATATAATTTTTGATGACAGCGGTAGTTGACGAAATTAGTACTTGTGTGGGTTTGGAATATTATAAATGGAAAAATTACACATTTGTATTTATATCGACAATGAGCTGCTTCAGTAGCTGTTGACCTTTCTTGTCCGCAGTTGCTTGTTTAATAAAATACTGATTTCAAGATTTCGTTGCAACTGAGCTGCGTTACCATGTTATTGAGTTGAACATGGCAACAACAGAAGAGTAACTGTTATTCGAAATTGTCTTTGGTGACACTTCTCTGCACAAAAATGGGGAATTAATCTGGGAAAAATTAGCGCCCCATTTATTGCATTTTGGCGGAATATGGTTCAAATGGCTCTGAGCACTATGGGACTCAACTGCTGAGGTCATTAGTCCCCTAGAACTTAGAACTAGTTAAACCTAACTAACCTAAGGACATCACAAACATCCATGCCCGAGGCAGGATTCGAACCTGCGACCGTAGCGGTCTTGCGGTTCCAGACTGCAGTGCCTTTAACCGCACGGCCACTTCGGCCGGCTTGGCGGAATACTTGTGATCAAGTTTAATTTTAATAGTGACAGATAGGACTGAAACTTACCAAAGGATTTTATTTCTGCACCTTAATAATCTGAGAAATACGAAAACAATTCACAACATACATTGTACCACCTATTTTGTTTCTTTCTCCGTTCATTGTGAATTTTTCATCTTTTTCATCTTAACTACCTGAAACATATAGCCCATTTTCATATTGACAAGTGACCGCATAATTTCTTCCAGCTATAACAATGCTAATCGTTCCATTCAGAATAGTAGTTGTCATTCAGACACATAACTATTTCTTTGCTCTGATCTTTCTGACGACTGTGCGCCAGGGAGAAAACAGATTATGAACATCTTTGCCTAAATAAAATATATTTGAGAGGAGAATGTGCAGTCATTTTGCGCAGCGATAGGACAGAAAAAACGATACACTATTTGGTGTAAATACTTGTTGCATATTTTGCAAATCATTAAGATGTAGAACGAAAATAGTTTGGTAAGTTTTAGTCCAAGTCGTTCATTGGTACAAACACACAAGCTGCAACAGAAGGAGGGATTTGTTTTCTCCTTTAGACTCACTAACCTTTTTTCTTCCAGAGAAGCATCAACAATAGTGCGTTTCGAGTAACACCCAGATTCCTCTTGGAGTCGTGCTAAATTTTGTTTCTTCTGCCAAAACACAGTGAAGTTTACAAAACTCCAACTCACCAAGACACTAAGACAATTTCAGTTGCGACTAATTCCTGGAACTGTACATTATTAAAGAACCAGCTGAGGAGAAGACAGGTGCCTAGGTGACTAGCTTATGAAAAAGCTTATTGCCGATATGAAAAAAAGAGTAATTTCTTTACTGATCTCGTTGCAAACACACAAAATTGATCGTTTCACCATATCGGATGGTCCTTAAAATTTACATTATTCGACTGAATATATCTGTAGTTACTTGTACACTGCAATCAGTGACAGATTTGTGCATGTTGGCCATATGGTCAAATATTCTTGTCTTTGCGTGCTGTCAATTGCCATAAATTCTTTTCGATATCTTGAAGCCTTTATGACATATGATAAATGTTATGACTAGTTCATTCTCGCTGTACGGTTTACGCACGAGAACGGATGCGACTGTGCTACATACAACCAACTTCCTCGAGAATGGAGATAGATGTAGATCTCCGGGAAAAATTAAAGAAAAATTGTAGATCACCGGGAAAAATTAAAGAAAAATTCAATATGTTGACTAATTTTGTAAGCGGCAATATGTGACCTAACATACACCAAGTGTAAACTTATAGCAACTCCTGTATTCATTGCATATTAGTCGAATTATGTGCAGTACGTCTATTATTCACGAAATATTACGGTAACTGTGGCCATTTACGAAAAAATAACTTCACCATTAAGCTGACGAATGTGGCTTCAAAGTGCGTTTTTTTTTACTGAATTATTTCTTTAAAACTGTTTGAGAAACAATGCAGAGCAGCCGCCGCCGTGCATTTGGCTCTCTACTCTTAATGTGGTACACGTTGATAAGAAAAGAATTTAGTGTGTATTCAAGAAATCTTAAGGGTCAACAACAATGATGCAAAGAAATTATTCCTATCTTTCGCACACTGAATGGATTGTGTTTTGGTCCTAATTTCTTATTGTGTTTCTTTGGTAACAAAGTCCAGCCCACAGCATGTGCTACGATGGTACCGAGAAATTTAAGACCTGGTATCCGAAGTTCACTAAATAAAAGAAAGGACAACGGGAAACGAATAAGATTTATCTGCCTCCAAACTATTTCTCCTACAATTCTGCCATGTAATTTGTGTTTTGGGGGATGAATACAAAATGGTAAATTAATTCCCAAGGGAACAACCATTTATTACACAAATCTCAATTCAACACACCTCGAAATCAGGGATAATATCCTACCTAAGTTTGGTTCCGTAAACACACAGACAATGAATCAGAATCAAACGAAAGAATCAACGACAGTGCATCTCAGTAAGATAGGGGATAAAGCAATCTGTGAGGTTAGGGGATAAAGCGATCAGTACATCTCAGTAGGACAGGGCAGTGTTTTTCACCCTTTTTGAAAGCGCGACCCCTTTCCAAATGGAAATATTCTGGCGACCCTCAGAACCATAATAAAAGTATGTCAGCGATTTCAAAGGCAATATATTTAATTTTCTTTCTACTGATAATATACTGATTGAGATATCACGTGCAATGTGAAAAGAGGTCGCAGTGAACGTGAGCATCTTTTAAATACGCTTTCACAAATTCTTCTCGTTCCGTGTGATATTTTTATCTCAGCAGGTATTTGGCACGTAAACTAAGTTGTCAGTAATACACAAGACGCTGCCACTGCACCGCCGTTTCTGCCGGAAGTTGATGTGGTGCTTTCCCTCTCCCTGCAAACCTCTCAGAGTACAAGACTTTGTGACTCTCGCCGACCTAGTTCCATTCCGCAGAAGTGGGAAGAGATCGATAGGCATCGTGTTGCATCTCTCTGCTGCAAGTGTTTGTATATTTGAACTCTTCAACAGGTTTTAATTAAATTCGTATTCATTGTTATAAATAAATACCAGATCTTGGCTCTGAGCACTATGGGACTTAACATCTGAGGTCATAAGTCCCATAGAACTTAGAACTACTTAAACCTAACTAACTTAAGGACAGCACACACATCCATTCCCGAGGCAGGATTCGAACCTGCGACCGTAGCAGTCGCGCGGTTCCAAACTGAAGCGCTTAGAACCGCTCGGCCACACTGGCCGGCAGTACCAGATCTGAACGTGAGCGAATATGCAAGGTGCGTTCACGAAACCCTGTCACTTCTGTGTGAAATTTATACCATAGCAGATGATCGTCGTGAAACGTACGTTAAGTCGCGACCCACAGGTTGAAAAACACTGGGATAGGGGATAAAGCAATCAATCACGCTGGAAGAAAAGAAAGCACAAGGCGAACACGTCAGTTAAAATTTGATTATATTTCCAGCAGTTACTTGGAAGGAGAAAAGTCACCCATGCACACATAAATTTCATTCTTAGTATGTGGGATCATGCAGTTAGACTGGATACTACGAAGTGATAAGAAAGAGAAGTGCACCTCCCGGACGCAAAATGAGCTAGATTTCACAAAATTCATCATAAGATCTGGAAGTTACTGCTGTCGGTATTCGTTGTACCCAGAAGATCAAATTCTATATACTAAAACGACAAGTTGGTTGCTACGGGGTGCTCAACATTGCATGGATAGAGAGATGTGATCGTGGTAGAAAAAGGAACTTGTCACTCACGTTAGGACTACAATGATAAGACTCTCTGAACATTACGAAAATGAAGAACGATACATGGAAATCAAGAATACGAACTAACACACGTACTGCTGGCAACGACAGAAGTTTCCAAATTTACTTTATTGTTAAGATCTCTTTTCAATCAAGAACTGCATTCAGATTCTGTTCAGCTAATTAAACATCACTGATTGATTAATGCGAGATGCGACAAGTGGAAGTTATCAAATGTAAAATAGCATCACCACATGGATATCCGCTGTTGACGGACAGAGGCTGAACACAAAATCTAATGTTACTGATTAGTTAATTAATCATCATGCGCTAATCTGATAAAATGGATGCACTTAATCAATAACAGAACGTGAAACTGCTGATTCTTCCATATACAGTACTGACTAAGTCGTATCACTATTTTCGCAAGAAACAAGCGCACTCCCTGGTCAACGTCTGCTGTTTGACTCTAAGAAATTCGCCTCTGCTCTGCCATTAGGAAAAGCACTTGATTCTTTTACAAGGAAAGGGGGTGGCACTCGCTCCACTAGCCGACAGGGAGAAACAGAAAAACTTCAAAGGTCTTGAAGTTGTATTATTCGTTCCGTGCCGTTTTTTAAACAAACAGTAAGAACCGTGAAGGCTCTTGATTCGCTACCAGTTGTTTTGCAAAGCATATTTGGAGCTCAAACTGAGTGGAGTGAAAGGGAGGGGGTCAGTCTATCAGCTGGTACTGCAAAACAACACAGTAATCACATGTAAATTTTTTCCTGCTTCATTACTATATACATTTAAATGAAGTGTGTAAATGAGATGTTTATAATATTGTTATGTATATATCTTTTAATAATATCCTAAGTGCAAAATCAGCAATGAAAGAGAACATAAAGAACTGTAGTAGACGCATTGGCCAAGTCAGGGAATATCGTTATGTATTCTTTTCGAAAAGTCTGCCTTTTGCGAAACAGTTTAATATAATTTAGCATTACAGCGAGGAACGCGGGTCAGTTGTTACATAACTCTTAGTGTAAAAAACTAGCAATTAATATCATGAACTAGTTTGAAGTTTGCTTTTTTCCATGACTGAAATTTTTCTGGGTAATCATTGTGTTTTGATAATGAGCGCGAGTCAGTGCCCTTGCGACTGTCCACGTCTGCGAACATGCTACAATAGTAAGGTAATTTAATTTCAAAGTGAAGATCTGTAATTGATTTCGCTCACACTAAGTGAGCTGTCGACCGTTCATTTTCAGTAATTTCCAAACTGAGTCAAAATTAATTCATAATTGCGGACTAAAATTGCACTAGGTAGTTTCCGTATTATTTTATACATTTCTTATTTCTTCCGATCGTTATTGCGCAAAGTAAATCGCACAATAACAATCAAGTTATGACAGTGCCTGAAATCATCCGGGTAATACATTCACTTCAGATTCGATGCCTTATCCCAAATTAATATCAGACCATTAGCATATCAAACCATTACCAGCAAGTCTACCACGAGGAGAGGAAAGAAGGGTATTGAAAAAATTCTCAGTCGTGTTATCAAATCAGACAGAGAAATAAGGAAAAGAAACTAGTAATGGGCATAGGAAAGAGGGCTACTGGTTCTACACAAAAATAAAATAAAACAATGTGTCCCATCAAGATCTTCCCCCAAGCATCAGCATGTATACTGCTGCGCCTATCTGACGAATGCCAAACCCAGAACGTAGGAAAGTCCAAAGTGTGAGAAATCTTAGGAAATAGAGGGCAAGACAATAGGAATTCTGTAATCTGAATGGTTTGAATAAGACGTTAGCTGGCGTGGATGCGGACTTAACGGCATTTCCCACAGAGAGCCAAGAGAAGCGACACCTGCTGTTTTTTTCTCTGTCCACAAAAGGCCTCCTTCCAGAATGTTGTGTAGTTCAAAGATAACGACTCCGTTACTTCCCATTACGCAGGGGTTGGGCGTGCCCGATTAATGCCGTTCTGGCTCTCTCTTGAAACCCACCCTTGGACTGAACAATTTTGCTCTGCCGTGTTCAGAAAAGCTTTATCTTTCACTGCCCTCCTTCGCTCTCAACTTTTTGAAGACTCCATCATATTGAACAGAGAAGGGAAGAAAAAGATTGAAATGGAAACAGCCACTGGCGATGCTTACCCTGGACTGCAATTACTGGGTAGTGTAACTGAACGACTACTTGATGAAGGCAATTTGCATATCATCCGTTGAAAAATATTAATGGGCAGTTTCAGAGAAAGCTACCACATAGCAAATAGTAGTGGAGGAAAGTGTGTAAGTGGTAATCTGTCGACAGAGATACCTGGCAGGTTCGCGGAAGAGCTTCTGTGAAGTTTGGAAAGTAGGAGACTAGGTACTGGCAGAATTGAAGGTGTGAGGACGGGTCGTGAGTCGTGCTTGGGTAGCTCAGTTGGTAGAGCACTTGCCTGCGAAAGGTAAAGGTCCCGAGTTCGAGTCTTGGTCCGGCATACAGTTTTAATCTACCAGAAAGTTTCATATCAGCGCACACTCCGCTACAGAGTGAAAATTTAGGTTCAAATAGATGTAGGGTGCAGCAGTTACGCATAGATGATGTGGCCTGCACAATATACACGATGATTCAAAAGTTATATCCCATAGGACAAAACGGTGAGGCAGATCTCCGTCGACAAATTTTCTGAGTTGGTGGTATGCACCAAAACAAGGAAAAAAGTGACTAGCAAACATGGGCTATAAAATGTATAACTGAAGAGCTACGTGGACTTCTTCATCCTTGATACTGTAAAACAAATCTCTTCTACTATAAGCACTTTGCCTTCCATATTTTGAGAGGTCGTAGTATTGATCAAAATAAGAAAAACATGTACCGTAAATTTGGGTTCCAAAGTGCACCCCCCAGGGGCTCAGCATTCATTTGCTGAGTACGGGCTTGGCGACCCCGGGGTCCTGAGCTGGGGACTGGTCAGCGCCGCCAGTCTCCTGTCACCGTAACCTCTGAGCATGCTTCAGCGACCACCGTGCGGCGCGGCGGTGGAACGTTGTGTGTCTCAGGGAATGGGGATCTTGGCTTGACCGCCCGGATCGTGAGGATGGAATAAACCTCTATAAAAAACCCCTCAATCTCAAGGTGTGCTGCGCGCTGATGAGATGCATGGCTGTTGAGGCGGAACAGTCGATAGCGGGCAACCTCTGGGGAACCTGCCGCACCTCAGTTGTATAAGGCTTACCCAGGCATGCGGGGCTCTGTCTGGGCTGACGTTTCGTTCCCTAGCTGCTCGTGGGACGCACATGGCAACCACGTATTTCCCTTCACCAACTTCGCAATCAGTCAAGCGCATGAGGGAGGCTAGTCCTCCAGATATGCATATGGAAAAGAGTAACAGGGCTCATGGAGTCGTAAATGACAATGTTTTCATCGTGATTAAGAGGAAGGAGGGCTCATTTGAAAAAGTGTCTCCTTTCTACATACATAAAGGTTTAGAAGGACTCGCAGGTACACTGAAATCTATCAAACGCCTGAGGAATGGTACCCTGTTAGTTGAGACTACTAGGGCATCGCAAGTGGAGCTGCTTCGGAAGTCATCCAAGTTAGGCGAGTATGATATCACTGTCGAGTTGCACAATTCCCTCAACTCCAGTAAAGGCGTTGTCACCTGCCGTGATTTAATGGATATCGATGTCGACGAGCTGAAGCAAGAATGGGCAACACAGGGGATTGTAGACGTGGAACAAAGGACACGTAGAAATAATGGCGTCACGGAGAAATCTGCCACTTTCATTGTGACTTTCAATTCGCCTGTCTTACCTGAATACGTTCTGGCTGGTTTCCTCAGACTTAGGGTTCGGCCTTATATACCTAACCCTATGCGCTGTTTCAAATGTCAGCGATTTGGCCATACGACAATGAGTTGTGGGGGTGAACCAACCTGCGGTATCTGTGGCAAGGCAGCTCATGAAGCTGGGACCAACTGCACATCTCCAGCGCTGTGTATAAACTGCTCTGGGAGCCATCCCGTCTGGAGCAGTTCTCAGTTTACTATGCAGAACTGTTTGCCATTCTGCAAGCATTAGAGCATATGCGCCGACATCGTGGCACGAAATTCATCATCTGCTCCGATTCCCAAAGTGCTCTACACGCTCTTCAACAAATGTACCCTGCAGATCGGATGGTGCAAGAGGTGCAGGACGCACTCCTGCTCTTGCAACAGCAGGGTAAGGATGTGATTTTCTGCTGGGTTCCAGGGCACGTAGGGATTCCTGGAAATGAACTTGCAGATGCGGCTGCCAAGGAGGCTTGCTCCATCCCACCTCCTGCTCGCTGTTCCGTCCCCCTGCAGGCCATTATGTCTTTCGTGACTCAGAAGGTCATGCGTTGGTGGGAGGCTCAGTGGCTGGACGTGAGGGATAATAAGTTGCGAGCGGTGAAGGATTCTGTCCGACCGTGGCTCACCTCCTTCCGACAACGACGCGCTGAGGAAGTAGCCCTTACACGGCTTAGAATAGGGCATTGTCCTTTGACACATGGTTTTCTGTTACGTCGTGAGGAGCCACCAGCGTGTCAGACATGTGGGACACAGCTGTCGATACGGCATATTTTAACTGAGTGTGTTTTATATGCAGGTTTGAGGGAAGATTTCAGTTTCCCACCGGACCTACCCTCTCTTTTAACTAATAATGAGGCGAGTGTCACTAGAGTTTTACGTTTTTGTGTGTTGTCTGGCCTTCTTCCCAAAATATTGGGATTGAGATCTTAATGTGCTGTAAAGTGGTTTGGTCACCCGTTATTTGTAAGTGGTCACTCAGCCACCGTTAATTATTTTTACCTGTTTTGTACTGGTATTTTATTTTTAGTTTTATCTCCCTGTTTTGATGTGCTGTGTCCAATCTTGCGATTTGAACAATACCACTTCTCTCACGATTCGGCTCTGAATTGAACTTTTGGGAACGGGCGCTGATAACCTCGCTGTTGTGCGCCCTAAAACACTAATCATCATCATCATCATCATCCAAAGTGCATATGTTAATGACAGTGACCTCTTTTTCATTTGCACTGCTGTGAAACGCAATTGCTTTACTGAACAAGTGCTCACAGCTATTTAAGTATGCGTTTTAGAGCCGCCGGCCGCTGTGGCCGAGCGGTTCTAGCCGCTTCAGTCCTGAACCACGCTGCTGTTCCGGTCGCAGGTTCGAATCCTGCCTCGTGCATGGATGTGTGATGTCCTTAGCTTAGTTAGGTTTATGTAGTTCTAAGTCTAGGGGACTGATGACCTCAGATGTTAAGTCCCATAGTGCTCAGAGCCATTTGAACCATTTTTTAGTTTTGTCGATTCCTTGAAATACGCCACGATATGATATCGCTTTCGTAAATTTATTGATGGTGACTGCGGAAGGTTCTACGTCTATCTGATATCTGCTCTGGGACATTTTTTCTTGTTTTCACGTATAATACCATCTCTGACAGTTGTCGGAGAAGTTCTGGTTCATCCCATTGGTTATCTGGGACACGATGTTTGAATCATCCTGCACACCAGCGAGGAAATCTGGGGCAAGCCATTCTTCTAACTGAACGATCACATCAATGAAGTTCTCTTTGAAACAAGTTGTACTACTGCTTGTAACTAGGCTTCAAGTGCAATGTATTGCCATCGTTTCACAGACTATTAAAGCAGAAAATCTATGGTGTGGATAAGCTGGGGTCAACTTACTAATACCTGAATTTGTGGTACTAGACTCTGGAGATACTAGTAAAATATGATTTTATAATGAAAACACAATAGTTAAGCACGATTACACCCCTGACTATGACAACGGCGACGCTGATCCACGCCCGCGTTGTCCTGCGAAGCATCTGGCACATCCCATTGCCCGCAGCTGGCTACCTGGGGCGCGAGGTATTACAGGCGCGGCCGGGTTGCGGTGATTTACGGCGAGTGCGACGGCCGTTATTACAGCGCGAACGACCCGCTGGCGGTCCCGGCGATGGATGCCCCGCCGAGACACCAGCTAACGCGGCTGTTTGACCCCTGGCCTTACCCTGCGAGCGAGAGCGAGGCTGGCTATCGATCTGGCATGCACTGATGCCCATAAATTGCCCCAGTGATGGGTAACTGGCAGCAATGGGCGAAACAGGACATCTACTTCCCTCATTGTGTTAATCATAGGCACTGTAATCTTCTTCTTCTTTTTCTTCCTCCTCCTCACACACTTTCAGTACCATAGGTCAGATTTCCAAATCTTGATGTACTACTTGTTTCATTGGTACATGCCGTATTCCACCAGTTCCATCCTCTCCTATACAAACAGATGAGCCACAACATTAAACCCACCTGGCTAACAACGTGTTAACTCCCGCTGAAAGGTGATACAGCAGTGATTCTCATTCACATAGGTTTAACAAGTTCTTGATAGGTGTCTAGATACATGTATGATGTGTATGCATAGACCAATATACACTCCTGGAAATGGAAAAAAGAACACATTGACACCGGTGTGTCATACCCACCATACTTGCTCCGGACACTGCGAGAGGGCTGTACAAGCAATGATCACACGCACGGCACAGCGGACACACCAGGAACCGCGGTGTTGGCCGTCGAATGGCGCTAGCTGCGCAGCATTTGTGCACCGCCGCCGTCAGTGTCAGCCAGTTTGCCGCGGCACACGGAGCTCCATCGCAGTCTTTAACACTGGTAGCATGCCGCGACAGCGTGGACGTGAACCGTATGTGCAGTTGACGGACTTTGAGCGAGGGCGTATAGTGGGCATGCGGGAGGCCGGGTGGACGTACCGCCGAATTGCTCAACACGTGGGGCGTGAGGTCTCCACAGTACATCGGTGTTGTCGCCAGTGGTCGGCGGAAGGTGCACGTGCCCGTCGACCTGGGACCGGACCGCAGCGACGCACGGATGCACGCCAAGACCGTAGGATCCTACGCAGTGCCGTAGGGGACCGCACCGCCACTTCCCAGCAAATTAGGGACACTGTTGGTCCTGGGGTATCGGCGAGGACCATTCGCAACCGTCTCCATGAAGCTGGGCTACGGTCCCGCACACCGTTAGGCCGTCTTCCGCTCACGCTCCAACATCGTGCAGCCCGCCTCCAGTGGTGTCGCGACAGGCGTGAATGGAGGGACGAATGGAGACGTGTCGTCTTCAGCGATGAGAGTCGCTTCTGTCTTGGTGCCAATGATGGTCGTATGCGTGTTTGGCGCCGTGCAGGTGTGCGCCACAATCAGGACTGCATACGACCGAGGCACACAGGGCCAACACCCGGCATCATGGTGTGGGGAGCGATCTTCTACACTGGCCGTACACCACTGGTGATCGTCGAGGGGACACTGAATAGTACACGGTACATCCAAACCGTCATCGAACCCATCGTTCTACCATTCCTAGACCGGCAAGGGAACTTGCTGTTCCAACAGGACAACGCACGTCCGCATGTATCCCGTGCCACCCAACGTGCTCTAGAAGGTGTAAGTCAACTACCCTGGCCAGCAAGATCTCCGGATCTGTCCCCCATTGAGCATGTTTGGGACTGGATGAAGCGTTGTCTCACGCGGTCTGCACGTCCAGCACGAACGCTGGTCCAACTGAGGCGCCAGGTGGAAATGGCATGGCAAGCCGTTCCACAGGACTACATCCAGCATCTCTACGATCGTCTCCATGGGAGAATAGCAGCCTGCATTGCTGCGAAAGGTGGATATACACTGTACTAGTGCCGACATTGTGCATGCTCTGTTGCCTGTGTCTATGTGCCTGTGGTTCTGTCAGTGTGATCATGTGATGTATCTGACCCCAGGAATGTGTCAATAAAGTTTCCCCTTCCTGGGACAATGAATTCACGGTGTTCTTATTTCAATTTCCAGGAGTGTATTATGGGCTACCGATTTGTGTATGTGGAATTGGAGCATTCCCAGATGTGTTCCATCAGGATCATACCTGGCGGATTTGGTGGTGATGACATTGCCAGAGTCCACCATCTCGTTCCTCAAACCACTGCTGCTCGGTTTTGGCCTTGTGATGTGTATCAAAAATGGTTCAAATGGCTCAGAGCACTATGGGACTTAACTGCTGAGGTCATCAGTCCCCTAGAACTTAGAACTACTTAAACCTAACTAACCTAAGGACATCACACACATCCATGCCCGAGGCAGGCTTCGAACCTGCGACCGTAGTGGTCGCGCGGTTCCAGACTGAAGCGCCTAGAACCACTCGCCCACTGCGGCCGGCTGTGACGTGTATCCTGCTGGAAAATGTCGTCGCTGTTTGGGAAGACATAGAGGGTGAAGGGACGAACACAGTGCCTTCGATTACTCCCACAAATCCCATGAAAGCATTGGTGAGTGTCCCCCATAGCCTAGCGCTGTCCCAACTGCGTCCATTATGCAGTGCACGTTCCGAGGAACTGTTCACCTGGAAATAGCGTATCAGGACACAAGCATCAACCTGGTGTAACAAGACCAACCAGGAGACGCATCCCCACTGGTCCACGGTTCAGTCTCGATATCCTCTGCCCTGCAATCGCATTTGCAGATATCGTTAGGTCAACATGGAAATGTGTAGGAGTCGTCTGCTGCAGAGCCGTGTGTTCCACACTGTGTCCTGAACGATGTGCTACAATCACACTGGTACCTCCATCAGCACTGTTATCTGTCGACGGATCTGCCACCGATGGCTGCCTATCCTGTTTACAGAGGGGGTAAGCCCCATTGTGATGAGGCGTGGACGCCCAACACTTTGTCTCCTGTTAGTGGTTTCACTATCTTTCAACCTCTTTCCTTAGATGGTCACAATAGTAGCACGCTGGTAGCCGATTAACTTCTCCGTTTCTGACGTACTTGTTCCTAGTCACTGATAACAATCTATCATATGTGAAAATCAGCTACGTCAGTGGATTTCCACATGAACATGCCATATCGTCACTATGATCGTTTCCTATTCGTCTCTGTTCTGCTTATGTACCTTCCTTACTGTATCTCGTGCCGACAACGCCGTCATGCGACATTCATTCTCGTGGCGGGCAGTGCTCAATAACTTTTTCTCATCAGAGTATATGTTACGTAATATGTTGTAATATTAAATGTGCATAATACTGTGTGTTAGGGGTAAAAGTGCAGATAAGGTGATCCTTGGCACCTTAAGATGTTACCCACTTCAGTTTGTTAGTTGTTTTCCGGCTGTGCCTGTCTTCTCACAATCACGTCACATAATTTACTACCAGATGTTTCCGGCATGATAGTAATTGTTCCACTAAGTACACCATGCCTGTCAGTAAAGACTAAACGTTTTGCATCCCTGTGTCCCCACATCTAAACCTGACCTGCTGACTAGGGGTGAATCAGCATGCATGCATAGTACTTCATAAAGTTGTAATTATCACCTAGAAAAAATCAATGTGCAAACATGAAATTTGGTGACAGTGTTCGTCGTTCTCGATATATTCAGCTTTCACCGATTGACCTTAGCGGGAATTTGGTTGTAGAAGTCTGCATTTTGGCTGTTCAGGAAACGTTACGCGTCGAAAGTCATCTTGTTATCATTCTGGAAATACCTAATATACAATGGTTTTTTATCTGAATAAAGGAGAAAAAGTCACTGTGCGTTCTGGTAGGAAAACATGGGTGAGGAGGGGTGGGGGTGGGGGGGGGAGGGGAAGGGAAAATTTGACACCCCCAAGAAGCATACTGTGTGTCTGTGTCCTACACACAGAATTAACTTGGGACGGCGGGGGGGGGGGGGGGGGGGGGCACTACCCACTTTGACAGCTTCCCGTGACGCATCGCCTTTACAGTCTGCTGCAGCCTGATTGGAAGATTTCAGTAGTATCCTGCTGCTTGTAAAAAGCGAGCTTTCATGGTGCGAAAGGTTGAAATTACTAAATCTCTGGGATGTGATAGGTAATTCAACGTTTCATCCACGTCTGCATTGGACATAGTCCAGGAAGGGTTGTCGCTCCAATGTCGGTGGGGAGTATGAGTCTGGTGAGCCAATCGCAAACCTCCGTGTGCTCCTGACCGACTTTGAAGCTGTGACTCCCCATGAAGATATTTTCCCCATAATAGGGCGAAACGTCGGGCTTACTAACAGATCTCAGAAGGATAAGGTATAACTATTTTAATAAGTTCGTTTACAGTGTAAACGGGTGGTTTACAATATAAACTGATAGAAAAATCTCTGTGCATCCCTATTCATAAACTGATGAAGAACATTTTAACTGGAAGAAAAATTGGAATATTACTCAATGGCAAGACCAGTAGACGCATAGCGCTGAACAATGGACTTCTGTATGACTCGGTGTTCCCACATTAATATTCACCTTGTACGCTGCGGATGTTACAGATACAAGGTCTGATAGATTTATTTGCGCGGATGATACGGCAATAATTTATCAAAGGAAACCTTTCGAAACATAGTGCATTACTTGAACGAAGATCTTAATCTCCTGCACTTATGTTACACTAAATGAAATTTACAATCCAATCCAGACAAGAGAATCGTGTAAACATGAATCTTAATAAGAGATAATAACAGAGAAGCGAAAATGAATTTGAGCATCTGTGTGAATAACTAGATCATTAAGCAGGGAGATAATCCTCGGTATCTTAGAATAAAGCTTGATTGGAATATAACGTACAGAGTTCATAGAGAGGGTACAAAACAAAAACTGACATCTAGAAATACAATCCTTTCCAGATTTAATGGAACAACCTGGGGGTGTGATGCAAATACATTGTGAAATTCAGCCTCAGCACTGTTGCATAGTATGGCCGAATATTGTGCGCCTGTATGGGCTAGAAAAACATACGCATCTAAAATCGATGCTCAACTAAGAGAAACAATGGCACTAATATCTGATACGCTTACACCTGCACCTATGGTTTGGCTACCTGTATTAACTAATATTGCACCACCTGAAATCAGAAGTAATCGGTTAATATCAGAGAATATAGTAAACAATTGCCGAACCCAAATCTTCCTATGAACCATGACCTGGCACAAAAAAAAAAGATCACTTGAAATCAAGGTAACACCTGTGGAAAACAAGCGAAGACTTGTTTCCCTACGACCCAGCAAAGGAATGGAAGAGATTGTGGAGTAGAAGCGAAGTCAGGGTTAGAAACCTAGTTGATGATCCCAACTTACCATTAGAGGACGTTAATCTCACGAGAAGAGAATGGACTGCCTTAAACCGTGTGAGCACTGACGTCAGAACATTTAGGGAGAAGATAACAACATGGGACCTCTCGAACAATCCTCACTGCGAGTGTAGACTCAACCAGTCGCTGGACCACCTGATAGAATGCACTGTGCACTGCTTTGTTGGTGAACTTCAACACATAAACTAACGGGCAATGTCACTGGCTGGCTTAAAAAATAAGTCTTATTGTGTAAAATTTTGTGTTTTGTAGTGCTGAATATGTCTTGCTTTATGTCGTAGTCTATCTTTTTAAAATTCTCCTCGAAATGCCAAGCGAATCAATAAACAAAAATAAATAGGCTCATGCGACAGTTATCTCTAGATGATCATAATCTGTTACATTGCAGCAGGTCAATCAAACAAAGTACCCAGCGTCTCCTCGTTCGAGTCTTCGCCTTTTTGGTCGAATGTTTGAGTGAGGCGAAAAAAAGACCCTCTACAAGTTACACAACGGGTTTTTGTCGGAATTTTCACAGCGAAACGGAAAATGGCTAACGGACAGACGGGGTGAGATCTAGTTTTGCAAAAGACTGTGTATTTGCTTGAAAATAATCTGGATAGTTAAGAAAAATTAATTAGTGATTTGAAGGAAATATTTGGCTGAATTTTCATTACCAAACTAAGAAGTGATGAATGGATAAATGGGTTATCAAACTGACCAATATATTGTTGAATCGTCTAATTTTGCAGGCAGATATTAATTGCTTGAAAGTAAGATGGGTGCTTAAGAAAGAAGTTAATCAGTGAAATGAGAGGAAATAGAAATATTTCATGAACAACTGCTGCTATTAAATGTAGTGTCAACAACTTCATCTAGTTTGCGTTATATTGGGTGGCATTTAACTGTCAAAAATGCTTCCATCGAATCAAATATTAAATTTAGAATTTCTAGAACACAAGGAGCTAGACAGGCAAGTTAACTGTCGAAAAAGTTTATCTTTTCAAGGCCTAGCTATTGTGCACATAAAAAGTGGCATTATTTATTACTCAACTCTCTTAATTGTTTGCCTTCAAATGAACTACTAAATGCAAGACATTTCAAGACAATACTCTAGGAAAGCAAATGAGGTGTGAGTAAGATCATGTGAACAAAAGTTGAAAAATAAATGTTTTGTGAAATAATTTGTCTAAAAGTAAGAAATAAGATAGATTAGAGAAACATTAGAAGCATCTTTAAACGACGCTAGAAATGGCGTACAGCTGATGAGGCACGTCAGACCTTTCTCTAATGTATTTTATTTCTTAATTTCAGACAAACAATTTCGCTATACATTTGACAGATTCTTCTTGGTTTTTTTTCCAGCACTGGTAAATTGACATGTTTTCACTGTCTGCTTTGCTACTTTCTATGAAGTTATAGTGGTACATCTAGAACTTGTTTGTTCTTATTACGCGGCTTGCAAAATTCATCTAGGTTGATCTGATAGAGTTGTCACATTTCCGCTGCTGCCTTGGTTCGGCGGTTATTTCACTGGGTGTGAGCAGACACGAAGCCCAGCACCTCTGCCATTTGTCTTCCATATCGTTCACCAATGAAACCACGTTTGGACGAGAGATTCCCCCTAAATTTACATACCACACTCACGTAAGCATGTGCTGATCCATGTTAATCTCCAATACCGATTTGGGCCAGGTGTCGTATATTCTCATCCACGCTGAGGTGACAAAAGTCAGAGGGTACCTATTAATATTGCGTCGAACCTCCTTTTCGCCGGCATAGAGCAGCAGCTGGACGTGGTATGGACCGAACATCTCGTTAGATGTCAGCTGCAAAAATTTTGATCCATGCTACATCTATAGCCGTCCATAATAGCAAAAGTGTTGCCAGTACAGGATTTATTGCGCGATCTGATTTATAGACTATGTCCAATAAATGTTTGATGGGACTCACGTCGGGCGATCTAGGTGGCCAAATAATTCGCTAGAGTTGTCCAGAAGGTTCTTCAAACCAATCGTGGACAATCGTGGCCCGTTGACCTGGCGTACTGTCATCCATAAAAATGCCATCGTTGTTTGGGACCATGAAGTCATGAAGGGCTGAAAATGGTCTCCAAGTAGCCGAACATAACCATTTAGAGTCGATTATCGAATCAGCTGGACCGAGAACCCAGTCAATTCCATATAAACACAGTCCGCAACATTATGGAACCACAGCCAGCTTGCGTAGTGCTTTGTTGACAACTTGGGTCCATGGCTTCGTGGGGTCTGTGCCATGTTCGAAACCTATCATCAGCTCTCACCAACTGAAATTGGGACTCATCTGACCAAGCTACAGTTTTGCAGTCGTCTAGGGTCCTACCAATATGGTCACCAACCCAGGAGAGGCACTGCAGGCGACGTTGTGCTATTAGCAAAGGCACTCGCGTTGGTCGTCTGCTGCTGCAGCCCATTAAGGCCAAATTTCCCCGCACTCTACTAAAGGATTGATTTCTGCGGTTATTTCACACATTATTGCTTGCCTGGTTACACTGACAACTCTACGCAAACGCCACTGCTCTCGGTCGTTAAGTGAAGGCCGTCGGTCGCTGCGTTGCTCGTGGTGAGAGGTAATGCCTGACATTTGGTATTCTCGGCACTCTTGACATTATGGATCTCGAAGTATTCAACTCGATAACGATTTCCGAAGTGGAATGTCCCCTTCCGAAGTGGAATGTCCCACGCGTTTATTTCAAATTACCATCCGCATTCAAAGTCTGTTAATTCCTGTCGTGCGACCATAATCACGTAGGAAACCTTTTCATATGAGTTACCTGGCTTCTGTCACCTCAGTGTTTGAACAGCTGACCAGCAAGTGTATGTCATGATGCTGACTGAATGCACCACCATCTTTGATCTCCTTGAGGTGCACATTGTCTATTGCAGGGGAATAAGAGTCTCAAGAAGGAGTCCACACCTTGTCGATCGTGTCTCGGTGAGATGTGGTATGGATGCACTTTATTATTTCGGACAACATCTTTTCAGGACAGTGGATAGTGGTCGAACTCGAGAACATTGGTCCGCTGTCTTCGCATCTCGATCTTCCGGATTTCAGTTGCGCAGACACAAGAACTATGGTATATGATGCTATCACTCAAGATACCAAAGACCTGGAAAAGCAGGTCCAGAAATCTTATGCAGCTGTTCAACAGGTCCGGCCGGCCAGAGTGGCCGAGCGGTTCTAGGCGCTTCAGTCTGGAACCACGCTGCTGCTACGGTCGCATGTTCGAATCCTGCCTCGGGCATGGATGTGTGTGATGTCCTTAGGTTAGTTAGGTTTAAGTAGTTCTAAGTTCTAGGGGACTGATGACCTCCCATAGTATTCAGAGCCATTTGAACCATTTTTCAACAGGTCCTAAACATTAAAGAACGGCTAATCCGATCCATGTTGAAATGTTCACTTGGATGTTTTCCTGTAATTCTGCCATTGAAAGTTTCAGTATACCACCACAGGCTGTCCGCAACCGGTAGCTGAGTGGTCAGTGCGACAGAATGTCAATCCTAAGGGCCCGTGTTCGATTCCCGGCTGAGTCGGAGATTTTCTCCGCTCAGGGACTGGCTGCTGTATTGCCCTAATCACTATAATTTCATCCGCATCGACGCGCAAGTCGCCGAAGTGGTATCAACTCGAAAGAACGGTCTACCCGACCGGAGGCACTAGTCACACGATACTTATTTACCACAGGATATTGACATAGATGCAGCTCAGCTGATGTAGATCTCACGGGAGAATTGTGCAACAACCTGTCACACGGTTTGTGTGAAGCGATATATGGCAGAACCACTGACCAAGGTGTTTACCTGTCGGCAGTGATAGGCAAGGACCCGTTACTTCTTACACTGATGTTCACTACCTGTGACTCGGCTCTTCTTTGCACCATACTGTTTCTGCGCGCTAGTATTCAATCAGTCGCGGTGGTCTCATTTTGCGTTAACTCCTTGCTCGTCTGTATGCGGTGTTTGGGCTCTTCACTCCTCCTTATATTGACCCTCATGTTAAGTTTCATTCCCTCTTCCACGGTTCAGTTCACCAGCTTTGTTGTTGATCCTTCGTCGGTTAGTAAAATGTTCAAATGTGTGTGAAATCTTATGGGACTTAACTGCTAAGGTCATCAGTCCGTAAGCTTACACACTACTTAACCTAAATTATCCTAGGGACAAACACACACACCCGTGCCCGAGGGAGGACTCGAACCTCCGCCGGGACCAGCCGCACAGTCCATGACCGCAGCGCCTGAGACCGCTCGGCTAATCCCGCGCGGCGTCGGTTAGTATAGTTACATCTGCGCTGACAGTGATGGTGTCGCGGCATTGTCACGCGCTGTGCAGATAAATCAATGGCGACGCAGGTCGTTCTTACACGCGTGACACTTCTACTTTGCTCATAGTGTTAATTTGTAGTCGCTATGGACGTAGCATTTCTACGATGCAGACAGGAGGAATTGTGCCTCCGAGGCCAGCAACAACTGCATCCGGAGCTCAATATGGGAAGTGAAATCGCTCCATACTCATGACGCGAAGGTGGAGGACATTCTCCCACGTTGCCCCCAAGCCCCCACCCGCACCCCTCTTCCAGATCACGTTCACCGGCCTTGACAAGTCTGCGGAAAGGTGGCAAAATTACCTGCACCAGTTCTTAGTGCATCGTCAGGTGGGGCGTATCGTCGATACAGCTGATAAGGCCACCTTGATATCCAGCATTGAGGCGTTGTACGAAATCTTGCAGAATTTTGTACCCTCTACTGGATCCAACAAACTTAAGTTTGAGGAATTCTGTCGGTTGCTAACGAATTATTTTGGTGTACAGATCCATGGGGTGATGGCAAGGTTACAGTTTGATGAGCACCACAAGTGCCCCAGATAGTCATATGTGGCCCAGTTCTGCGGTCTGCAAGGCCTCTCGCTCACGTGTCGTTTTGAGTCACACCAATATGCCGTCTCGAATGCGATATCGCTGATTAAGGACGTGATTGTCCGGTTAGCATCTGACTCCGATGTCCGCACAAGGACTAGCCTTGTGCGAACCTTCCTTATCTGACTTTGGCCAGTCTGCTGGATACCATCAGCTTATGGCTGTGTACTTGCCGACAGTTGGCAAGTGGTGAAGTTTACAGTTTGACATATGCGGTAATCAGTCCCCAGTTTCCTGTCTGGTTGACCAGGCGACCGTCCCTTCCGCTGGGCCACTGTGTGATGACGCCTTTGACGATATGAGTGCAGTGAAGTCACGGCGCTTCCCGCTTTCACCGGCGTCGTGCCCGATGCATATACCTTAAATAAGTCAGAGTCACGTTCTCGGGCTCTAGGCGCCAATGTCCCTCCGCATCCGTTTCCTCTCAACGATCACGACGGTGGTCCTGCCACGTTTGTCATGTGGTACTTGCCCGACTGTACGCAGACGCCGTATGTTGGATATGCCAAAGAGCAGGCCATTTGGCAACAGTCTATGACCGCCCCCTCGCCCCCACCCCCACCATCGACCCCCCCCCCCCCCCCCCCCCCCCCCGTGTTTTGTCCTAAAGTTGGGGATGGCCGAGTGATTAAGTTTCCGGTAGATACAGAAGCGACAGCCAATCTCATTAGCTTGGACACAAACATGGTCTTCGGTTGCCGTACATTGCAACGGCCACTTCGTCAAATCATGTGTTACAGCAAACAGTGTATTCCTTTGAGGAGAGAATTTCCCATCTCAGCACGCTATGAGAATATGCAGCGCCAACTTACACTTACACGCCTAAACTGCGAACACATACAATTAAAATTGGTTCCCATGATAAAATACCAGCAGGTACAGGGAAGTTAGTGGGGTTTCCGTTGATACCGATTTACAATGTGAAGCGCTGTGTGTGGTAGAGACACTAAGAGAAAATGAAGGAGTAGACAAAATGCATTGATCCGTGCGCAGAAATGTAGCTTGCGCATGTAATATTAGTACTGAATTTTTGGTTCATATAAGCTTGGATAACTTCTGCATGGATATGGTTAGTCTGTGAAAGGGCTTAATTACTACCACATTAGAGTTGTTTGGATCAAGAAGATATTGGTAGGTCGTGTAATAACCAGAACTACATTCAAACCATCGATGCAGCAGCGTTATTTGGAAAAATGAATTACTTGTGAGGCAGTTATCAGCAGGCAACAGAACCTTTGCCACAATAGTTCTTGGGTTTATTTAAGGGTCCTTTACCAGCAATATCTGTTACGTAGCGCGGTATAGCTACTGACAATATTGCGCCAATCTACAGGACGCAGTGCTGCATAGTGAAGCATTGGGGGTATACAGATCAGCCATTAACAGATGATACGATAGTGGACACTGATAGCCGATGGGGTCAAATATTGTCATCGTTCCCCAAAAAATACAGATTCTGTTGCAATTACGTCTGCTTTAGTGGGAAAACCATGAAAGATGCATATCCAATCCCAAAAATTATAGGAACGTTAGACAATTTAGAACAGTTCTAGTACTTTACAACAATGGACCTAAGAAGTGGATATCACCAACTAGAGGTAGTCGCAGAGGTTAGACCAAAGACCGCATTCACGGACCAGTGGTGAGATTCCCAGTATAAAAGGATGCTATTCAGGCTGAAAAATCCTCCAGCCAAGTTCCAGAGACTGTCTTACGTGTTTTAAAGTCGAAAACTTGCATGGTATATTTGGACAATATCATCATATTCTTTAATGGTATATCAGAGTATGTGAAACTCTTCAAAGCCGCATTCAGTAGTCTAAGAGCAGAACATGTGACACTTAGCACAGACAAATGCATTTGGGTAAACTAACTTGGGCATCTGAGTAGCGGGAAATTTGTTTGAACAGACCATCGTGTAACAGAGTGCTATTGTCATAAATTCGTAAAGAGTCGTGTACAGATTTCACAACCTTTGAATCGATTATTGAGAAAGGACCTGAAATTCGGCTGGTCTGCAGAATGTCAATCAGCGTTTGAAGCATTGAAACCAACATTTGTTTCTGATCTGGTATTGGTCTTTCCTGATTTTGAGATAGAACTTATCCTCTCCTGTGACGCCAGCAACTGGGGAGTGAGTTGTATTTTGAGCCAGAGTGTTGAAAAGCGGGAACATCCAGTAGCGTATGCCTCAGGCCAACTAAACAAAGCGGAGTGTAATACCCCACTATGGAGAAGGATATGTTGGCGGTGATATATGGAAGAGCATACTTTCTTTGTTGTTAAGTGGACGGAAGATTAAGGTTGTCACAGACCATGCATCATTAAAATGGCAGTAGGCGTTAAAAGGCACATCGAGTAGGTTAACGAGATGGACACTCAAACCAGCGAGTTTTATTAATAGGTGATCAATGAACTGGGTAGGAAGCACACAAATGCAGACACATTGAGTAGGAAGGCTGCAATGGTGAACATGCCAGGCAAAAGTGTAACAGAGTGGCAGAGAGCACAAGCGGCCAAAAAAGACTGTCAGGCATTTAGGTCACAACCACAGTTGGTGACACATGGTAGCTTGATCTGCAGGAGGACGAAATGCGGACCGCGCTTAGTGATTTCGGCAGCACTCAAGAACGAAGTGTTGCGAGAAGCGCATGGCCATGCGTTGTCTGGTCACGATGGATGCTGAACAGTGGAGAGATGAGAAGTGGAAAGATTCTAGTGGATGACAAGGAAACGTGATATCGAGCAATATGTGAAGAGCTGTGTACCTTATGCGCAAAGATTTGACCATGAAATGCTTTTACGAAGACTACCTGAAGTAAACTAAACTCCTCCCGAGATGGCCACGAAGGCCCAACGGTACCGACCGGCCGCCGTGTCATCCTCAGCCCATAGGCGTCACTGAATGCGGATATGGAGGGGCATGTGGCCAGTTCACCGCTCTCCCGGCCGTATGTCAGTTTCCGCGACCGGAGCCGCGACTTCTCCATGAAGTAGCTCCTCAGTTTGCCTCACAAGGGCTGAGTGCACCCCGCGTGCCAACAGCGCTCGGCAGCCGTATGGTCACCCACCCACGTGCTAGCCCAGCCCGACAGCGCTTTACTTCTGTGATCTGACGGGAACCGGTGTTACACGAAGACTACCAGGGGGGTTTAAATCCTTTCAAATGATTGTACTTGACCAAGTGTCACAGTCCTTATAAAATCACTGAGATGATTTCTCCAGTGAACATGCAGTTTACGACTAAAATGTCTATTGTCCACGTAAGCAGGGTTTTACCTTTCAAGAATGGTGGACGCATTGCCAAAAGTCCAGGAAGTCCACAGGGAAGTGCAGCGTAACAGAATTCTGACCAAGATGTGGGGTAAATACCAGGAATTGAGGCTAATGTATGCTAAACTAAGAGCTGAAGTGACGCAAATCACTGGCATTGTACTACGGACGCTCATTTGCAGTAAAACAAGTATGGTTGGACGCAAAAGGAAAAATATTGGAAACAGTGTTTCGAACGGCGGATATCAGAGATATCCAAGAGCTGAATAACTCCATTAGTCAAGTGAAAGCGATGGAGATACTACCGAAACGTCTGTAGAGTGGTATACAACGCGAATGTCGAATTTAGAGCGGGAAGTTCTGAATAACACCAAAATGTACGTGAGTTAACCTTAGAGTTAGCTCAATACACTCAGGATACGATGAAACGGTGAACGGTAATGAGGGAAAATGCAAAACGACTGAGCTTACTGGACAGTAAACTGCGAAGGCGAGTCAAATGAAAACCTTCAATTTGTAATAACAAATCGAACTTTCGCGCCATTATCCTGTAAGTTGGTAAGCGCGCTACAAACAGCGTGCAGAATGGCCTGTAAGTGGCAGCATAGTGCAGATGCACACATACCATCGCAGTATCAGCATAAAGATGGCCGCCCCACTTGCGACATGCACCAGGGAAGAACAGCGTTCTGTTATTCGGATTTTGTGTAGTGAAGGTGTGAAACCTATTGAAATTCATCGACGAATGAAGGTTCAGTACGGTGATGCATGTTTGCCATTGCAGCAAGTCTACGAATGGATTAGGAAGTTCGCAAATGGTGTGACTTCAGTGGAAGATGCTCCTCGTCCAGGTCAGGCACAACGAGTTGTGACTCCGCAGAACATTGCAGCAGTTGAAGCCATAGTGAAGGAGAACCCCCGAGTGACACTGAATACATTGCAGCGTGTTTAAAGATTAGTCATGGGTCAGCACACCACATTGTGCATGATCTGCTCCAGTTTCACAAAGTCTCTGCAAGATGGGTGCAACGGCAGCTGACTCCTGAAATGAGAGAACGACGTGTTGACGCTTGAGAAGAACTTATTTGGAGCTTTAAACGAGAAGGTGATGGCTTCCTTGCAAGAATCGTTACTGGGAACGAAACCTGGACTCACTTCCACCAACCAGAAACGAAGAGTGCGAGCGAGAATGGCGCCATTCCTCATCACAAAAACGAAAGAAGTTTCAAACAGAACCATCAGCACGGAAGGTTATGCTGACACTCTTTTGGGACGAAAAAGGCGTCATTTTGGAGCATTACATGCCTAGGGGGACCACTGTCACTATTGCATCATACACAGAGCCCCTAAAAAATCATCTGCGGCCTGCAATCAAATCAAAGCGACGTGGATTCCTGTCAGCAGGTGTCCTTTTACAACAATACTATGCAAGGCCCCACACTGTCCGTAGAACAGTTGCAACATGCATTTTGAGTGTCTTCCTCATCCACAATACTCGCCCGCATCTCGTGGTCGTGCGGTAGCGTTCTCGCTTCCTACGCTCGGGTTCCCGGGTTCGATTCCCGGCGGGGTCAGGGATTTTCTCTGCCTCGTGATGGCTGGGTGTTGTGTGCTGTCCTTAGGTTAGTTAGGTTTAAGTAGTTCTAAGTTCTAGGGGACTGATGACCATAGATGTTAAGTCCCATAGTGCTCAGAGCCATTTGAACCATTTGAACCACAATACTCACCAGACCTTGCCCCAAGTGATTTCCACATGTTTGGACCACTCAAAGACGCAAGGGAGGAAAGAAGTTCCATTCTGATGAAGAGGTACGCCACGCGGCGCATGAGTGGTTGCGCGGACTACAAAAAAAAATTTTTTTACGAGTTTATGCACTTTGTAAGCGCTGGAGGACTTGCATTGATCGTGGGGCAGATTATGTTGGAAAGTGATACAGCTTTGTACCACTTCTGCACAATAAATAGTATTTAAAAAATATTTAAGGTTTTCATTTGACTCTCACCCTTGTAGCAGTAACCAGTCTATTACGGGAATTAGAAGATAAATGTTGATCTGTGTCTTCTCTACTGAAAAAGCAAACTGCTGGAGCACGCCCAAGTGTTTCGGAGCACACTGTTCATCGTACATGGTTGAACATGGAGCTCCGCAGCACAACACCCCTACGTGTTCACATGTTGACCTAACGACAACGTCAGTTATGATTACAGTGTGCGCAGGACCATTGGGATTCGACCGTCGATCAATGGAAACGTGTCTACTTTTGGGATGAATCACATTTTTGCTACATTAGGTCGGTGGTCGTCTCCACAGACGCTGTCATCGGGGTGAACGGCGGCTCGAAATGGTGCGGTTCGTCACAGTCGCAGGCTGGTGGGAGCAGTTTTAAGCTTTGGGAGACGTTGTCCTGCGCTTGCATGGGACCTGTGGTAGTAATCGAAGACATTCCGACGGTTGCGAACGACCTTCATTCCTTCACGCTTGATGTCTTTCTCGACGGCGATGTCATTTTCAGCAGTATAATTGTCAGTGTCTTGTAACCATAATCTTTCTACAGCGGTTTGAGAAGCATTATAGTGAACTCACATTGATGTCTCGGTGACCAAATTCGCATGATGTAGATCCTATGTAACCTATCTGGGTCGCTATCGGCCGCCATCACCGCGTACGTAAATCAGCGGCCCGTTATTTACTCGACTTACGTAAACTTATAATGCCACATTTTACCAGTAAACTGTCGGATCCCTGATACGCAGAATCAGTGACGTATTTCGCTCCAAAGACAGACAAAAAGCTATTAATCCGATTTTTTTGGCTCATGAATGTATTGCTCCGACCACCAGTGGTAGGAAAAAATTTCAGTATTGATGCTATACGGTTCACCCTTGTCCAGTAAGATGTGGAAGGATGGCTAGTTGGGTACATGTAACGATGAGAGAAGTTTTTAATAATTTCCTAACATGGAAGCGTTCACGCAGATGTGTCACTAAGGGATTGCAAGAGTGTTTGAAGGAAAATATCGCCATTTGTCCAGCCAGGGAAGTGCAGACTGGTGCACAGATATGTGAAGTGCAACCGTTTTGGGGAAAACAGAGATAACGGAATGTCAGAAAGAACTATTGACATCACAGCTTCATTTTCAGAAGAAACGATCACATTGGATCTACTCAGTTTTTGCACCACAAACTGCGAGCACGAATTGCTATAATATTGGAAAACCTTAGGGCACTGCAAAGTTCGAGTTACGTAATAGTGGTATTTTGGTGAACGGCGCAACTTGTGAGACAGGCGGGACGAACTTCCGACTCTCAGCCACACTCACGGATACGACTGTACCTCATTGAATTGGCCAGAGAAACTGTTGGAAGTTTTGATGGCTCAGAATTTTAACAAGAGCATGAATCCTGATCTCATACATCGTTTAGACAAACTAATAGCATCTCAGCGATGCAAAATTTCCATGGGGCAAAAGTTTCAGCAAGTTCTGCAATATAAAGAGAACCGACCCCTAAATGTGGTAACCATAACTGTTGCGACCGATAACCTTGACGTGTTTCTAATAGCAATTCGCATTCTTTCCTTTTGTCTCAGATGTAGATGTATCCATTCTCCAGACCTACTGACACATTAGATATCTGTTGAGTGGTTAACTGACGTAACCCGAGAAAATTGGGTTGTTTTGAAAATCAGCCGTATGCAAACACAATCAGTTTATTTTTGTTTTTACCCAGACATGCTTTCACACCTATGTGTCATCCTCGTAGGTTAAATTTTTATTTCTGTGAAGTAGAATGTGAAATTTATAATAAGTTAACTGTTGTAGGCTTAAGAATTACAATATGTGCAATTTGTTTTGTTTTGTTCAGACGCTCACCTTAAAATTACATCGCTAAATGAACTGCACTACTCTACATTGGTTTTTGCGCTCTTTTTTCGTCGATTTTTGACAGAATGCTATCTGCAAACTATCCATGAAGAAAATTAATGTGTGTTTATTAATAACTGTTTTGTGGGTAGAGGTTATGTGCCTTTCTGTACTTACACTTTTTCATCCTGTTGTATGTCTGGTTGGTGTCTCGATCAACGGCCCTTCAGTGCATTGTTTCCAGACACGTTTCACACAATTTTTGTTCACTAGTTCACTTCACATGCACTTACACGAAATGTGGTGAAACGTGATCTGAGCAGACACTTCTGACTCCATTCTCAGTGAGAGGTGTTATGTTATTGCCGCTGCTCACTTGTTCATCGTCGGTCTTGTGTTTGTTGCGGCGCTAATTTTGAATGTTTCGTCAGAACTGGTGTGGTGTGGCTGCTGGGGGAGGGCTGGATGTATGTAATATGTGTGTGTGTGTGTGTGTGTGTGTGTGTGTGTGTGTGTGTGTGTGCGGAGTAAGAGAGAGAGAGAGAGAGAGAGAGAGAGAGAGAGAGAGAGAGAGAGCTGGAAAGACGGGTGGGGAGGGAATCGAGAAAACAGAAATTTATTTACGTATGTATATATTTATTTATTTTTTATGCAGTTTCAATATTATGTTTTATGTGGGGAATCGCATCTGTATAGTTCACTGAGTGTCCCAAACACAGTGTTGTATTTTCATTCAAGACTCTCTTCCTTGTATTATTGCTTTTTGTATGTGGTACATCTCCTTATTGTGAGTTTTTGATAGAGACTGTTGCTTTCTCAGAGGATCTTAAGATCGGTCTAGATCTTATTTGGATGGTGGTTTTCTTGTATTAGATGATCTGCAAAAGTGGAGTATGTTTTATCACTTGTTAGGGCTCTGAGGTGTTCGGAATACCTGTTTTTGAAATTTCTGCGTGTTTGGCCTACGTAGACCGACTGGTCTGAGAAATGTAGACAAAGAAGACTCTGCAATTAGTACAGCTTGTAAAGCTGAAAAGAATGGTACTGTACTGTAACTGCAAAATGGGTTCAGTAAAACAAGATTTAAGAATAATGGTATAGGATTATGAAACAAAGGTAAACTCAATGTGTCAGCTCTTTTGAAAAAAGAGTTGGTGTAATGGGCACAGTGCACAGTTATGTAAAAATAATCTGTGGGATTGGTGCAGAGGATAATGACTGGCAAAATTCTATACGTTTTTGTGTAAGCGGCAAGGCAGTTCAAGTTTTCTAAAAATTCTGCTAGGCGAATTCAGAACAAAGGAAACTCGGTACGGGCCGGTGTGCCAATAGGAATGTCAAATGTCATACCGCCGTTGTGGTGGACGTAAAGCCGTCGGCACACGGACCGTGCTGTCGAACGTTAACGTTGAGCGTGCCAAGTTCGACGTGCTGCTGAACGCTCAGGAATGATGCGACCTGTGCATGCGGTACACGGGCCCCAACGTGGTATACGCGATCGCAGCGCACTCCAGCGGCAGTTGAGGGATGTTTCTAGTTCGTAAATCACACTATTTACCCAACGGGCGCGCATAAAATTCTCACGTTAGCTCTATTAAAACGCACATTTCTTCCATCGTCCCCGAAAAGGAAAGTACCGTGTCCAATCGATAAGGACACAGGTTTATAAAAGTTCCGTTACAAACAGTGCGTCACAAATTTGGAATACTTCTCCGCATAAGATAAACATTATTTCATGATTCCCACATTTAGTAAAACCCCGAGGACAGTCTTACTTGATCACTGTTCCTACCCGGTAGCAGAATTACGAAGCGTAAAAGAAGAAGGAGTAAAATATCTTTTATACAAGTAGCGCAAGCTGTCCTTTAGATTAAGCCAATCGAACAAAGTCACCCTCCAAACAAAGGTGAACTTGTATTTACATAACATCAAATATTATAGTCTACACTTGTATTAAACTAATAATAAAGTATCGGAACCTAATAAAAACGCGAATGTTAAGAAAAAAAATTGGTTGTGTCACAACGCGAACCATCGCCCCAACAAAATGAACTCTTTTGTGGACACTGACGCTATTCATTACGCTAAACCAACATATCACCTTTTGCTTCCAATCATAGTATCTTACCGCTCGCTAAAACATTAATCGTAGATATGTTACTAACTGAAATTTAATTATAACAAATTGTACCAAGAACAATGCCTTTTTGCCTTTTGGGTGGATCTTCAGTGTGTCGCTGCCTTCAAATAGCATACTCCCATTATACGCAAGTTACAATAATTCTCTTTCCACGAATATGGTGTTTCTCAGTACTTTATTGGAACGAATCACACAGTTAACAACGGGTTTTGCAGAGATTCTTAATTTGCTGGTGCTCGGAACGGCATATATACATATAGGCTTGAAATGAATGGCAATATGGCGCCTCACAACTCTGTACCGAAGGGAGACGGCGTGCGTGTGACGTAGGTGGCGTTGTGCCATCTCATTGGTCAACGCTCAGACGCACGCTCAGAATATCTGACGTGCCAGATATTCCTCTGCACGTTCGGAAAGACTCCCGAGCTTGCTGTTCGACGCTATGACGTCAGAAACTCGGCACGCTCAACGCTCAACGTTCGGATGCACGGACCGTGTGCCGACGGCTTAAGGCCATGAAGCGAGCATTGCCACGCAACCTGTGAACGAGGAAGGCACAAAAGCAACCATAGCAGTGGTACATAACAAGTTAGCGTAAAGTAACATGTGGTGTCACCACCAGACACCACACTTGCTAGGTGGTAGCCTTTAAATCGGCCGCGGTCCGGTAGTATACGTCGGACCCGCGTGTCGCCACTATCAGTGATTGCAGACCGAGCGCCGCCACACGGCAGGTCTAGAGAGACGTCCTAGCACTCGCCCCAGTTGTACAGCCGACTTTGCTAGCGATGGTTCACTGACAAATTACGCTCTCATTTGCCGAGACGATAGTTAGCATAGCCTTCAGCTACGTCATTTGCTACGACCTAGCAAGGCGCCATTATCATTTGCTATTTATCTTGTGATGCATGTACCGTCAGACCGATGTTCACCAATTATGGATTAAAGTTAAGTATTCCAGGAGCTACGTATTCTTTTTTGCTAGTATAATTACTTTACCTGTTCCAGACCTCACGCCAGCCTGCGTGAGCTTAAACGCGTGCCTTTCGGCTTCCTCTCATAGTGGCTTGGCTGTCTTGCCAAGTCACAACATAACACGTCGCAACTTTAGTGCCAGAGCCACTGCGAAGTCAAACGCAGGCAGAAGGACCTGTGTTTGGCGACCCAGAATAATTACCGCACTATCACAGTGAGGCAAAGAGCTCTGACAGGACCGATAAACGTGGTGAAACGCGTTCATACACTCAGAGCCATCGTGCTATGAGCAGGCCTCCAAATAACGAGGCTTTCAGAGCTCAAAGACACTTTCAGTCATGCTTCCATTCTGTCTGTGTCACTAGAACCAGAGAGAGAAACAGTATACTGAGGTCCGTTAGTGAAATCACGAAAAGCTGATCGATGATACATCCCACCTGCTTGCTGTCTTCAACACCGAGACACAGCCAACCTGATACACACCACATCCGTGGTCTGCTGTTGCTGCCTGCTGGATCATCGCGGATGAGAAGACTGGTGTGTGACCAGCCCTCTTCCAGTACAGGTTATCGCGGATGATATGTAAGCTGTGATCTCCACGCTGACAAAGGATAATGCGTTCACGCAGCCTCCTGACCGACTCATCATCTGCCGCAGTCTTGGTCGATTCATGGTGACTGACGAGGGCCCAGTCTTCACGACAACTCATATCCCCGACGACAGTCATCGATCCTCATCTTAGCGCATGGCGGGCTGTCTACGAGAGCAGTGAGGAGGGAACTGCACTGTACCACGGAACGTCTGGGCAGATGATGTCTTCTAGTTCTCACGCTGCCGCCAAACCAGCACGCGGCCATGGCTCACTAACCTGTACGGCGAATGACGTTCTGCTGACGTGGCGTCGGGACTTCTTCACCACACGCGCTTACACCCGGCCTCTAACCGCCGGCCCGAAGACACTTCATAACTTTGTAAACTCAGCACAAGGAAAAGATTTTATTACAGATATCACTGTGTCGCTGACACCTCCTGGCGTATATTGGACCACTCATCGTCATTCCATGCTTGGCCTGCTGCTCACCTGCTTCATACGTCGCAACACTATATAAGTTACATAACTGTCATCAAAGCAAGTCTTATGTAGTGTCGGAAGACTTGCCAACACTACGTAGACTAATAGAAAGAGGCGGCCAAGATGCACGCTCTAACTCACGCAGGGTGGCGTGAGGTCTGAAACAGGATACGTAATGAATGCTATAAAGAAAAGTACGTAGCTGCTGGAATACTTAACTTTAATCCATCATTTGTATACAGCGTTCTTGATGATAGAAGTGAGACTCGGTAGATACAAATGCTAATGGCGCCTTGCTAGGTCGTAGCCCTTGACTTAGCTGAAGGCTATGCTAACTAGCTGCTCTGCAAATGAGTAAGTCTTCGTCCGTGTAGTCGCTAGCTACGTCGTCCGTACAACTGGGGCGAGTGCTAGTAAGTCTCTCGAGACCTGCCGTGTGGTGGCGCTCGGTCTGCGATCACTGACAGTGGCGACACGCGGGTCCGACATGTACTAATGGACCGCGGCCGATTTAAAGCTACCACCTAGCAAGTGTGGTGTCTGGCGGTGACACCACATCTTATGTTTCAGTTTTCTGCTGTTGTGCGATTACGTTTATTAACATTTCGTTAAAATATTTCTACGTGCATAAAATTGTATATTCATATAAAACTGTAGTTGATGTAATATATTACAGGAAAGAAACACTTTGAAACGTAATCGATGAATCGCTATGTGAAGCTGTAACAAAGGAGCCCCCCCCCCCCCCCCCATGAACCATGGACTTTGCCGTTGGAGGTAAAATAGTCCCCCATTCGGATCTCCGGTTGGGGACTACTCAAGAGGACGTCGTTATCAGGAGAAAGAAAACTGGCGTTCTACGGATCGGAGCGTGGCATGTCAGATCCCTTAATCGGGCAGGTAGGTCAGAAAATTTAAAAAGGGAAATGGATAGGTTAAAGTTAGATATAGTGGGGATTAGTGAAGTTCGGTGGTAGGAGGAACAAGACTTTTGGACAGGTGAATACAGGGTTATAAATACAAAATCAAATGAGGGTAATGCAGGAGTAGGTTTAATAATGAATAAAAAAATAGGAGTGTAGGTAAGCTACTACAAACAGCATAGTGAACGCATTGTTGTAGCTAAGACAGGCACGAAGCCCATACCTACTACAGTAGTACAAGTTTATATGCCAACTAGCTCTGCAGACGATGAAGAAATAGATGAAATGTATGACGAGATAAAAGAAATTATTCAGGTAGTGAAGGCAGACCAAAATTTAATAGCCATGGGTGACTGGAATTCAACAGCAGGAAAAGGAAGAGAAGGAAACGTAGTAGGAGAATATGGATTAAGGCTAAGAAATGAAAGAGGAAGCCGCCTGGTAGAATTTTGCACAGAGCACAACTTAATCATTGCTAACGCTTGGTTCAAGAATCATGAAAAAAGGTTGTATACATGGAAGAAGCCTGGAGATGCTAGAAGGTATCAGATAGATTATATAATGGTAAGACAGAGATTTAGGAACCAGGATTTAAATTGTAAGACATTTCCAGGGGCAGATGTGGACTCTGACCACAATCTATTGGTTATGAGCTGTAGATTAAAACTGAAGAAACTGCAAAAAGGTGGGAATTTAAGGAGATGGGACCTGGATAAACTGAAAGAACCAGAGGTTGTACAGAGTTTCAGGGAGAGCATAAGGGAACAATTGACAGGAATTGGGAAAAGAAACACAGTAGAAGAAGTATGGGTAGCTTTGAGGAATGAAATAGTGAAGACGGCAGAGGATGAAGTAGGTAAAAACACGAGTGCTAGTAGAAATCCTTGGGTAACAGAAGAGATACTGAATTTAATTGATGAAAGGAGAAAATATAAAAATGCAGTAAATGAAGCAGGCAAAAAGGAATACAAACGTCTCAAAAATGAGATCGACAGGAAGTGCAAAATGGCTAAGCAGGATGTAGAGACTTATCTCACGAGGGGTAAGATAGATACTGCCTACAGAAACATTAAAGAGACCTTTGGAGAAAAGAGAACAACTTGTATGAATATCAAGAGCTCAGATGGAAACCCAGTTCTAAGCAAAGAAGGGAAAACAGAAAGATGGAAGGAATATACAGAGGGTCTATACAAGGGCGATGTTCTTGAGGACAATATTATGGAAATGGAGGAGGATGTAGATGAAGATGAAATGAGAGATATGACACTGCGTGAAGAGTTTGACAGAGCACTGAAAGACCTAAGTCGAAACAAGGCCCCGGGAGTTGACAACATTCCATTAGAACTACTGACAGCCTTGGGAGAGCCAGTCCTGACAAAACTCTACCAACTGGTGAGCAAGATGTATGAGACAGGCGAAATTCCCTCAGACTTCAAGAAGAATATAGTAATTCCAATTCCAAAGAAAGCAGGTGTTGACAGATGTGAAAATTACTGAACTATCAGTTTAATAAGTCACAGCTGCAAAATACTAACGCGAATTCTTTGCAGACGAATGGAGAAACTGGTAGAAGCTGACCTCCGGGAAGATCAGTTTGGATTCCGTAGAAACACTGGAACACGTGAGGCAATACTGACCTTACGACTTATCTTAGAAGAAAGATTAAGGAAAGGCAAACCTACGTTTCTAGCATTTGTAGACTTAGAGAAAGCTTTTGACAATGTTGTCTGGAATACTCTCTTTCAAATTCTAAAGGTGGCAGGGGTAAATTACAGGGAGCGAAAGGCTATTTACAATTTGTACAGAAACCAGATGGCAGTTATAAGAGTCGAGGAACATGAAAGGGAAGCAGTGGTTGGGAAGGGAGTAAGACAGGGTTGTAGCCTCTCCCCGATGTTGTTCAATCTGTATATTGAGCAAGCAGTAAAGGAAACAAAAGAAAAATTCGGAGTAGGTATTAAAATTCATGGAGAAGAAATAAAAACTTTGAGGTTCGCCGATGACATTGTAATTCTGTCAGAGACAGCAAAGGACTTGGAAGAGCAGTTGAATGGAATGGACAGTGTCTTGAAAGGAGGATATAAGATGAACATCAACAAAAGCAAAACAAGGATAATGGAATGTAGTCTAATTAAGTCGGGTGATGCTGAGGGAATTAGATTAGGGAATGAGACACTTAAAGTAGTAAAGGAGTTTTGCTATTTGGGGAGCAAAATAACTGATGATGGTCGAAGTAGAGAGGATACAAAATGTAGACTGGCAATGGCAAGGAAAGCGTTTCTGAAGAAGAGAAATTTGTTAACATCGAGTATAGATTTAAGTGTCAGGAAGTCGTTTCTGAAAGTATTTGTATGAAGTGTAGCCATGTATGGAAGCGAAACATGGACGATAAATGGTTTAGACAAAAAGAGAATAGAAGCTTTCGAAATGTGGTGCTACAGAAGAATGCTGAAGATTAGATGGCTAGATCACATAACTAATGAGGAGGTATTGAATAGAATTGGGAAGAAGAGGAGTTTGTGGCACAACTTGACTAGAAGAAGGGATCGGTTGGTAGGACATGTTTTGAGGCATCAAGGGATCATCAATTTAGTACTGGAGGGTAGCGTGGAGGGTAAATATCGAAAATCGTAGAGGGAGACCAAGAAATGAATACACTAAGCAGATTCAGAAGGATGTAGGCTGCAGCAGGTACTGGGAGATGCACAGGATAGAGTAGCCTGGAGAGCTGCATCAAACCAGTCTCAACAACAACAACAACAACAACAACAAAGGAGCCGGGAGAAAAGTGGAGCTACTGATTATTGCCATGCATAAGGAAGGGAATGGCGCGTTAATGGCAACAGTTATTGTGTTTTCTAGGCTTATCGTGAAACTAGCATTTAAACATAAATATGTTAAAGTACTTCCTGTCATGGATAAGTATATCACAAAGCAATTTGTATATTACGAAGTGTGGACAGTAGGGTAACGTGTTTTCTGGGTGAACTGTTTTCGGTGTACAGCGCGGATTGTGCACTTATGGTATAAGAAACTGACTATGGAGAATAGGTAAAGAATGCATTGCGAAGTTATATGAAAAAGATTTGGGCCCAAATGAGTATTGTACAATCAGAAATAATTATTTTGAAAGAAATATGAACAGTCTACAAAGTACAGACAAAATACAGTTTCATAAGTGTGAAGTTACCCAACTGTGTATTGCGTAAACATGTGTCACTGAAGTAGTAAAAAAATGTTTATCTCTCAATTAAATGATCAGATAGCTGTGTAATTTGTGTGTTAGAGAAATATGGTATCGATGTGTAAAGTTGTATAAGCAAATACCATATTAGCTAGGGTTCCTTGTGGTTGCCACACACAATGGACGCATATGTCAATGTGGTTCTCGTATTACACTATCGTATCAGAAAATAATAATGTGAACTCTACAATTCGGAATAGTGAAGAGACAGGTGTACTAAGTTTACTGCTATCGATGCAGAGCGCGAACTATGAAGTTATAGTAAAAATATGCTTCTTGTCAAGGACAATGTTTCACAAAGCGATTCAGACAGCAGAGTAACGTGTTTAAGAACTCGACTGTTTTTGTCATGTGCTGCGAACTATTAATACAAATGCGGAGGATATTCGACCCACATCGTGGGCTAGAGATACTTCAGTCAACGATAAGACCGTAAATAATTCAGCTCTCCCTCGCTATGCAAGTGGCCATTTTCAAGAGGACAATTACAGCGGCAGTAAACTAATATAGTTTATGGGCAACGACTTGGGATGACGACATGCCGTCTCGCATGGTAAATTTTCTTTCATTAGAATGGCTGTTAGGAAGCACTCCTATCGTAAATTAGTTTCGAAAAGACTTTTATAATAAACATTGAGTTTTTTTGCTTAAGTTACATTTATGAGTTCTCAATTGTTGTTACCTCTCTCTCTCTCTCTCTCGCTCTCTCTCTCTCTCTCCCCGTTCGAGCAGGCCTCGAAAGGCCGCATGGTACCGACCGACCGCAGTGTATCCTGAGTCGATAGGCGTCAGCGGATGCGGATATGAAGGAGCATGTTGTTAGCACAACAATGTCCCAGCCGTTGTCAGTTTTCGCAACCTTGGCCAGTACTTCTAGATCAACTAGCTTCTCAGTTGACCTCACAAGGGCTGAGTACACCACGCTTGGCAACAGCGCTCGGTAGACCTGGACAGTCCCCCATCCAAGTGCTGTCCAAGCCCAACAGCGCTTGACTTCGGTGGTCTGACTTTAACCGGCGTTGCTACAGTGGCAAGGCCGTTGGCAGTCACCTAACACATGTAACTTAAATCCCTGACACTTTAAATCATACTTTCAGTAGCTTAAAAAGGTCCGGTCGAAACTTATCCATTTTTATTCAACATTTTTTCACAGCAAAATGTAATATTTTTGGGAATACTGTCTCTTTTCACATTGATTTCATGCTGGTAGCAATTAGTGTGCTATATATTCATCAGCAGTCACACAAATTCTTTCGTTCTTTGTTTCCTTCATCTTTTACCACGTGTAACACGTGTCGCTGTCGATCACTCAGTTGATCAGTATCCGACGAAACACTTTCCCAAAAGAGCAACTGAACATCACACTCCGCAGTCAATATTGCATGACCACCTCAAATAAGACTTGTAAATTATGGGATTTACGTCAATGTTTGTGAATTAATTATCTGACAATGACTTGAAGCAGCAAGTTACTGTCTGCATGCTTTGTTGGCACAGTCTTGCTCAAGAGTGTTATTTTCTGACAAGTGTGTGATACGTGGTAGCTATGACAGGAGGGATATAATTTTCTGGTCTAAGGAAATTATCCCCATTACGTGCAAGAATAACCAGCCCCACGTTATGATAAAAGCTGGAATGATGTCACAGTATCTGTTCGGATCACATTTTTTTATGGGTGGACTCCCTCCGAGCAAGCTTTGGAAGACCTAAAGAAACCGACCGACCGCCGTGTCATCCTCAGCCGACTGGCGTCACTGGATGCGTATATGAAGGACCATATGGTTAGCACACCGCTCTCCGAGTCGTTGTCGGTTTTCGCCATCAGAGCCGCTACCTCTCAGTCAAGTAATTTTACAATTGGCCTCACAAGGGCTAAGTACGCCCTGCTTGCCAACAGTACTCGGCAGAGCCGTAGGGTTACCCATCCAAGTGCTATCCAAGCCCGACAGCGCTTAACTTAGGTGATTTGATGGAGGCGGTGTTTATCACTATGGCAAGGCAGTTGGCTCTTTTTATGGGTACCTCAATGGAAATTCTTATTTGGATTGTTGAAGGCGTGGTTATTAGCTCAGTTCACAGACAAGGGAATTATGCTTAAGATGTGGCTACAGCAGAACCGAGCTCTAGCAAACTTTGCGTTTCAGATGTGTGAGTTATTTTAGGAAAAGTTTCGAGGTCGCTGACTGGGCATAATACAGCAACATCTCCAATGAAATATGACCATGCCAGACAATTGTTTATGGGGAACAATCAGCTCATACGTAGCTCAACTAATGAGCAACAGTGCAAAAATGTGGAGGAACTCTTCCTAAGGATAACTCTTGAGGTGCTCCGTAAGATATGAAAAAGGACAAGTAGATGAAAATATGTCGATCTACGCGCTATATGGCACATAGAGATCCGCCATGTACATAGGTTTTATATTTAAGTTCTCCGGTACCAATCCATACATATTTTAAAAACGAATTTACTTATATAGGCCTATATACGAGTGTTGGAACATAAGTATTTATTAACAACCAATACAAAAGAGTTACATGTTTGAACCTGTTACTATCCTTCAAATTAGTCACCAGCGTTGTGTAGAACCCGTTGCCAGCGATGTGGAAGGCGTAGTATACCGTTAGCAGAGCCTGTTCTGTTGATGGTGCGAATGGAGCGGTCTACTGCCTGTCGAATCTCGAACAGTTCTGAAGCGAATGCCACGAAATGGTTCCTTCATCTTCGGAGTCAAATCAAAGTCACAAGGACCTAAGTCCGGGGAGTATGGTGGATGGTACAGTACTTCCCAGTCCCATAGACCGAACAGAGCAGCCACAGCTTGCGCTGTTTGCGCCCGCGCATTGTCCTGCAAAATGAGGGTGGGTTGCGCAGAGAAGTGTCGCTGCTTCTTTCGCTCTGATGCTACGAAAACGAACAGTAATACTGTGCATTGACGGTCTGCCGTGGAGGAACGTAGTGCGTTAGCATAACAACAACGCAGTCGTACACGAGAATCACCGTAACTTCCACCATACAGGGGCTCCAGCGCACTTTCGATTTTCTCGGTGACCCGTAATGACGCCGTTCGTTGGATTGGCGTTTCAGTTTTGGCTCGTGCGATGTGGCCCATGTCTCATCCAGTGTTACGATACGGCGTAAGAAAGCCTCTCCTTCGCGCTCATAGCGCCTCAAGTGCGTCTGAGCAGCGTCGTAAAGCATCCATTTCTACATTTCCGTCGTCATTTGCAACCCATCGTGATGCAATTTTTCGCATGCCCAGGTGTTCCTTCAGGATGCGAAGCACAGTCGTATGCGCTATTCCCGTTTCGTTGGCGAGCTCACGAAATCGTATGGCGTCGATCACTGTCCACTAACGCGGCAACAGCATGCGCTTCTTCTTGAGAGACGCTAGGACGATCTGCCCGATGCATGTCTGCCGCAGTTTGCCGACCTTCGTTGAAGGCTTTTACCCAACGTGCCACTGTTCTATACGACAATGCCTAACCCCCGCACGTCTCTTGAAGACCTTGATGACACTGTCGTACTGAGCGACCTCTGGCACATTCAGTCTTGAGCCAACTCCGTTGTTCCTGTTTCGGAAACATAGTGACACCGTTACGTTAGACTGCTCACTCAGAAGTGACTGTGTTTCCATCGATTGTGCGCACGCCGGTGACGTGGGACGGGCGAGTCCATTTGCCCGGAGTTAAGGTAGGTATGTCAACAACGTGTGCTATCAGCGAAAATAGTAGATTCCATTGCATTTTGTCTCCACAGCAGTGTTGCCACTATTGAATTTCCGACCTACGTTTGTATGTTGCACATTTCCTCCAAACGAAACTTGATATACATATCACTTACTATCTGGAAATCATTGACTTGCCGGGGGAGGGGTGGTAAGAACCACCTACCTATCAAAGAGATGGGGGTGAAACAGCAGAGTAGCCCACAACGCGCAAATACCTGTACTTTAGCCTTTCGGTAATTGAGAACTAGAGCATTTAGAAACTTGCAACAGACTGTACCAAACACGTTTCTGAAGCGTCCAGTTCTATACTTTAAACTTTTACGAATCGGTTGGAAGAAGGTAGATAAGTGGCTAAAGTCAAAACGAATTCTTTTCATCCAATAATCTTTATCCGTTTTCGAGATACGATGCTTTAAGGTTGAGCTAAATACAGCACATGAAATTCGTTGTTACGTGAACTGAAAACGCGGAAACGGTTCAAAGTGAATCAAATAAATAAAAAATGTATTCGTACGATAAATTTGAAAACTCTGCTTCAAAAATCTAGCTTCATTCGGATTTTACGTGCAAGAAACACGTTTTTGAGTTCCATACGCGTGCTGCTTGCATGTATCAGATTTAGGGGAATCTGTTCAAATTTTGTGAGAAGGCAGAGAAATAAATGTATTTAATGGTCGACCTGATGTTTTGTGAAATCTTTATCCGTTGCTACGATGTTAGTCACATGGGTCGAAAGATAACAGGGAGACCTATGCCGCATCAACTGTCACCTCAGTCAACAAAAATCAACACCGGCAGCCAAGCTTTGGCGGTCTACTGTCACAAAATGGTGTAGCAAATGTTGGAAGCCAGAATGAAAGAAGTTCCTATCCTAGCTCAAGAAAAGAAAACGAATATGTCCTGGGCATAATTAGGGATTTAAAAGAAAGGAACTAGCTTTTCCACTTATCTGGCAGCTTCAAAGATACATAAATCAAATCATCTTGACATATCCGCACTTTTTTATTACTTAACTCTACTTCTCCAGCGCACTGAGCTCCTTTTAGTTGCGAGGTGCTGGCACACTTGCGTCTTGCAATATATAGGCTACAGTCCCTGACATGTTCCCAAAATGGAGAAGATTCGCAAGCCACGACAAACAGCACATAATATCATCTGGCTGAAGAGCATACGTGTAATAGAAAAGTTTTTCCGGGGACGATAAAATTTCTGGTGTTGGAGTTGCTCCTGGGGGGGTGGGGGTGGGGGGGGGAGGGCGGGGAGGGGGATGCTACAACAATTGTTTCATATCCGGGTTGGAGTGGTGTGATTTCTTCCCCAGACCTATCCCTGTTACATGCACGGTGACGGATGTAAGAGCCGGTTTTGGTGGCCGAGCGTTTGTAGGCGCTTCAGTCTGGATCCGCGCGACCGCTACGGTCGCAGGTTCGAATCCTGCCTCGGGCATGGATGAGTGCGACGTCCTTAGGTTAGTTAGGTTTAAGTGGTTCTAAGTTCTAGGGGACTGATGACCTCAGATGTTAAGTCCCATAGTGCTCAGTGCCATTTGAGCCATTTTGAAAGGATGTAAGAACAAATAGACATAATTTACAGTAGGATACATCACAATAGGAAGTATCCGAGAGTGGGGGAGCATCGTGAATAGAAAGTATCCGAGAGTGGGGGTGCATCTTCAATAGGAAGCATACGTGAGAGGGGATGCATGCAACCTTTATTTTAATGGCACGTTGTGGCATTCACTGAGGTCGCAAAAGTCATGGAATAGCGATATGCACACATACAGATGGCGGTAGCATCGCGTATACAAGGTATAAAAGGGAGTGGAAAGGCGGAGCTGTCATTTGTGCTCAGGCGATTCAAGTGAAAGCGCGTCCGACGTGATAGTTGCAGCACGGCGGGAATTAACAGACTCCGAACGCGGAATGGCAGTTGGAGCTTGAGGCATGGGACACTCGGTTTTGCATATAGTTAGGGAATTCAGTATTCCAGGATCCACAGTGTCAAGAGTGAGCCGAGAATACGAAATTTCAGGCATTGCCTCTCACGACGGACAACGCTGTGGCCAACGGCCTTCACTTAACGACCGAGAGCAACTGCGTTTGCTTCTAGTTATCAGTACAAACAGACGAGAAGTACTGCGTGAAATAATCGCAGGAATCAACATGGGACGCACGACGATGTATCCGTTAGTAAAGTAGGGCGAAATACACTCCTGGAAATTGAAATAAGAACACCGTGAATTCATTGTCCCAGGAAGGGGAAACTTTATTGACACATTCCTGGGGTCAGATACATCACATGATCACACTGACAGGACCACAGGCACATAGACACAGGCAACAGAGCATGCACAATGTCGGCACTAGTACAGTGTATATCCACCTTTCGCAGCAATGCAGGCTGCTATTCTCCCATGGAGACGATCGTAGAGATGCTGGATGTAGTCCTGTGGAAGGGCTTGCCATGCCATTTCCACCTGGCGCCTCAGTTGGAGCAGCGCTCGTGCTGGACGTGCAGACCGCGTGAGACGACGCTTCATCCAGTCCCAAACATGCTCAATGGGGGACAGATCCGGAGATCTTGCTGGCCAGGGTAGTTGACTTACACCTTCTAGAGCACGTTGGGTGGCACGGGATACATGCGGACGTGCATTGTCCTGTTGGAACAGCAAGTTCCCTTGCCGGTCTAGGAATGGTAGAACGATGGGTTCGATGACGGTTTGGATGTACCGTGCACTATTCAGTGTCCCCTCGACGATCACCAGTGGTGTACGGCCAGTGTAGGAGATCGCTCCCCACACCATGATGCCGGGTGTTGGCCCTGTGTGCCTCGGTCGTATGCAGTCCTGATTGTGGCGCTCACCTGCACGGCGCCAAACACGCATACGACCATCATTGGCACCAAGGCAGAAGCGACTCTCATCGCTGAAGACGACACGTCTCTATTCGTCCCTCCATTCACGCCTGTCGCGACACCACTGGAGGCGGGCTGCACGATGTTGGGGCGTGAGCGGAAGACGGCCTAACGGTGTGCGGGACCGTAGCCCAGCTTCATGGAGACGGTTGCGAATGGTCCTCGCCGATACCCCAGGAGCAACAGTGTCCCTAATTTGCTGGGAAGTGGCGGTGCGGTCCCCTACGGCACTGCGTAGGATCCTACGGTCTTGGCGTGCATCCGTGCGTCGCTGCGGTCCGGTCCCAGGTCGACGGGCACGTGCACCTTCCGCCGACCACTGGCGACAACATCGATGTACTGTGGAGACCTCACGCCCCACGTGTTGAGCAATTCGGCGGTACGTCCACCCGGCCTCCCGCATGCCCACTATACGCCCTCGCTCAAAGTCCGTCAAGTGCACATACGGTTCACGTCCACGCTGTCGCGGCATGCTACCAGTGTTAAAGACTGCGATGGAGCTCCGTATGCCACGGCAAACTGGCTGACACTGACGGCGGCGGTGCACAAATGCTGCGCAGCTAGCGCCATTCGACGGCCAACACCGCGGTTCCTGGTGTGTCCGCTGTGCCGTGCGTGTGATCATTGCTTGTACAGCCCTCTCGCAGTGTCCGGAGCAAGTATGGTGGGTCTGACACACCGGTGTCAATGTGTTCTTTTTTCCATTTCCAGGAGTGTAGGACACTACGGGGCTATGGCAGCAGACGACGAATGCGAGTGCCTTTGCTAACAGCACTACAACGGCTACAGCGCCTCACTTGGGATCGTGACCATATCGGTTGGACCCTAGACGACGGGAAAACTGTGATCCGGTCAGATAAGCCCCGATTTCTGTAGGTTCTGTGGCTCAGTTTTTCTGAAGAGGACTTCCAACGACTTTTTGAGTCCATGCCACGTTGTGCTGCTGCACTAGACTCGACAAAACCAGGCCTGACACGATGTAGGTGGTACCCCATAACTTTTGTCAATTCTTTGTACTGCACGTCGTGACAAATGCCACGTTGGATGACGTGATTGCATGTGTCATGCTATACGACATGACATAATGTATCACGTTACTTTACCTGACATAATGCATGATCTTACATGACATGGTACTAGTACTACCAAGCTGCCGCATAAGTTGAAAACCAAGTTCCCTTCTTTTAGATCCCTAATACTGCCCAGGACATATTCGTCTATCTTCAGCTATGATAGGAACATTTTTCAGTCTGGTACAATATAGTGTATGGGGACTTACTATTCACTGGAATCTCAAACTGGTTACTTTAAAATACAAATCGTCACGTAAATAGCTCCCACATAATAATGAATCCGCACCTATTATAAAAGTGGGTGTACCTATGTATATATCTCGTGAACATTGATATGCGTGACAAACAGCTGCATCATGCACGACGTTTAAATTTATTATTTATTTGCTCCTAACCCTTTTAGTAACATATTTCGCGTACAGTATCCACATTTATCACAGAATATGCATAAAAAATTGTACCATCGTACGATACTTAATTCAAGAGATACGAAGCCGTAAACACTGAGATGCAGAAAAACTGTCGCTTCATTTATGACGCTTTAATTTACTGCTTCTTTACTACTAACTGTACTCGCGACACATTTTGCAGACAGTATTCGCATGTACCACTGAATGTACCAGCAAAATTGTTACATTGTACATCACATAATTCAGAAAATGTAAGGTCGTGAACACTGAGATGACTGAAGACCTGCAGCATCACTCAACGTTTTATTTTATTAGTTCTTTACTACTGTCGTTATTCGAAACACATTTAGCAGACATATACAACTGGGTGTAGTTGCAAAATTTTATGATTTTACGAGGCGTGATTCCTGAGATACGACTTTATATATATTGAACTGCGTGAAAGTAAAACTGCAGGATGAAATTCACTAGAGATACAGGTGAAATATGTGTACAAATTTCTGCGAAACATATTCAATATATAAGAAATATATGTGAGATGAGCGTATCTGGACAAAAAAAAAAAAAAAAAAAAAACTCCTCCGGAACTCCTGAATCGATTCCAGTAAAATGTATTACTCACAATACTTACAATTGGTTATTTCGTTAGCGTGATAGCGTTACGGAGATGTTTAGCAAACTCAAGTGGCAGAATCTGCAAGACAGGCGCTCCGCATCGCGGTGTAGCTTGCTGTCCAGGTTTCGAGAGGGTGCGTTTCTCGATGAGGTATCGAATATATTGCTTCCCCCTACTTATACCTCCCGAGGAGATCACGAATGTAAAATTAGAGAGATTCGAGCGCGCACGGAGGCTTTCCGGCAGTCGTTCTTCCCGGGAACCATACGCGACTGGAACAGGAATGGGAGGTAATGCAGTGGCATGTTACGTGCCCTCCGCCACACACTGTTGGGTGGCTTGCGGAGTATAAATGTAGATGTAGATATACTTACGATCTGGAAAGATTTTCTGTGAGGCTAAGATCCAGCAGCTTTCTGTTGGGTGATGGCGTGCAGAGAGAAGGGCGAAGGAAAAGTTGGACACACAGAGAGGGGGGGAGAGGATATGAACACAGATATAGAGGAGGAGGAGAAGGCCAGAGAGGGGAGGTGGAGGAGATGGATACAGTGATGGGGCAGGAGATGAAAGAAGGAGCGAGGAGGAGAGAGAGGGGTAAAATGAGATGGACTCAGAGAGGGGGAGGAGAAGGACAGAGGGAGAAGGAGCAGAAGGACAGAGAGACTGGCAAGTAGTAGCTGGACACAGAGAGGGAGTCGAGGAGATGGGCTCATTTTTTGCGGGGAAGGAGGTGGAATAGGTGGATAGAGGGTCCACTTGGGGGGCGTCTCTGTGGCGTTCCTCTGGATCCCAGGACTTGTTGGTATCTGTGGAAATGAGGTGGTCGATATAGCGGCCAAGGCTGCAATCTCTCTTCTTCCGCCTGCTATTCGCATGATTCCCGTCGCCAATCTACGGTGTGTTTTATGTCGTCGTGTTGCTCTTTTATGGCACACACATTGGTCGACACTTCCCAATAATAAATTGCGGGACGTGAAAGCTCTTCCCTGTGCTTGGACCTCTTCCTCCCGAACGCGTCGTCGGGAGGAGGTAATTTTAACTAGACTCCGGATAGGGCACTGTCTTTTTAGCCATCGACATCTTTTAAGTGGCGATCCTCCCCCACTCTATCCCCACTGCTCTCAACTGTGGACGGCGAGACACATTTTACTTGAGTGTCCCTATTTTACTCCGTTACGCGCCCGTCTACAGCTGTCGTCTGATATATCTTCCATTTTAGCAGATGACACGCGCTCAGCCGATTGCGTTCTCGAGTTTATTAGTGCCAGTGAGATGACGTCAGTCATTTGAAGCTCTTTTTGGAGACAAACAACCCCGCTGCTATAGTATTTTTTAAAGCTTTCCTTCTGTTTTTAGTTTCCCTACTTTTTTGAGTTTCACTCCCATTGCTGCTAGTTTCCAGTTTCGTGTTGTTACCTTTTCCTAAGTCACAGGCGAAATACCCTCAGACTTCGAGAAGAACATAATAATCCCAATCATAAAGAAAGCAGGTGTTGACAGATGTGAAAATTACCGAACTATCAGTTTAATAAGTCACATCTGCAAAATACTAACGCGAATTCTTTACAGACGAATGGAAAAACTGATAGAAGCCGACCTCGGGGAAGATCAGTTTGGATTCCGTAGAAATGTTGGAACACGTGAGGCAATACTGACCCTACGACCTATCTTAGAAGAAAGATTAAGGAAAGGCAAACCTACGTTTCTAGCATTTGTAGACTTAGAGAAAGCTTTTGACAATGTTGACTGGAATACTCTCTTTCAAATTCTGAAGGTGGCAGGGGTAAATTACGGGGAGCGAAAGGCTATTTAAAATTCGTACTGATACCAGATGGCAGTTACAAGAGTCGAGAGGCATGAAAGTGAAGCAGTGGTTGGGAAGGGAGTGAGACAGGGTTGTAACCTATCCCCGATGTTATTCAATCTGTATATTGAGCAAGCAATAAAGGAAACAAAAGAAAATTTCGGACTAGGTATTAGAATCTATGGAGAAGAAATAAAAACTTTGAGGTTCGCCGATGACATTGCAATTCTGTCAGAGACAGCAAAGGACTTGGAAGCAGCAGTTGAACGGAATGGACAGTGTCTTGAAAGGAGGGTATAAGATGAACATCAACAAAAGCAAAACGAGGATAATGGAATGTAGTCGAATTAAGTCGGGTGATGCTGAGGGAATTAGACTAGGAAATGAGACGCTTAAAGTAGTAAAGGAGTTTTGCTATTTGGGGAGCAAAATAACTGATGATGTTCGAAGTAGAGAGGATATAATATGTAGACTGCGAATGGCAAGGAAATTGTTTCTGAAGAAGAAAAATTTGTTAACATCGAGTATAGATTTAAATGTCAGGAAGTCGTTTCTGAAAGTATTTGTATGGAGTGTAGCCATTTATGGAAGTGAAACGTGGACAATAAATAGCTTAGACAAGAAGAGAATAGAAGCTTTCGAAATGTGGTGCTACAGAAAAATGCTGAAGATTAGATGGGTAGATCATATAACTAATGAGGAGGTATTGAATAGAATTGGAGAGAAGAGGAGCTTGTGGCACAAATTGACTATAAGAAGGGATCGGTTGGTAGAACATGTTCTGAGACATCGAGGGATCACCAATTTAATATTGGATGGCAGCGTGGAGGGTAAAAATCGTAGAGGGAGACCAAGAAATGAATACACTAAGCAGATTCAGAAGGATGTAGGTTGCAGTAGGTACTGGGAGATGAAGAGGCTTGCACAGGATAGAGTAGCATGGAGAGCTGTATCAAACCAGTCTCAGGACTGAAGACAACAACAACAAGTCACAGAGCGGGCGCTAATGACCATAGCAGTTTTGCGCCCTAAAACCATAACAAAAAAAAAGAAAAGAGGGAGAGGGTAGAAGGAGGTGGACATAGGGTGGGGAAGCAGGGAATAAAACAATAGAATTTGACTAAGTACAAACTCGAGAAACGCCGGATACATAGGTAGTGATTACATAAAGGATTTTGCCAACGTTGGGCTTAACAAAATTCAGCACTAGAGGCACCATTATTGAGATGCGCCCGAGCGGGGCTTCTGCACAGTGCTGCCAGCTGTTTCTCGCGAAGAAATTTGGAGACTTTTCAACTAAACCGTTTGACACACGGTGCTTGGCAACGACCGGGCACGCTGGACGATACGCACTGTTCCGCATCGCGGGCACGGCACAGTGAATCGATGTAGCGGGCGGCGGAGCCGTGTCGGATGAGCCTAGGCTCACGCATTCGACAGGTGGCCCACGTGGAGGCTGGAGGCTGGAGGCCGGAGCTGGAGCCGTGGCTGTCGCATTGCGGCACGCGGGGCCGCCCGCCCAGGCGCGGCCACGGCCGAGCGTGCGGCCGCCTCTCGCTGGAGAGCCGCCGTTTGTAGAACAGGAAAGCAGTAAGAATTCGGAACATACACCGTGCCTGAATATTATGAAATAACTCGAAGAATATGGTCTATTGACAAATAGTCATCACGGATTCAGATGAGACGTGCTTGTGAAAATCAACCGGCCCTTTATTCACGTGACGTAAAGACTGCTGCCGACAGGGATCACATGTTTCACATTTAAATCTACATGGATACTCTGCAAATCACACTTACATGTCTGGCAGAGGGTTAAGGGGGTTAGGACTTCAAACGAGCCGACTTGGAGCAGGAGAGGCACCACAGGACATTTTAATTTCCACTGTCTATACTTTTACAAGTAAATTCATTAAACTTTGTCAGCATGACCAGGAAGGATTCAGGATTCATACTCGTAGCAGCGGAAGTTCAAAAACATAGCAAAATAATTTTTTTTACATGTGAAAATTCATCATTCTTTCACTTACTATTGGATGCATTTGTTGCTGTAGGTACACTTTTCTTCATAAGTAAGAGAGACTGTTCGATGAACTTTGTACAGCATACAAACCATAATTACAGGTGTCTGAAACTATAGAATCTATTTAATTTATGAAAAAATGAATGTGCTGTTACGTTTTAAACTTTATGTTTAGAGGAAAATCAAATTTTGTAGTTAATTATCTCAATTTTTACCACAGTTTTTAATAAATTAGGAAAATTCTAGAGTTTCATACACCTGTAAGTATGGTTTGCATGCTGTGCAAAATTCATCAAAGAATCTCTCTTACTTGTGAAGAAAAATGTACCTATAGCAACAAATGTAGCCAATAGTAAGTGAAAAAATGATGAAATTTCACATGTAAAAAAGTTTATTTTGTTATGCTTTTTAACTTCCGCTGCTATGAGTGTGAATTCCGAATCCTTTCTGCTCATGCTGACAAAGTTTTATGAATTTATTTGTAAAAGTATAGACAGTAGAAAATAAAATGTCCCTTTGGTGCCTCTCCTGCTCCATGTCGGCCCCTTTGACGTCCTACCCCCCTTAATTGAACCATCTTCACAATAACTCTCTATTCCACTCTCTAACTGCGCACGGAAAAAAACGAACACCAGTATCTTTCCGTGCGAGCTCTGATTTCCGTTATTTTATTATGATGATCGTTTCTTCCTGTGTAGGTCGTCACCAACAAAATATTTTCGCATTTGGAGGAGAAAGTTGGTGATTGAAATTTCGTGAGAAAATCCCGCAGCAACGAAAAACGCCTTTGTTTTAATGGTGTCCATCCCAAATCCTGTAACATATCCGTGACACTCTCTCCCCCATTTCGCGATAATACAAACCGTGCTGCTCTTCTTTGAACTACCTCGATGTACTCCGTTAATCCTGTCTGGTAAGGATCCCAGACCGCGAAGCAGTACTCCAAAAGAGGACGGACAAGCGAAGAGTAGAGACAGTCTCTTTTGCAGATCTGTTGCACATGCTAAGTGTTCTGCCAACAAAATGCAGCCTTTGGTGCGCCTTCCCCACAACTTTTTCTATGTGTTCCTTCCAATTAAATTTGCTCGTAATTCAGAATGAGATTTTCACTCTACAACGGAGTTTGCGCTGATACGAAACTTCCTGGCAGATTAAAACTGTGTGGAGGTCCGAGACTCGAACTCGGGACCTTTGCCTTTCTCGGGCAAGTGCTCTACCATCTGAGCTACCCAAGCACGACTCAAGCCTCGTGGTAGAGCACTTGACCGCGAAATGCAAAGGTCCCGAGTACGAGTCTCGGTCCGGCAGACAGTTTTAATCTGCCAGGACGTTGCTCGTAATTGTAATTCCTAGGAAGTTAGTTGAATTTACGGCCTTTAGATTTGACTGATTTATCGAGTAGCCAAAGTTTAACATATTTCTTTTAGCAATCATGTGGACGACCTCACACTTTTCATTATTTAGGATCAATTGGCAATTTTCGCACCATTCAGATACCTTTTCTAAATCGTTTTGCAGTTGACTTTACTGAACGCTAAACGACAATTCCATCTCCAAAAAATCCAAGAGGGCTGTTGACTTTGTCTTCCAAATCATTTATACAGATTAAAAACCGCAGAGGGACTATAACACTTATTTCTAGATTTGCAAAAAGCTTTTGGCATTATTCTTACAAACAGTTTCCAATCGAACTGCGTGCATATGGAGTATCGTCTCAGTACTACAACTAGATTCGTGATTTCCTAACGGAAGGGTCACAGTTCCTAGTACGTGATGGGAAGCCATTGTGTGAAACAGAAATGAAATCTGACGTTCCTCAAGGAAGTGTTATACGCCCTCTGCTGTTTTCAATCTGCATAAATGATTTGGAAGACAATGTGAACAGCCCTCTTGGATTTTTTCGAGATGGAACTGTCGTTCAGCGTTTAGTGAAGTCAACGGAAGATCAAAACCAATTTCAAAATGATTTACGCGAGACATCGGTAAGATGCAATTTGCTAGCAATTTACACGGAATAATAAAAAGTTTGAGGTGCTCCACATGGATACTAAAAGGAATCCGGTAAATTTAGGTTACACGATAAATAATAGAAATTTAAAGTTGGTCCGTTAAACTAAACTCCTAGGGATTACAACTACGAAAAACTAGAACCATAATGAAATAAATGTGCGGAAGGCGAAAAAAACCGCTTTTTATTGGCTGAAAACTTATAACATTAACAAATCGATAAGGAACAATTAAAAATCTTCCGTTGAGGTCGTTGCTGGAGCATACATGAAATGTAGCACGACTACGATGGTGCTACATAAGCGCCGACATGCAGGCAAAGGTCTAGTTCATGTCTTTCAAACGTGCGTGCGTTAAATGCGGAAACGTGAACTATGGCGACGATATTACCAAATACACAACTGGTCATTAAAATTGCTACACCAAGAAGAAATGCAGATGATAAACGGGTATTCATCGGACAAATATATTATACTAGAACTGACATGTGATTGCCGGCCGGGGTGGCCAAGCGGGTCTAGACGCTACAGTCTGGAACTGCGCGACCGATACGGTCGCAGGTTCGAATCCTGCATGTGTGTTGTGATGTTCTTAGGTTAGTTAGGTTTAAGTAGTTCTAAGTTCTAGGGGACTGATGACCTCAGAAGTTGAGTCCCATGGTGCTCAGAGCAATTTGAACCATTTTTGACATGTGATTACATTTTCACGCAATTTGGGTGCATAGATCCTGAGAAATCAGTACCCAGAACAACCTCCTCTGTCCGTAATAACGGCTTTGATAAGCCTGGCCATTGAGTCAGACAGAGCTTGGATGGCGTGTACAGGTACAGCAGCCCACGCAGCTCCAACAGAATACCACAGTTCATCAAGACTGAGGTATTGTGACGAGCCAGTTGCTCGGCCAACATTGACCAGACGTTTTCAATTAATGAGAGATCTGGAGAATGTGCTGGCCAGGGCAGCAATCGAACATTTTCTGTATCCAGAAAGGCCCCTATAAGACCTGCAACATGCGGACGTGCATTATCCTGCTGAAATGTAGGGTTTCGCAGGGATCTTATGCAGGGTAGAGCCACAGGTCGTAACAGATCTGAAATGTAACTTCCACTGTTCAAAGTGCCGTCAATGCGAACAAGAGGTGACCGAGACGTGTAACCTATGGCACCCCATACCATCACGCCGGGTGATACGCCAGTATGGCGATGGCGAATACACGCTTGCAATGTGCGTTTACCGCGATGTCGCCAAACACGGATGCGACCATCATGATGCTGTAATCAGAACCTGGATTCATCCGAAAAAAATGAAGTTTTTGCACTCGTGCATCGCAGGCGCTCCTGTCTGTGATGCAGCGCCAAGGGTAACCGCAACCATGGTCTCCGAGCTGATAGTCTATGCTGCTGCAAACGTCGTCGAACTGTTCGTGCAGATGGTTGCTGTCTAGCAAACGTCCCCACCTGTTGACTCAGGGATCGAGACGTGGCTGCACGATTCGTTACAGCCATGCGGATAAGAAGCCTGTTATCTCGACTGCTAGTGATACGAGGCTATTGGGGTCCAGCACGGCGTTCCGTATTACTCTCCTGAGCCCACCGATTCCATATTCTGCTGACAGTCGTTGGATCTCGACCAACGCGAGCAGCAATGTCACGATACGATAAACCGCAATCGCGATAGGCTAGAATCCGACCTTTATCGTAGTCGGAAACGTGATTGTACGTATTTCTCCTCCTTACACGAGGCATCACAACAACGTTTCACCAGGCAACGCCGGTCAACTGCTGTTTGTGTATGAGAAATGGGTTGGAAACTTTCCTCATGTCATCACTTTGTAGGTATCGCCACCGGCACTAACCTAGTGTCAATGCTCTGAAAAGCTAATCATTTGCATATCACAGCATCTTCTTCCTGTTGGATAAATTTCACGTCTGTAGCTCGTAATCTTCGTTGTGTAGCAATTTTAATGGCCAATAGTGTGAGTCCAAACAGGACCAACGTGCTGTTACTCTTTTCTTGGCTGCAGAAGGACAAACATCGGTAGGCATCTATCGGAGAATGAGACTGTGTGTGGGGCAGAATATGTCTGCCCAAAACCATCGTTGTGGAATGCTGCTGCTTCAAGACGCACGTCCCCATATCGCAAATTTCGTAACACGGAATTTGCACCAACTCAAGTGGGAGACACTCGAGCACCCGTCCTACATTCCTGATATCTCCCCATGCGATTTTTACGCCTTCGGTCCCTTAAAAACGCCTTGAGTGGTCGACGATTCCTGTCGGACGAGGATGTGCAGCAGGAAGTTAAGGTCTTCTTCATGCAGCTCGTCACTGTGTTTTACCAAACGAGTATCTTCAACCTAGTTCGTCGGTGGGATCATTGGCTCAACGGTCGGCGATTTTACCTGATTTTCATACAGATTCTGGATTATGCTGCCTTCAAAAGAAAACTTTTTGGTCACCCCTTATTCTAAACATACTGCCTAAACTACGCTTGTGTGTTTTCTGCTAGGGTATTAGCACACGATGTGGTATTGTTACCAGATATAATTGACGGAGGAGATCGAAAAAGAAAGGAACCTCGTTTTGAATTATCGCGAAATATGAGAGAGAGTATCACGGATATAATATACGTGGTGGGGTAGCAAACATTAAAACTATGTCTTTTTTCGCAGCGGTCGGAGCTTTTCACAAAATTTCAATGACCAACTTGCTCTTCCGAATGTAAAAAAAATGTGGTTGCTTCCACGTACATAGGGAGAAATGACCCATTGTAATAAAATAAGAGAAACCAGAGCTCGCACGGGAAGTCTTAGGTGTTCATTTTTCCCCTGTGCTATTCGAGAGTGGACTGGTGGAGAATTATTCTGGAAGAGTTCTGTGAAACCTCTGCCAACCACTTAGATGTGAAGTGCAGAGAAGTTCTGTAGAGGTATACGTAGAAAAAAGATTTTAGAAGTATGTGTGCATAAAAACAAATTAACTACCATACGTTTGGTAAGGGCTCCCTCCATCGCTATGCAGGACGCTCGCTCTGTATAGAGTCTTCTCTAAAAATGTGTCCCATATCCTTAAAGCATGTAGTAATGGCCAGAACTAGAAGAAAGTCCAACAAACATACTAACAAAGATACTAGTTGACAATATGGTCCCCCTTTTGTGTGTTGAGGACGGTCGGTACTGAGTGATGTCGCCCGACTTCGTGTATATCCATACTCTGCGAAACACTGTGATGTGCTTAGAACAGGGAACTTCGCATTGTACCACCTACAATGGGCTTATTTCCGTTTCAGTTGCGTGTAGATCGCGGGAGGAGTAGCTGATTAAACGTTTCTCTGCGCGTTGTTCCTATACCTTACTACTGTTGAATGATTTTATTTGTTTTCTTCTCTACGAACACTTTTCACATGTCTGTCATTTCGTTGTTCGCACGTTGATTGAAAGGAAGAACCTCGATATGATGATCTGGGGTGAAACAATTCCGGATGATCGAATTCTGTTCTTTCTTTCCTTCTGCTCATTTCGGCTTTGTTCAGATATTGTTTCCCATAAAGTCTTTTAATTCTGCCTAGAAATTCTCCTTGGTAATACTTTGTAACGCGGCTATCGAACCACCGCGCGTATTTCCCCTCACTCGCAACCTAGTTGCCCACGTAATAGTCTAAGGCGTGTTGTACAACATTTTTCAGCTTTATAAATTGGTACGTCACATACTCGTCCGCAGGGATGAGTACCTGATGTTAACCTTTCAGATAATTTGAAATTTGTTTCCTGCCACTCTTTCTAAGCAACAAATATACGATATACTTAAATGGCAAAGGTTATACAAAATTTTCTACACTCATATGGATTAATATTTCACTCTGTAGCCCATACACGTACCAATGCACTTTGACAGCAGAAACCAATATATGTGACACCTGTAGACTGACTCACAGAGAAGTGAGAAAACCAGTAAAATACTTTCGTAATAGCTTCTAGACTTGAATATGTATGCTGAATTATCTCTGCGGTACACGTAACATGGGAAGTCAGCATTCGTCCTGACCTGTACTAGCTCTTGTAAACGAGGTTCTTTGAAAGAAAACGTCAGGAAGAGTCAAATTTTGGTTCACCGCGAGTTACCTGTCTTTGCCGAACGTTGAGTCGAGGTAGTCCTCCACGGGAACTTCAAACTATGAATCATAGGACATTGTACTCGATTAGACCATCATACTGTCTTAGTTCTCACTGTGCAGAGCCTAGCATAGAGGAAACAATGGAAGAAATAACAATATTAGCAGCAGAATTAAAAACACACAGCTACTATTTCCGTGTACAGAGGAACGAGACTCTCTAAATGTTGTCAATTAGTTCCTTCTTCTGATAATAAAGAGGCGTGTAATTAGCTGTTTTAGTGCCTCTGAAAAGTATTCAAAATGTTCCTGTACGGGACGCAAGACACAATTAATTTGCATGGTGACACAATTAATAGACCTGGATGACGTCGAAAAGAGGCTCAATAATTTGTACATCAACTACTCCTGCCATAACGAAATTCTGAGAGCGTTTGACACCTCTGCATCTCGTATATCTTTAAAAATAGTGCTTGGCTTCTGCACACAACGTAAACTCGCCACAATGAAGCAAACGTCCGTGAAATGCAGCTGGTAATATTTATTATTTAAGGGTGACAGAATCATAGAGAAGCTGTAGGAAATTAGGAATTTCAAAATGTTTGTCATACTGAGAATATGAAACTTTTATTTAATCTATTCGCACGAACAACTAAATGAATAATTTGGAGCAAAGTTCTATGATCTGTTGCAGACTAAAATGAGATGAATCTTAATTCTGTGGGACTCGTGTTTGGTTGGAATACTGCAAGAAGCAAAGTTAGCAAGACTTCCATATCTGGGCAGCTCACAAAAGCTATATGAATGAGACAAATACTTATTATTGATAACTGAGCATTCTAGTGCACAGCCAAATGAGTTAAATATGAGCTGCTTAGAAGATGGATTATCCTACAGCCTCAGCGAAACTTACATTCTTCACGTACAGTGAGACGGAATCTCTCAGCAGCAGATGAGAGCCAGAATATTTTTATAAAAACAATTTTCTCTCCAGAACCCTCATAATTCTCAAGCTCCACTTGGAGGGGAGACTGATGCTGCTACCACTCTGACGAACGAATATCCTCCCTTTTCTATGTAAAAATAGACGAAAGCAACAGAAATTTCCCACTCAAACATTACAAAATGCATTACTATAACTCACTAGGTTGGTAATTGTTCTGAACAGTCTCTCTCTATTGCGTAGCACCGATCACAGCACATCTGGTGGTGGTGGCGTTACTCTGAACTGGACGATCCATAATTCTGATGCGCAGCAACGAACTTTCTCGCAGCAGGAAACCACCGAAGACCAGCCTCCTCTTTGATGTACGTACAGGAAGGCAAATTTCATCCTCAGGGGAAATCTGAGGCCACCGGCGGCATCCGTGTCTATGGCAAGGGGATTAGCGCCAGGAGAAACAGAACCATTTCTGCAAACGCTGGTTGCCACTTGGGAGGCGCGCGTTTTCTGCTATTGAAACACCATGAAAAGGCTTATGCTAACCTTACGGCACCGTCGACCTCTCCGGACCTACGCTCTTGCGGTGGAGAACCGAATACTTGTGAGAACTATGTCATTACGTTTATCTCTATCCATAAAAGGAAACGACCTGATTAACTGTCTCATCATCGCCCAGCTCAAACCACTGAGAACAGAAACTTGAAATTTGGAGAGGGTGTAGATCGCATACTGTAGGAACTGTTTAAGAAAAGCTTTTTCGAAATTCCATCCCTAAGGGTGAAAAATAGGAGAAGAAAGGTTCAATGAGAAATACAGTTTTGAATCTGGAACTACGAATTTGGTATTTGATTTCTCGGCCAGAAATAAAAGGACATGTGTTTAAGCATTCTTGGAAATTCAACACCTAGGAGGATGAAAGTTTTTTAAAATCACTATTAAAGAACTACTACGGCATATATAATGTTACATATATGAAAACTGGTATTTGAATTCTTGGTTAGAAATTTAAAAAATACATGTATCAGTGGTTTTGGAAATTCTATCCCTAAGGGGGAGAAATAGTGGATGAAACTTTTTATGGAAATATTTCATTATGAAAGCATTTTTGAAACCAAATCTGTGGGAATTTGTATTTGGTTTGTCGGTTAGAAATAAAAAAAAATCTTATGTATTTCAGTAGCCAACCCCTAAGAGGGTGAAACAGGCGAAGAAATTTTTTAAAAAAATATTTCGTTATTTCGGTTAGAAATAGAGAATATTATACTGAAGCTATTTTTAAGAAGGGATTTTCGAAATTCCATCCCTAAAGGGGTGAAATAGGGGATGAAAGGGTTTTTGAAAATATGACAATTCCGAAGCTAAAACTACGAAAACTGGTATTTGGTTGGTCGGTCAAAAATAAAAATATTTCTGAAAATTCAACGCCTAAAGAAGTGAAATACTGGGTGATTTTTTTTAATTAATAATTTTTAAATAATTAATAAAGCATATTTAAAGCCACATGTCTGAAAATTAGTATTTGATTTCTCAGTTAGGAAAAAAACAAAAAACTGAAACAAATAATACAGTTCTTTTGGAAATTCAACCACTATGGGGATGAAATACTGGATGAAACTTTTTACGGAAATATTTAATTATCTCGGTTAGAAATACAGAAATATTTGTTATGGGATGAAAATTTCTATGGAAATATCACCTCAAGAACGCAAAAGGTAGGATTAAAAAAGCCTCCTACAGTAACTACGAGAATTGGCTTCTGGTGAGAAGTACGTACGGAAAAAGACATGCTTCTGTAAGCTTAATTAGATCATACAGTCTATGTGAGCGAAGCAGCGTGCGCTAAGCTGGTCTACACCAACATTATGAATAAGATCGTAAGGCAGTCCGTTACGTTTTCACAGTTAAACCAGTGAAACGATTTCGATGAAATCTGCTGTGAAGATAGCTTGAACGCTGAAGCAGAAGAAAGGCTACTTTTTTTTTTTTTTTTTTAAGTGAACTCCTACGAGGGTGAAGCAGGGAACGGAACATCCCTTTTTTTACATCAGTGAACATGAACCATATTATCCAATTATAAATTTGTTGTACAACGTCCAGGTTGTATCACGTATACCAATTTCATTGGCATGATGCGTAGATGTACGCTCCTGCCTAATACCTCCATAACACTTCTCAGCAGCCACACTGCACTTGCCACGTGGGGCAGTTGGTGGAGTGAAAGAGAGGGGGAGGGTGGGGGTGAAGGGGGCTCATCACGAGCTATGCGTACCCGAATAGTTAGATATGTGAGGGCAGCTGACGTTACAGAACATTACTGACTCACCATATCTTATCAGAATAGAACTGCGGATATGTGGGTGCAGCTGCAGGTAAGAATTTTCTACTATTTAACACCTACCTCCACTAGAACTTTGTATTAGGAATTGTGAAGCATCCTGTATACAGACTGTACAAGAAAGTTTTTCACCTCCTTTGTGAGCTGCCTACTACATAATTTCCGATCTGAAACATCTTTCTCAGTTCTCATTTGACTCAAAGAAAATCTAGACACTGGTGCAATGGAGGTGAAAGTGAACCTGCATTATCGGTGGAATTCGCCAGAGTGGACTGCAAACGGGACAGTGCGGCTTGGTACACTGTTCAGACAGTCAATATGTCCCAAAGGGACTTTTCAAGATTAAACTGTGCACACAGCGCCACTTTTCGACAAGACAGGTTGTCAGCATCGGACGTTGCCTGCATAACGTTCATCCGTTTTCTTGAAACACAAAACATTGATGATCTGCCTCGCAGTGGCGGCCCTGGTCAAGATTACTAACGCATGAACTCTACATACGAATTATTAACAGCAGTAGGTTACCCGAAGAAAATGCGACAGATCTGCCCACTCCCTATTTGGTGGCAAATGGGAAGGCTATGCCGACTTAGGCATTACGCAAACCTCTCCACACTATCAGCTTAGCGTCTAGCCGGCCGTTACGAGCCGCTTCCCGGCATCGTGCTAGGGTTGTCTTCATCGAAAAATGTCCGATTTATTTGGCGCCTGATGATTGTCGTGTAAGATTGTGATCGCGACCAGGCCTCACATCGCTTCAAACGGTAATTTTAGGCTGCATGGTACTAGGAGACGGTCCTCCAAACTGCTGTCCACAACTACAGTCAACGATTGAACGATGGATTCACCTTTCAAGACCATAAGACACAAGCACATCGTAACCAAGTTGTGAAAACTTTACTCCCGGAAACAGGCATCAACAGAGTGGAATGGCCTACAGTATCACACGCCAAATTTAAAAGAACGCAAAATCCCAAACACTGGCAAAGTTTTACAGAAGTTCGAAATTTAGTGCTAACTGCAAAGCGACATGCTTTTAATAGTTTCCACAGTGAAACCCTGACTCGAACGCTGGCGGAAAATCTAGAGAGGTGCTGGGCGTATGTAAAGTACACCAGCGACAAGACACAATCAATACCATCAGTATCCTATGGCGAAGGTAATGTTACCGATGACTTATATCATTTTCCGAAATTCCTGCACCAAAGGAGATGAAGTCTATATCTCAGAATTCAAATCAAGAACTGCTGCCAACACGACTAGCGTGGAAGTAGGTAGCAACGGTGTAGCGAAGCAGCTCAAATTACTTAAGAAAAGCAACTCCTCTAGTCCAGATTGTACACCAGTTAGATTCCTTAACAATCATATACAATCGACCACTCGTTGAAAGATCCGTACCAAAAGACTGTTAAGTTCCTCAGTGTGCGCTAAGAAAGGAAATATGAATAATCCGCTGAATTACAGATCCATATCACTAACGTCGATTTGTAGTAGCACTTTGGAACATATACTGTGTTCAAACAATATGAATTAGCTCCAAGAAAGCGAATTATTTACAAATAGCCACCACGGATTTAGAAAATATTGTTTTTGTGCAACAAAACTAACTCTTCATTCTCATGAAGTAATGAGTGCTACAGACAGGAGATCTCAGATTGATTCCATGTTACTAGATTGCCAAAAGCCTTGTGATATCTTTCCTCACAAGGGGTTTCTAATCCAATAGCGTGTTGTGGAGTACGTCTCAGTTACGCGACTGGATTCACGATTTCCTGTAGGTATGGTCAAGGTTGGTAGTTACTGATGGCATGTCGTGGAGTACAACAGAAGTGACGTCTTCCATTACCCAAGGAAGTGTTACAGGCCCTCTGCTGTTTCTAATCTATATGAACGATTTAGGAGACAATCTGAGCAGCCTTCTTAGACTGTCTGCAGATAGTGTTTCCATTTACCGTCTAGTAAAGTCATCAAAAGATCACAGCCAATTGCAGAATTATTTAGACGCTAAATAATGAAAAGTGTGAGGTCACCCACATGTGCATTAAAAGGAATCCGTTAAATTTCGGTTACACGATAAAACACACAAATCTGAAGGCTATCAATCCATCTAAATACCTGGATTGCAACTACGAACGACTTACACTGAAACGATCACACAAATGATGTTGTGAGGAAGGGAAACCAAAGCGTGCGTTTTATTGACAGAACAGTTAGATGATGCAACAGATCTACTAAACAGAATGCCTATAATACGCTTGTCCGTCCTCTGATAGAGTACGAGATAGTATTGACGGAGGGAGGACATCTTAAAAGTTCAAAGAATGGCAGCTTGTTTTGTATTATGGACGAACAGGAGAGAGGCACGAATGTGATACGCGAGTCGGAGTGGCTGTCGTTAACTCAAAGACGTTTTTCGCTGCGGCGGGGTCCTTATATGAAATTTCAATTTACAACTTTCTGCTCAGAAATTAAAAAATATTTTGTTGACACCCTCCTACTTAGGGAGAAAATATCATTGAAATAAAATAAGAGAAATAGAGGTCGCACGGGAAGATTTAAGTTTTAGTTTTCGCCGCGCGCCGTTCGTAAGTGGAATGGTAGGGACGCATAGTGAAAGTGGTTCGATAAACTCTCTCCAGGCACAAAGGTGTCAACTACAGAGTAGTCATGCAGATGTAGATGTTACAGTTCATAGGATGGAGCGACACGCTGTTCAATGTTACCCAGCAGAATATTTTGATTGCACGGATGTATGAAAGCTGTGACTTTTCGAATAGGCAACCTTCATTTTGAGTGTTTTATACTTAACAGTCACGTTGTTTCCCTAATTTCACGAGGCTTATTCTTAATTCTCTGATCCCCATGAATCTAACCGCACACACGTTCGCAGTTATGTAGGTTTACAACTGGCAGTGTTTGCATTGCTGATTATGATGACGGTCGACGGAAACGTCGAAAGTTTGGGATCTTCATGCAGACAGTCACAGCTTACAAGCAGGAAATTTTGCATACGATGTGAGCCACGTATACGAAATGTCTATTAGAGCTAATACATAGGTTCACCGTCAATTACTCTTGCCACGTCCTTTTCGATAGTGGAGAAGGATGTGGGGATCAGTTAATGGTAACTGAACTATCCTTCGCCACACATCGTCATGTGGTTTGAGGGGTACAGATGTACACGTAGATTTATCGCTTTTATTGCATACGTGGAAACATAATTAAGCGTTCTTTAAAGGCTTAGCGCTAACGATACCAACGCGTTTTCAGTAACGTGTATTACCAACGGGGAGGGAATGGTGTACTTTATACCCACCCTACAGAAAATTTAAAAAATAACGAAAGTTGCTTATTATGTGATCGAAGGCTTTCCCGGCGTATGTGTTGTTTTCAGGGCTCTCGGGTGTACAGCCGGATGCGATCGTTGAAGTCCCACGATATTTCGGCGAATAACCTTTCAGCCATCATCAGGTGGTCGTGATGGAATGAACCACCTGATGATGGCGGAAAGGTTATTCGCCGAAATATCGTGGGACTTCAACGATCGTATCCGGCTGGACACCCGAGAGCCCTTGAAACAAAGTCACTTGTTGTTGTTAACTTACAATAATAACATACTTTTTAAGGATTTACTGATGTATTAATAGGATTCAGACCCCGAAAGTATCTTTTAGCGCAATATTACCAAGACCAGCGTGTACTTCCAAGGGGTAGGAGGGGGGGGGGGGGGGGCTATGCATAGTGACCAGCATAAAAAATATTTAAAATACAAATTAAATTAATTGTTGTTGAACTTTACTCAAAATATACGATTTAAATCTATTTTGGTGTGTAAATATTCAATATTATATTCATCGTGATTAGTCATCTCTACTATTATGACTTAATTTTTTAGTTTAACTGAAAAATTAAAGGCATTCACGGATTTAAGTAGAAAATTTCCTTAAAGACAATAAATATTTCTTGAAAATTTTAAAACGTAATGTATCTGACTAGGTTACAATATTTTCAAAAGCTGGGCATAAAATATTCCTCCTTGGTATCGCGTGGGTTAATCTGTATTGAACAATAATATGTGTACAGCAACATTTTCAAGTACTGTGGGCATATGGAATTGGAATAATAAGCCTAATGTATTTCCGGCGGCTGAAATTTGGCCAATGTGAATTGAAGTCTCACATACACGGAGAAAGAGAGAAAAATTGTGTGTTTTCGTAATTTTCATCACTAATCACGCTTTCAGTACTGTAGTCAGTAAACACGAAACACAATATCGTTATTGTATAACCTACCGAAGTGTAACTGTCAAAGCTCACATAACTGACAGAGAAGTTGTTGTTACATGTGCAGTACTGTGAGTAACGTACTCATTTGAATTGTTACGACTTAAAGTAGAATCAATCCCCCATCGACCAAAAGGTGTACCAGAATCTTTTCGGTATGCTTACTTTTCAAACTACTTTCTGATATGGGTATAATTCCAGGAAAAAAGAATGTTCGGTAAAAAGAGCAGATGAAGGTAAACTGGACACTTTTTTTATATGTTGGTCGTGATTAAGCTTCGTCCAATTTCATAACGGTGCTTTAAATAATAACTGTATTAAACAGAATGTGCTTTCTCTGCCTCGTGATGACTGGGTGTTGTGTGCTGTCCTTAGGTTAGTGAGGTTTAAGTAGTTCTAAGTTCTAGGGGACTGATGACCATAGATGTTAAGTCCCATAGTGCTCAGAGCCATTTGAACCATTTGAACAGAATGTGCACATATGGTTAAATTTGAGTTGTAAATTCAGCAAACTTTTGTTAATGTGCTTTGTGGCAGAGTTTTGCTTTCACACTTCACTAAATGGTATTTGGGGCATGGCTTGCTGCATAATTTTCAGATGATATCAGCCTTGGGGACCTGATATGATCCCTTCCGGTGTGTCTTTGCCATGGAAACTGTTGATGGCTAAACGCATGTACAAGTGAAGGAGTTCGAAGTTCGGTTTCCTCCAGGAACCCGAATTCATTGCTTCTTTTCTCATAAATTTCTTCGTTTCCTCCCTGGCTTCATTCTGTCTCTCCTCGACACAGTTTTATGTGCTTGCGGCTCTTGAATTTCGAAGCATTATCTAATAGCTTCTATGAAGAAAGCTTCGTGCGCTTTTACATAGGATCAGCTATTTCTTTTGAATTTTAAGATTGACAGAGGTCTTTTTAGAAGTCTCTAGTTTCTTGAGGTTTTCACTGTCATATAGTCCATGTTACTGAATTCTGTGTATGACATCTGGCATAACTTCGAGCTTGAACAGCGTTATCGCAGTGGGAAGGGGTAAATTTGATACCTAAGCGATATAAACGGCTCTTGTTGCGGTCGTCGCTCGCTCTTGTATGTGGTGAGAGAATATGGTTCAGTTGTTTTTAGAGTTACTTCCAAGGATCTGAAGCTGGATACGAATTCTAATGTTGATCCACCATATGTGAGGGGGTCTTTCTTAGATATTCTTCCCCATATTTTAAATTTCATTGCTCTACTACGAGAAATATACGTACCAGATATAAAAAATTATTCGAAAATGGCTCCAACTTCTAGAAAGAACTCTTAACAGACAATGTTATTAATCAAAAGAAAAATATAACGTTTTTCTGAGAACCCCGGCCATCCTCTAAGAATCACCGTAATTACTACAAAACTGTAAGTGATGAAAGAAATCTAAACGGATCTGACATTGGAACGTACACTGACCTCTCAGACATGTGCAGCTGAAAGCGTCAGTATAGAGACGGGGAATAATGATGTCATCACAGCGACTATGGGTACGAAAGTCAATAAATCAGTCATGAAGTTTAGGAGAGTGTTTCTGCTCGAAAGAGCAGCATCTCAGTTAGAAAATGGACTGCAGTCATTTAGTTCCAGTATGCTGGACGTAGAGGATCTATGGGAAAAGTTTAAACAGATTGTAAATCGTGCTGTGGGCAAGTATGTGCGTAGTAAGTGGATTAAGAAGGAAAAAGAAGCACCGTGAAAATTCTGAGAAAGTAAAGGCTGTTGCACTCTCCGTCCAAATGAGAATGTACAAATGACGACAGCCAAAGGTTGGTAGAAATCAATGCGTGAACCTTACAATAACTACCACCGTCATATCTTAGCGAAAGATGTGGCCGAGAAACCAAGAAAATTCTGGATCTATGCAAAATCGCTTAGCGTGTCTAAGGTTTCCATCGAGTCACTCATTGGCCAGTCTGGTGCGGCAGTTGAAATAAGCAAAACGAAAGCCAAAGTTTAAAATTTTGCGTATAAGAAATCTTTCACCGAGAAGAATCGTACAAACATACCGTCGTATGACCTTTGCGCAGACTCCCGTATGGAGGACATGGTAATAAGTATCTCTGGCATAGAGAAACAGCTGAAAGAGTTGAAAACTAACAAATCACCATGTCCGGACGGATTCCCAATTCGGTTTCACAAAGAGTATTCTTCGGCATCAATAAAAGCACAGTGGTCCCCCGTGTACAATACGAGATACGGGTAAAACAACGGACCAGCAAAATTGCAGATTTAAAAAATGGTCAAATGGCTCTGAGCACTATGGGACTTAACACCTGAGGTCATCAGTCCCCTAGAACTTAGAACTACTTAAACTTAACTAACCTAAGGACATCACACACATCCATGCCCGAGGCAGGATTCGAACCTGCGACCGTAGCAGTCGCGCGGTTCCGGACTGAAGCACCTAGAACTGCTCGGTCACAGCGGCCGGCTCAATTGCAGATTAATTCCTGAACATCGGTTTACTGCAGAGTTCTAGAACATAATCTGAGTTCGAATATGATAAATTTCCCAGAGTTCGAAAGTCTACGTCCACAAATGAGCACGGTTTCAGAAAGCCTCAGTCGTGTGAAACTCAGCTGCCCTTTTCTCGCATCGTATATTACGAACTATGAATGAAGGGCAACACAGGTTTCCGAAAAACATTTCACATGGTACCTCACAGCAGACGACGAAGCTACTCTACCCGCATACGAAATAGTTTCCTAGATATATGAGTGCCTCGAAGACTTCTTAAATAATGGAACCCAGTATGTCGTCCTCGACGGTGATTATTCGTCAGAGACATGTGCAGCGTCAGGAGTGCCCCACGGAAGTATGATAGGACCGCTATTATTTTCTGTATTTATTATTTTTGCTGGTTATGCTGTGATGTACGAGAAGGTGCAGAAGACGAGCGACTGTAGGTAGATACAAGATGACTTAGACAAAGTTTCTAGCTGGTGTGACGAATGGCAGCTGGCTCTAAATTTAGAACAATGTAAGTCAATGCAGATGAGAAAGGAAAACAGACCCGTAATGTTCGGATACAGCTCTATTAGTGTCCAGGCTGACACAATCACGTCGTTTAAATAGCTGAGCGTAACGTTACAAACCGATATGAAATGTAACAAGAATGTCAGGATTGTGGTAGGGAAGCGAATGGTCGACTTCGGTTTATTGGGAGAATTTTAAGAAAGAGTGTTTCATCTGTAAAGAAGACCGCATATTGGACGCTAGGGCGACCTATTCTTGAGTACTGCTCGAGTGTTTGGGACTCGCACCAGGTCGAATTAAAGTAAGACGTTGAAGCAATTCAGAGGTGTGCTGCCAGATTTGTTAACGGTTAATTAAATAACACGCAAATGTTACGGAGATTCTTAGGTAACTGAAATGTGAATCCCTGGAGGGAAGGCGACCTTCTTTTCGAGAAACACTGTTGAGAAAATTTAGGGAAACGGCATTTAAAATTGACTGTTGAACGACTCTTCTACCGCCAACATACGTTTCCCACAAAAGACCACGAAGATAGGGTACGAGATGTTAGGGCTCATACGGAGGCATATAGACTGTCGTTTTGCCTCGATCTATCTGCCAGAGGGACAGGAAAGGAAACGTCTAATAATGGTGGCTTGCTGAGCATGTATGTAGCTCTAGATGTGTAAAGCATTTTGGTAGACACAGATACCGGTTACAAATATTCTTGCTACTATTCTTCACACTTAATTACAGTCAAATGTCTAATTTCATAATATATAAGAAACTATCAGCCTTGATTGTTCTAATGAAACCAATCTTTACCTAGATTTCAGCCCAAATAATTGAGCCTTCTTCAGAAGATATACCTGAATCTATAATTTGTCTAAGAGGGCATAGTCTAGAAATAAAACTAACACAGCCTGAATAGGCGTAGTCACATTTTAAAAATGCGGTAGATACGTACTAAGTCAACACCAAGACTTAACTTTAGCTCTGGCGTGAGCCTCTTCTCCATCGACGCCGTGCGTTGGGCCTCGGGAGCTCACGTGGAACTGAGTAGGACTAGACAACGAGCTGCAAATCAACATGGCGGGGAACATTGCGCATCTCTAACTGAGACCATGACTGCCAAAGATAAAAGACCAACGCAGTTATATCTTAAAACAAATAACTTATAGAAACATTGAGAATCTTAAACATAAAGCCTCTGCACCACGTTATGACTAAAATGTAACAAACTATGCATGGATTTATATAAATTCGAACACACTACCACGACTTACACTATCAGAATATATCTGTCCTTTCACAACGAATGCTACATGAAGCACCCATCGTTATTAATGAAAGATGACATAGCATATAAAACAGCGAAACTGTAGTATGTTCACGCCATCATACAATAATCTCGGTTAACCTGTACACAGATGGTCGAGTAGGTGTTTTTAGCAGTCGATGTAGATATACTTCTTATTGCTGACACGCAGTGAATGAAGAATATTATCAAGATTAATTTTTTATCTTATTACTAAAAACAACGTGTGAGTGAACGAACAACGCCACTTCATCGTCATGTATAAGCAAATGACCATCATAGGTCAAATTATGTTTTACGTGTAAAAAATATAGTAATTGCGTGAACGGACGTGCAACGCCCTTTCATCGCCCTTATACTCTATCGACCGACGGAGGTCAACTACGCGCTACAAAAAGAGAATTACCGCCTCTTATATTAAAGGCTATTGTTAAATAGAAATGATATGATAAAACGTGCTTAACCCGAAAACACATATGGAAATTTTATGGACACTTGGCGTAGGAAAACGGCATGTTCTTCACAGGGAAGAATTAAAAAGAAATAAAAGGTAGCTACTAATGTGCCAATGTGTATGCCCAAATGGACAAGGATGAAGTCGTCTCTGGGTTGCAACTACAAATAAATCTTTGGCAGTCATGGTCTCAGTTAGACATGCACAATATTCCCGCCATGTTGATTTGCAGCGCGTTATCCAGTCCTACTTAGTTTCATGTGAGCTCCCGAGGCCCACCGCACGGCGTCCATGGAGACGAGGAGCCCGCCAGAGCTAAAGTTAAGTCTTGGTGTGGACTTAGTACGTAAGTACCGCATTTTTAAAATGTGACTACACCTATTCAGGCTGTGTTAGTTTTATTTCTAGACTATGCCCTCTTAGACAAATTATAGATCCAGGTATATCTTCTGAAGAAGGCTCAATTATTTGGGCTGAAACCTAGGTAAAAGTTGGTTTCACTAACGCAATCGAGGCTGATAGGTTCTTATGTATTAGATTATCACGATTGCTGACTGGGCTGCAATGTTGAAACTACAAAAATGTCTCATTTCACGTTTTTCACGTCATTCCCTCTACGCTCCGTTTTTGTTTGTGATTCAGCAAATGAGGTGGCATAATATTTATAGACAATAGACATGGATTTAGAAGGGAGGAGAAGAGGGGGCTACATTCTTAAATCCCTCTGCAACACTTTAATTTAGGTTTCCCGCGGTTTTCATACTGTAGGTAAGGCGAGTGACGACATTGTTTCTTAAAATAACCTCGGTCTCTTCCGTTCAACACCGTTCTCCAATGGAGCGAATGTTCTTCCTCCGGTGGCAGAGTCTACGAGGGCGTCCGAAACTTTTAACTTTCCTCCGTTTCTCGGTAAAGGTTTAGTTGGCCAAGGCAGACGCAGACTTTGCTCTAAAAGGAAGAAGTGAAAAAGAACGGCCCCCTACTTTACTTGCGAAGTATCGCCGATGTGGATAAGTTTGTGAACAGATTTCCGCAGCCGTTTATTAGCAGCTGGTCATTCATTCTCAGTGAGGGGTATAAATTTAGCAGTGTAGTTCGCAGTGGGAGCCCGTTCGTGTGACAATTGCAGCAAACCGTGATACGGAACTCAGCTGTGAAAAACGTTGCCGCCTGTGAAGCGGAGTGATTCGGTATGCGTAGGAGTGCAGTATTAGAGCGTGTTTTCATTGTAGGCTTAGTGTGGAGTGTAGAGTAGAGTCAGAGTCTGCAAGTGATGCTTAATGTTTGTAATAGAAAAAAAACAGCTGAAACGAGAGATCGAGTAGCACCAGAACGATATGGATGCACTTCATCGAAGGTAATTTTAGTTATGTGACGCACACGATCCGTGTCCTTGAGTATGATATTTATCACTGGGCGAAAATCTCACTTTATGCTTTCGTCATGTAAAAATTTACAGTCATTCCACAAATTTCGAAGGAAGTAAGATGAGCTAATGCTCCTAATTTCATTTCAATGCCACTGCATTTCATATTTCTACCAAACTGCCATACATAATGAAATATATACCTAACTTAGTATACAAAAAAGGAGATGACGACCCATGATGTTGTGTCATGTTTATTCTCTCCAGATACCGCCGGCCGGATTGGCCGTGCGGTTCTAGGCGCTACAGTCTGGAACCGAGCGACCGCTACGGTCGCTGGTTCGAATCCTGCCTCGGGCATGGATGTGTGTACGTAAAAACGAAAGACGTATGCAAAAATGTCTACTTAATTATCATTGACGATGATTCCTATTCATCATGTGTTAGGGGTTAAGTGTCTGGAGTGAGTCATCATTTAAAAATAGCTACCGATTACACAAAAGCGACCAGTACGTGGTGTTCTCTCGTAGTTATCTTGTGAATGCCTCTTCAAGGAGTTAAAAATTTTGCCCAAGCCTTCAGAAGAAGCATATTAGCTAGTCAATTTTTCATAAATAATAGGCTGAAATTCGAGGAGAATAGTAACGATCACCGGTAGAACCGCAGAAGAAAAAATTTACTATATTACTTACTACAAAAAGTGTCAGTGACTAAGAAAGTCTTCACAAAAAAATCTGTAAATAATTTGCCCCAAAATGTCTGACACGTAGAATGTGATCCTACTACTCCATAGACGAATATTTGCTAAAAATTTGGTAGTGTATGCTACTAGAAGAGTAATATTTACGTGTATCGTTAGTTACAGCAGTAATATTAAATATTAATGTGTTCAGTATTATTGAATATAACTGGTAACCTGTGAATGGCCAGCATGGAACCATATTCACAAATATGGTTTTCATAAACCGTTAAATAACAACTCGAAAATGTAAAATTATGTAATTCTTTTATTCTTTGTCGGTATATATCAAGTATTCCTGTTAAACACTAAAATGGCCGTAGCACGCCATTAGACGCGCCAAAATTAACTGGAGGAGCACACTGATACGAGTGGAGTATCGTGCGGGAATTCGTTTTTTGCATTTGAGGGGAAGCGACGCTGCTACAATTCATGCTGACTTCTACATCTACATCTACATCTACATCTATACTCCGCGAGCAACCTTACGGTGTGTGGCGGAGGGTACTTATTGTACCACTATCTGATCCCCCCTTCCCTGTTCCATTCACGAATTGTGCGTGGGAAGAACGACTACTTGTAAGTCTCCGTATTTGCTCTAATTTCTCGGATCTTTTCGTTGTGATCATTACGCGAGATATATGTGGGCGGTAGTAATATGTTGCCCATCTCTTCCCGGAAAGTGCTCTCTCGTAATTTCGATAATAAACCTCTCCGTATTGCGTAACGCCTTTCTTGAAGTGTCCGCCACTGGAGCTTGTTCAGCATCTCCGTAACGCTCTCGCGCTGACTAAATGTCCCCATGACGAATCGCGCTGCTTTTCGCTGGATCATGTCTATCTCTTCTATTAATCCAACCTGGTAAGGGTCCCATACCGATGAGCAATACTCAAGAATCGGACGAACAAGCGTTTTGTAAGCTACTTCTTTCGTCGATGAGTCACATTTTCTTAGAATTCTTCCTATGAATCTCAACCTGGCGCCTGCTTTTCCCACTATTTGTTTTATGTGATCATTCCACTTCAGATCGCTCCGGATAGTAACTCCTAAGTATTTTACGGTCGTTACCGCTTCCAATGATTTACCACCTATGGCATAATCGTACTGGAATGGATTTCTGCCCCTATGTATGCGCATTATATTACATTTATCTACGTTTAGGGAAAGCTGCCAGCTGTCGCACCATGCATTAATCCTCTGCAGGTCCTCCTGGAGTACGTACGAGTCTTCTGATGTTGCTACTTTCTTGTAGACAACCGTGTCATCTGCAAATAGCCTCACGGAGCTGCCGATGTTGTCAACTAAGTCATTTATGTATATTGTAAACAATAAAGGTCCTATCACGCTTCCCTGCGGTACTCCCGAAATTACCTCTACATCTGCAGATTTTGAACCGTTAAGAATGACATGTTGTGTTCTTTCTTCTAGGAAATCCTGAATCCAATCACAAACCTGGTCCGATATTCCGTAAGCTCGTATTTTTTTCACTAAACGTAGGTGCGGAACCGTATCAAATGCCTTCCTGAAGTCCAGGAATACGGCATCAATCTGCTCGCCAGTGTCTACGGCACTGTGAATTTCTTGGGCAAATAGGGCGAGCTGAGTTTCACATGATCTCTGTTTGCGGAATCCATGTTGGTTATGATGAAGGAGATTTGTATTATCTAAGAACGTCATAATACGAGAACACAAAACATGTTCCATTATTCTACAACAGATTGACGTAAGCGAAATAGGCCTATAATTATTCGCATCTGATTTATGACCCTTCTTGAAAATGGGAACCACCTGCGCTTTCTTCCAGTCGCTAGGTACTTTACGTTCTTCCAGCGATCTACGATAAATTGCTGATAGAAAGGGGGCAAGTTCTTTAGCATAATCACTGTAGAATCTTAAGGGTATCTCGTCTGGTCCGGATGCTTTTCCGCTACTAAGTGATAGCAGTTGTTTTTCAATTCCGATATCGTTTATTTCAATATTTTCCATTTTGGCGTCCGTGCGACGGCTGAAGTCAGGGACCGTGTTACGATTTTCCGCAGTGAAACAGTTTCGGAACACTGAATTCAGTATTTCTGCCTTTCTTCGGTCGTCCTCTGTTTCGGTGCCATCGTGGTCAACGAGTGACTGAATAGGGGATTTAGATCCGCTTACCGATTTTACATATGACCAAAACTTTTTAGGGTTCTTGTTTAGATTGTTTGCCAATGTTTTATGTTCGAATTCGTTGAATGCTTCTCTCATTGCTCTCTTTACGCTCTTTTTCGCTTCGTTCAGCTTTTCCTTATCAGCTATGATTCGACTACTCTTAAACCTATGATGAAGCTTTCTTTGTTTCCGTAGTACCTTTCGTACATGATTGTTATACCACGGTGGATCTTTCCCCTCGCTTTGGACCTTAGTCGGTACGAACTTATCTAAGGCGTACTGGACGATGTTTCTGAATTTTTTCCATTTTTGTTCCACATCCTCTTCCTCAGAAATGAACGTTTGATGGTGGTCACTCAGATATTCTGCGATTTGTGCCCTATCACTCTTGTTAAGCAAATATATTTTCCTTCCTTTCTTGGCATTTCTTATTACACTTGTAGTCATTGATGCAACCACTGACTTATGATCACTGATACCCTCTTCTACATTCACGGAGTCGAAAAGTTCCGGTCTATTTGTTGCTATGAGGTCTAAAACGTTAGCTTCACGAGTTGGTTCTCTAACTATCTGCTCGAAGTAATTCTCGGACAAGGCAGTCAGGATAATGTCACAAGAGTCTCTGTCCCTGGCTCCAGTTCTGATTGTGTGACTATCCCATTCTATACCTGGTAGATTGAAGTCTCCCCCTATTACAATAGTATGATCACGTAACTTCTTCACGACGTTCTGCAGGTTCTCTCTGAGGCGCTCAACTACTACGGTTGCTGATGCAGGTGGTCTATAGAAGCATCCGACTATCATATCTGACCCACCTTTGATACTTAACTTAACCCAGATTATTTCACATTCGCATTCGCTAATAACTTCACTGGATATTATTGAATTCTTTACTGCTATAAATACTCCTCCACCATTGGCGTTTATCCTATCCTTGCGGTATATATTCCATTCTGTGTCTAGGATTTCGTTACTGTTCACTTCCGGTTTTAACCAACTTTCCGTTCCTAATACTATATGCGCACTATTTCCTTCAATAAGAGATACTAATTCAGGAACCTTGCCCTGGATACTCCTGCAGTTTACCAATATTACTTGTTAAAGAAAACCACGGCAACTAATGAATAATTCCTTATTAGTATAACCGGTTTCGCAACATAAAGTTGCATCATCATGTACCTCAGACAGAAAAGGAGACATTGGAGGAAAAATTAAAATATTTTCTCACAAGAGGTTTGAACCGTGAAATTACTACTGGTTCATCAAAGGTTATTAATCTCAATCAGTACACAAAATGTAAAGTGGAAGTAGGTGCCAAGGAATAACTGGTGAAATTACACAAATTTTCAGTAACACACTTTATTCACATTTGCTGCAATACTTTACGATATTTTTTTTTAAAAAAAACGATCATTTAAAAAATAAGTCACAATTTACGATAGGAAAGGACTTTTAAATTATTAAATTATTATAAAAAATTTCACGCCAGTAAGAGGCAAGTACAGGCAAGTAATTTGACGTATACTACGCGATGTTGTATAATATTTCAAGCTCAACTAAATTACAGGTGAATTTCACTCCATTCATTAAATGGCGCAGAATCTAACTTGTCTGCAACATATAAAAACAATCCTGTTTACAAAAGTCCTCAAAACAGAAAAACCAAAACGCATGAGTCATGCACACGGCAGGATGTTCACAGTTAATAACATTAACATTTCCAAAATAAATAAAAAAACAAATTTTACAAATTTCTGCCAGTTAACTTACGGCAAATACACAGGCTCGCCAGGTAGGACTTGCGAACTTTTACAACATTCTCCTTTCAAGGCAACAATTTCTATCCGTAATGAAATGGCAAACTTTTACATGGCAAGAAAACACACTAATAGCCAACTACCTGTATAAAACACATAAGCGCGTTGAGTAAAAGCCTTAAAAGGTATTAAATTGGAAAAACACACAACAGTTTTTGCTGACTAGAAACAATATGAAAAATCCACTACGGCGTACATTAACCTTGCTTGATTATAACCAAATATACATAAACACAAATTTACGTAAGTTACAGCTTCCAGATGAGCAGGAATTCGTTATGCAATTGACTAGTTCTTACCACGAGGCAAAAGAAATTTTTCTTCTTTCATGGAGTACCTTTTTTTGTGGACTGGCAAGACAGCCAGTCCACGAGGACGGGAGGCCGAAGGTCACGCGTTTAAGCTCACGCAGGCTGGCGTGAGGTCTGGAACAGGACAAGGTAATTAATATAGCCAATAACGTACGTAGCTGCTGGAATACTTAACTTTAATCCATAATTGGTGAACATCAGTCTGACGGTACATGCATCACAAGATAAATAGCAGTTGATAATGGCGCCTTGCTAGGTCGTAGCAAATGACGTAGCTGAAGGCTATGCTAAATATCGTCTCGGCAAATGAGAGCGTAATTTGTCAGTGAACCATCGCTAGCAAAGTCGGCTGTACAACTGGGGCGACTGCTAGGAAGTCTCTCTTGATCTGCCGTGTGGCAGCGCTCGGTCTGCAATCACTGACAGTGGCGACACGCGGGTCCGACGTATACTAACGGACCGCGGCCGATTTAAAGGCTACCATCTAGCAAGTGTGGTGTCTGGCGGTGACACCACACCTTTTACACGTGAGTCTAGTAATACTAGTTGTGGCAGGCGAGAGAATGGATCAGGTCTTAGTGCCTTGCATTTTAAACAGTACAGTCATTGGTGACTTAGACTTTCACAGACATGGCAGAGGCTAACAGTCGAATAAACCCGTAGGTAAGCTGGGAGGGGAAAGAGGCAATCCGAACCACAGATTTACTCTGACTCCCTCCCTTTCATCCTCAAAAGGGGACAAACGGACCACCCTTTCTAATATTAAAACTTTCCCGCGGATGGGCAGACGAGAATGAATGGCGGGAAACCCCCCAAAAATACGGCTGGTGTGATTAACAAGAATAAGTAAATTGAATTCAATTAAACTTCATAAAATCTGTTAACAATCAATACTCAACTTCTGGTGCGTCACGACTCCCAGGACTGAACCAACGCAGCACCTCCAAATGCTCTGCCGAGCTGCTCGCTACCAGCCGTTTCAACGGACGCGGAAGGCGCGCCGATTTTCAGAACCTCCTCGCCGGTCGACAGCATACGGCCGAACTGCAAATTAGGCCCCTCGCGGACCCACGCTCAGGAAGATTCCTTTCGCGACGAGCAGTTAATGCCTCATACCACGGAGCCGCTGCTCGCGTCGCTTACGGTGATTCCGCGGTCTCCGTGCTGTCCCTCTAGCACCGGCAGAGAAGTCGCTTCTTGATGCCCCGACTGCCAACTCTTCATGAGAGCCCATACAGCCACTTCTTAAGCCCGCGCGAACAGCCCACTTTTCCCCTTTCCCGCTAGAGGGAGACACCGAAGCCTTCAATTGCGACAACGGCGCCACCGCCAGAAAACGGAGGGCGACTGCTTTACGCTACGCGCTACTGCGCGCTTTTCAAAGCTAACTTTACTACGGCTCAAGGTTCACTGAAATCAATATGTAACTTCCATGATGTTTAGCTAGTAAATATACGAAATGGACAATAACCCTCAAGAGAATCGCATACGCAGTTAGCAGAATGCTCACATTCAAATCATTTACTACAAAACGTAGAGGTTACTGGATCCGCCATCACTCTCGGCCAGGTTATATTGAAATGTCCTTAACAGGAACGGCAGTCAAAATAAGAGTGGCGGAATGAAGGAGCCGACCATGAAAAGTGCCTCAAATTCTAATAAGAAATATGGATAACAATAAAATCAATTATATCAACCGGACTAAGGAATGGAAAAAACATCACAAAAGTCTGTAGTAATGTCGACACAGCGCTACGAAAAAGGCGAAGGCCCAACTATCATCGAGCAAGCTAATGCTGAATGTTTTTTGAGACTGGCGCGGTTTGGTGCTAAAAGAACATGCTCGTAAAGGCAAAAAGTCTTAGGAGTGTATTACCGAAATCTCCAGACAAGGACACAGGAGTCTACCAAGACAGAGTGTCGTAGGTAACTGTCCAAGGGGGCTTAATGCTCCGCTACAGCACCCCATCTCATTCTGCACAGTTGCTTCTCTGGGCTTTCAAATTTTACTTCACCCTCTCCCCACCACCATTCCGTTCTTCAGACATTCCACTCAGTGACTTCTTCCTCTTTCCTCGGATGAAGAAACTATGGCATGGCAGACATCTGCAGCACGAGGATGAAGGAATTAGTGAGGTGAAACATTTCCTTAACGGTCAAAATGCAGATTTCTATGAGCAAGATATCCACCAAGTCATCCATACTTCGGGAAAATGTATTGAATTAAAGGGCGAATCTGTAAAGGGCTAACACCGCCACCAAGTTCTATCGTGACAGCTTGGTTTCTCTGAGGTAGTCATTAAAACTACCCACCATATGTAGTTTATAACCAGTCATTCCACATCATTTCGATAAAAATCGTCAGATTGATACACAGAATTTATAACTGACTTATCAATACGATGAAATGGGTATGGTGAAAAATTAATTTGTGGTACCTTTAAGGGGACGCGATCAAAAAATCTCATTTTTTAAAAAAATTAATAGGTATTTAACAGCTTTGAATTGTTTACTCTTAGATCCCTAAATGACTTGGCTGTATTCGAATTACAAGTACGTCTGAGAAGTATGGACTATACAAAGGACTGTGGCACACTCACAGCCGCCAAAGTAGTCAAGATAGTAAGGGGAGTAGCTTACAATTGGTCGCCTCTTACTTTAAGAACAGAAAGCAGAAGGTAGTTCTCCACAATATTGTGGTTGTAATGTTCAATCCCAATGGGGCACTATTAACTGGGGCGTTACTCAAGGGTCGGTGCTGGGACCACTGCTGTTTCTTATTTATATAAATGATATGCCTTCTAGTATTACAGGTGATTCAAAAATATTTCTGCTTGCTGATGACACCAGCTTGGTAGTGAAGGATCTTGTGTGAAATATTGAAACAGTATCAAATAATGTAGTTCATGAAATAAGTTCGTGGCTTGTGGAAAATGATTTGATACTAAATCACAGTAAGACTCGGTTTTTACAGTTTCTAACTCACAATTCAACAAGAACCGATATTTTGATCAGACAGAATGGGCATATTATAAGGGAGACGGAACAGTTCAAGTTCCTAGGCGTTCGGATAGATAGTAAGCTGTTGTGGAAAGCCCATGTTCAGGATCTTGTTCAGAAACTAAATGCTGCTTTATTTACCATTAGAACAGTAACTGAAATAAGTGACAGTTCAACACGAAAAGTAGACTACTTCGCATATTTTCATATGCTTATGTCGTATGGTATTATTTTTTGGGGTAATTCTTCTGATTCAAAAAGGGTATTTTTGGCACAAAAACGGTTTCTTCGAGCTATATGTGGTGTAAGTTCGAGAACCTCTTGTCGACCCCTATTCAATAGTCTGGGAATTCTGACATTGCCCTCACAGTATATATTTCCTTTAATGTCGTTTGTTGTTAGCAATATTAGCTTATTCCCAAGAGTTAGCAGCTTTCACTCAGTTAATACTAGGCGGAAATCAAATCTACATGTGCAATGCACTTCCTTGGCTCTTGTGCAGAAAGGGGTGCAGTATTCTGCTGCATCCATTTTCAATAAGCTACCACAAGAACTCAAAAATCTTAACAAGTAGCACAAACACTTTTAAGTCTAAACTGAAGAGTTTCCTCATGGCTCACTCTTATTCTGTCGAGGAGCTCCTGGAAGAGCCGAAAAATTAAGCAAATTCCAGTGTTACATTGTCGATTTTCTTTATTTAAACTTAGGACTTGTCACCTGAATATGTTTCTTATATTTCATTTTATCAGTTTCTACTATCGTGTTATAATTTCATGTATTGACTCGTTCCATGACCACGGAGACCTCCTTAATTTGGTCCCACGGAACAATAAATAAATAATCAATCAGAGACTTGCATCCGATGCACTACTGGCAAGATGCACTTATGACAAGACACAAAATTCAAATGAGACTTTTCACAGCGTCACTTGGTTCAAGTATCCCCAAGAAAAAAACATAAAAGATTACTTTTGGGTTTTGCGGAAGCTGTTTCTTAATGCAGAATGTTTGAAGACTGAAGGAAGCAGGAGTTTCAACATTCATCACCATCCCAGAAGAAGATCTGTTTATTTAGAGAACAACGACGGATAAAATACTCCACAAGATGCTGCCTACAAAAGGAAAAATTCAAGAAAAAGGCTAGCCTGATCTTCAAATTACAAGAAGAAGCAGCCTCAAATGTTCAAGTCTGTGTGAATTCTTAAGGGACCAAACTGCTGAAATCATTGGTCCCTAGCCTTAGACACTTCTTAAACTAACTTATGCGAAGAACAACACACACACATCCATGCTCGAGTGGGGACTCAAACCTCCGGCGGGAGGGGCCGTGCAATCCATACATGGCGCCTCAAACCGCGGGGCAACTTCGCGTGAAAGAAGCCTCACAGGAGCGGAAAAGAAGAACGTATGCATCTGGTGAATTTTAATGGGCGCGTGTCTCGTCCTAGAATTGGCTTTTTAATACAAATCCATTTTCCCGTAAGTTCGTTTTTCCACGTTCAGTGGCAAACTTTTTTACCGTAAACATTAACCAATCTCAATGAAATTTTTGCAGGAAGTAGTATTGAGGTATTTGCGTGCTCATACGCATTATTACCATCTGAAACGTAGACTGTCTATTTTATTACAAGAAGAGTAGAAGATAAGTTCAATTGTTGAGTGGAGTCTCCCCTTAAGGCGTGAGAAACCAAATAATGTACAGTAGAAAAAGTAGAGGTAAATATAGAAAAGTAGCAGTTAAAAATTGTAGACTTATTTATCACATAAACATCTTACAACACCTGTGTAAGCGTACAGACGTCGAACTGCGGAGAACTCGCCGTGGCCTTGCGTCCGTTTTCGTACCCATCGATGAAAAACTGCTGATATCTTTGTGGAGCACGTGACGTGGTCAGTTGTCGTAGGAGCCGATGCCTCTCATTAGACGGAGAATGTAAATATGCACTTGTCAACGGATCCTGTTTATTGGTGGCGGAGTCGCAGTTTCCGACTGGTGCGTACCCATCGCTAGTAAATGATACTACCATGGGAGCCAAAAGCCAAAGAGCAGTTTAACGGAAAGGAACGAAGGGGCTGCCATCATACAAGAGTTTAGCTGATCAGCAGAGACTCTTGAGGAAAGCGGGTCCGCAGCTCGTGGTCGTGCGGTAGCGTTCTCGCTTCCCGCGCCCGGGTTCCCGGGTTTGATTCCCGGCGGGGTCAGGGATTTTCTCTGCCTCGTGATGCCTGGGTGTTGTGTGCTGTCCTTAGGTTAGTTAGGTTTAAGTAGTTCTAAGTTCTAGGGGACTGATGACCATAGAAGTTAAGTCCCATAGTGCTCAGAGCCATTAGAACCTTTTTTTTTTTTTTTTTTTTTTTTTTTTTTTGAGGAAAGCGGAGTTTCTAACTGGGGCGGAGTTTCTAACTGATTATCTACAGGAGCTGGAAAAAACATGGAACCGCCGCGAAAATTACATGCTTGAACATAAATGCAGATGCTAGCCTAGGGCCGGCCCCGTGGCCGAGCGGTTCTAGGCGCTTCAGTCTGGAAGGGCGCGACAGCTACAGCCGCAGGTTCGAATCCTGCCTCGGCCATGGATGTGTGTGATGTCCTTAGGTTGGTTAGGTTTAAGAAGTTCTAAGTTCTAGGGGACTGATGACCTCAGATGTTAAGTCCCATAATGCACAGAGCCATTTGAACCATTTTTTGCTAGCATTGGCTGCATGTTGCGCTGTTGTATTTGACCACGAATCGAAATTGTACAATGTCCTCAATACGTTTCGAGTGGCAGTCGTGACTAGAACAGTCTTCTGCGTAGCTGTGAGCGCATTATGTTGGGGGCAAGTGGATTCGAACGTGGGCAAGTTGTTGGTGCTCTTACAGCGTGTACTTCCGTAACCAAGGGAGCCGAAATATTTGGTATTTCAAGAGGCATCTTATGTAAGATTTATGCTGCACAAAAGAAAAGTGTGCCAAGTCAGAACGTGGATGAAAGTGTGTGTTGACTGATCATTACAACCGAACACTGAACAGCATTGTTACGAAGAATAAGGAGACGACAGCTGCAAAAGTCGCTGCCGAACTGGGTGTCGCACTCGTGAGCCGCGTGAGCACCCAAAAACTAAGAAGGAGCACCAATAGCAGGGAACTGTAGAGAAAGTTGGAATTCTAGAACCTCTCATCTGTGATGCAAATGCCCATAACAGGAAAACTTGGTGCTGACGGCAGTTCAAAAATGGTTCTGATTACTATGGGACTTAACTGCTGTGGTCATCAGTCCCCTAGAACTTAGAACTACTTAAACCTAACTAACCTAAGGACATCACACACATCCACGCCCGAGGCAGGATTCGAACCTGCGACCGTAGTGGTCACGCGGTTCCAGACTGTAGCGCCTAGAAACGCACGGCCACTCCGGCCGGCGCTGACGGCAGTGGAAGAAAGTGATTTGAACAGATGAGTTTTGTTTAACACTGTTTCCAATTTTCGTCCGAGTTGACATCTCTAGATTGAACGATGGTGGGGTTCGGTGACGATTTGGGCAGCCATATAATGGTATTCCATCGGACCCATGTTTACTCTGCAAGCTCACATTACTGCCAAGAAGACCATTTTGGGTGATCACCTTGTAACTGATGAATGAATGCGAAATTTTCATGCTTCACAAAGTTTATTGACATTAATTGACATCCGAACTGCACGCTCGTCATCTAAACAAAACACAGACTTCACTGGTCTCTTTGACTTACAAAAGTAACTTCAAAACTGACTGACAAAACAACAACTCAACAACTCACAGCCTCGCTGCCTCGCTTTATATAGAATTTTAGCAATAACTTCCAAAATAAAGCATTATTAATTTTGTAGAATTTTGATGTTACAATCAAAATTTACAAAACGTAAAGAAACTGATGTTGCAGCCGAATAAGGTATAAAATACAATATTCAATGACAATCTTTTATAGTAATATTTTTAGTTTTCCATAAGAAAATAGTTCTGAACGTTAGTTACAATAATTTCTTTCGTATTATTTTAGTTACGTAATTAATTACAGTTTGGATTTGGTTACTAAGATGTAATGGTAGTATAGAGCCCAAGCTTTATCCGATTAAATACATAGAACATACAAATAAGGCCTCAAATTCTGTAAATTGCAAAACTGTGAGGTATAAACAATTGGAAAGTTAATTAGAAATGTAATTACAAAGAGTATTAATCACAGAGGAAGACATACAAATAAATAATAAATGAAAGTACATCGCTTGGTAATAACTTTTAAGCTGTTTGTCAAGATAGTAGGTCCAAGGTTACTGGATTTTTAGATTACAATTTTGTTAATTAGACGCATTGATTTTTCATACTAAAATCTCAGCAGTCTATTTATTTATTTCTAAGGTCTTATTACTGCAATTTCTTGATTACTTAATTAATTTAGTATATGTACATAATTTTATCAATGACAACAATCCACCGATAATTACGGCAACGCACGCCCTTCTAGGACATTGCACATGCCTTTGCAATGAATATCAAGTTTTTTTTTTTCAAATAGGGCAGAGTGATAAATATAAAGACACACATACAAGGCCTTAGGAAACACTGAATTGTCTGATAACTATCCGGATGCGTATAAAAAAGATGGTGTTGGACATTTCATATGAGTCCTGGGGGAGGCTGTAGCGTTATACACCCCCCCCCCCCCCCCTCCCAGCCACTCTTACAAGTATTACTTGTATGAATGGCTGCTAAATACATATGAGCAATCCAAAAAAATCCAAAAAGTTTTCTTAGCTGTCACTCCAGTCACAGGTTCACATTGCACATCCTAAGGAATTGGCAGCTCACAATCATCAGTCCTTTTGCGTTGTCCATCTTGTGTCTGGAACCCCTCCTTTTATGACAGTCTCTACCCTGCAATAGCACAGTCCACTATTAGTTTCACAGTTTTTTAATTTTCTCTTCCAGGTCAAGGATCTTGGTTACAGTTCTCTAGGTAGGAACAAGGATGAACCCATTACTCAATTTACTCGTGTAGGTTACAATTAACGTCACATTAGGTACGAATATATCAAAAGCATTCATATATTACCCTATACTATTAGCATATTTACAAACAAAATCACACAAAATTAAGCATCTCTAAACTGTAAAGATTTGGCTATATACAGATTAAAGTTAATGAACCAAAAATGAATTATATGTGTATCCTTTCTTTTTGATTAATATTTCTGTATATTTCACTATACAGTGTATTTGACCCCCCAGATCTCATTTAACTCTTTATCATATAAAACGAACTCACAAACTGCTCATCATTACACCATCTTGTAATAAGAGATTTTTCACAAAATGTCTTTTGTCACAGTGCAACTTGTCCATTTTGTAATACATGTACATCTTTACCGTTGTCCATTTGTTCATCTCATTAGCAAATTCATAAAGTCATGACCATGCCTGTAATTCTCAAAGAAGCACCCACAAATCAAATACATGCTGTACAGAGAATAACTACAATAACTGGTCAATCACTAGTGTTTTCAAATTATTCCTCAAATAATGGCACTCGATAGTCATATTACATACAGAAAACTTATACTACAGAGAATGGATAGTATTTTCAGTAAGTGATAATTTCATTACAGGTTTATAGATGAGTAAAAGATGTAGCATCCGAAAACGAAAAGAAGAAAAATAGAATGCTACATAGCTCAGAGAGCTAGTGCTCGCCACGCACTTGACACAAAGATGTGTCCTCCTGAGGGCTTTTACATCGTCTTAATTTTTCTTGGTGTCTGACATTTACTCCATATGGTTTGATAAAAAAATGGTTCGTGAGGTTTTAGATTAAGTCTACATTCATAGTTTTTCACTTTTTCAGGTTTCTCACTAAACACATCTCTGTAGTCCCACGACAAACTACCTAATTGATCTGTCTGTTGTTCATCTAGACTTCCAGCTTCTTTTAGTTTGGTGGCCACTAATTCAGCATACTTGTCTTCACTGCATTCTTCTTCATTGTCCTCCTTCTTAACGTCAATTTTTTCATTTATACCATTCTTGCTGCACAATTACTCTTACTTGTCTGAATTTTACTTAGAGCTACATCAGATGATTGCTTGATGTCATGACCCTGTTTTACACACTGTTTACTTTTCCCAGAACTGATCTCACTGTAAGCCTACTGATTGGTTCTATTTTCCCAGTTGAAATGCAATTCTCCACAAATAATCTTGATGACCCTTTTTACTCTGTCGCTGTCACTATAACATTTGTAAGTATCCCATAAAGTTTCTAGCATCACATCTAAATCATAATGTCTGTCCACATGTTCCTTATCTGATGATACCTTCCTAGTTTCCATTGGTACAGTCTGATTCTCATATTCTTCACAAATACTACTGACAGCACCTTCCTCACCATTAATTAAATCTTCTTTAAGATCCATATGCACCATGCAGTCTAATTATTCCTCCCATTCATCATTACTACTGTCACTTTCACTATCAACATCGTCACACATACTATCATCAGCAATACTAGGTACTTCTACATCATCTTTACAATGATCATCATAATTGTTGACAGATACACCAGTACAAGTATAATCACTTAAGTGCTTAACAGTGATTGATTTTTCCTCCATTAATCTACCTAATTCAAACTCATCACGATTATTATCAGAACCAACGTTTTCTTCGCAAACTTCTTTGCCACACTGATTATATAGTCCTCCTCTAACGGAACCTCTTCAACATTCTTACACATGCTCTTACTTCCATCTTCAACACTTTCATTCATAGTTTTCCAGAATTTACTGTCAAACTACAATTAATTTGCTAATTCGATGTGCTGTTGAAACAGAGTAAGAAACTGTTAATATGATGATATACGCAAATTTTACTATCAATATAATATTCTGCGCATCTTTAAATATTCTAATGGCTGCACTTAGGAACTTGCAGACTTTCCTAGTGCACACGCATTTGTAAGAACTGACGCTGAGTCCCGTAAACATCGTACTTTATCCAGAGTCGTCTTTTGTCAATATGGCGTAAGAAGCTTTCCAGATTCCTGAAAATTCAAGATGGAGCAACGTCCGCTCCACGTGGTCTCATAAATACGCTATGGGTGACAGACTGGATGCCGTTGCAGGCTCCCGTAGTGATGAAACATGACGTAAACACACGAGTCACAACGCAGCTATTTGCAGATGAGCGATTTACGAGCTCTCACACTGGATGCCAGAACACGCGTTGGAATTGCGTGTTCCGTGTCCTAGATAGCCTACGTCTATCACATCATCTGCTGTGAATTTGCCAACTTTAATGTTTAGCAAGCCGTTATTTTCTTTCCTACTGTGCTGGTCACCACACTTAGAGGATAACGAATAAGACGAAGTCCTAATCATTTACTTGTGACACAGAACATAAACTCCGAAACACTTACTCATCCTTACACCCACATAAACATTCCCGCCGTCCCCTCTCCCGACCCCATACACACATGAAAGGTGTCCAGTGGAAGTGTCCATGATTTCAGAATTAAATATCTTTAAAACAAAGATTCATAGACGAGTACAACAAACGTTATGTCTGTTGTTAAAACTACAGGAATTTTATACAGAAGCTAAACATGAGTTTCGAAACAGTTCTAAAAGCTGCTAACAGATGGCGACGTGCGCTGTGCAGCTCGTACTGTATCAGCATGCATAATTAAACCTGTCCTCTACAACCAGTCTTTGCAGTCACATCACAATCTTTCCGAAACGACCACCACTTGCAGTACGGAGGTGGCGCAAACGAACGACATTTGCTGTCGCATCCTGCAGTGATCCAACAGAAATGGATTCAGATGCCACTCAGATCGCCGATTCAAGCTCGTCATGTGTGGTGGGTTGGTTCCGGTAGACGTATCACAAAAAGTAATAACAAGGAGACACGTCTGGCGAATATGGATGCCAATCCCTCCCTGCTATAATCCGACGCAATGACGCTATACTCGAGGTATTCATCAAGAAAGCGAAACAACCGTTCGGTGCGATGTAATCTGGCCTCATATTGCATGAACCACATGTGCCTGGTAGTTCACCAAAATGTTTCAAAAACTGCAACGTGACGTTCACTAATGATCATTCCTCGCGTGAAAAAAGGATACCGCAACCCGATGAGTAAATTTAGGAGAGTATAGCGGTTTTGTTTTGAAAGATTACCGTCAAACCTCCTTACCTAGGGACGGCAGATGAAAGTTGATGTCGTCAAGCCCTGAATGAAAACTGCGCAACGGATAATTGGGGAGGGGAGCTTGAGAGCGCTACCTAGAGAGCGTGCCCTTTCTGTACGATACTAGGCAAGGGGCTGGAGGGCTCACACAATGATGGGTGGGTCCCTGCACTCTATATATTTTATTCTAAATGAATTCCTTTAACTTGACTCCTTTGTGATTTTTAGGGTATGTTAAAGATTGATAACAATTGTTTACCTTTTTATTTTAAACATTATCACTCGACCTTACAGCGATTGCAGCAATTGTTCCAGTTTACAGATATTACAATTTTACAACTTATAGCCCAGGTATATTATATACTAATCTACACGCACATTTCTACAGGAAAGACGGAATTGCGTTGGCCAAATGTATACCACCAAAGTTTCGCAATATTTTACATGGGACATTCACTATGTGAGGAGGATAACGGGCAAACTGGGGACCAGATACATTAACACAGGGGGTCCATTTTCCGAAATTAAACGATAACATTCATTTCCTTACATAATCCGAAGCTGGAAATAAAAGAATTAGTACAAATATTGAAATACCTCTCTTCCGTGCGTGAACATTGAGACAGACGCACTGAGGACACGTTTGCTCACTTACACCTCTTCTGTAACACTCCCAGAATATGGCGGGCGCCCGGTGGTCTTCCTGGGCCCCAGTGGAGGGGATGATCGAACCACTTTGCCGTGACCAACCTCTCCACCCCAAATCTTGTGGCCCTGGAACGTCTTTGACTTTTACCTGCCTGCCCTGCCTCTCTGATCCCCTACCCAGGGGTAAGGTTGGCATTACTATACTACAGAATAACTTCCCAACTAAGATTTGGCCACGCTTTATTGAAAGGTGTGAGGAGGATTAGGAAAGTTCATGTGCAGATGCAGATTCACATACAAGAAATGCATAATACACTACACATACAAATATGTATTATGAAGCCTGACACATTTCTTTCCAGCCGTCCACACGGGTTCTGTTGCACTCGTGGCCGGCCGCGTCGTGCGATAAAACTGGCGGCGGAACCGCCTCCGTTTGTGTTTCCCGGTGCGAGCGAGCAGCGAAACCTGCTGCTTATGGAGCGGTAACTACCGTACCGTTTCAGTTTCTCAGAAGTGGGGATTTTCGGAACCCCAAATTCGCCAGTCTTGATTATTCACGACTCCGTTCAGGTGGAAGTGTGCTTCATCTGTGAACCCGAATCAGTCAACGTTAAATCCGTCTTTTCAATTATTGTGAGAATCTGGTTCGCAAAGTCAGTCGCCTATGGGAAAGCAGATACGGGGATGGCCTGATGGTTTTGGATGTTGAATGGAAATATGCGTAGGTTCTGTTTCGGTATTTTCGGCGTGCCAGAAAGCTTGAAACCAGCCTCTGCTATAGTTCTTCTGACAGGTATCCTTGGATTCTGCTGACTAATTCGAGAAATCACTATTTTCAGGAGTAACTGCAATTCGCGATTACTAAATGATCCTGTAACTAAGCGCGCTACTCTCCGTTGGATCCTCTCTATCTCTTCTATCAACCCTGTCTGGTACGGATTCCACACTGCTGAGCAGTATTCAAGCAGTGGGCGAACAAGCGTACTGTAACCTACTTCCTTTGTTTTCGGATTGCATTTACTTAGGAATCTTCCAATGAATCTCAGTCTGGCATCTGCTTTACCGGCGATCAAGTTTATATGATCATTCCATTTTAAATCACTCCTAATGCGTAATCCAAATAATTTATGGAATTAACTGCTTGCAGTTGCTGACCTGCTATTTTGTAGCTAAATGATAAGGGATCTATCTTTCTATGTATTCGCAGCACATTACACTTGTCGCAAGGATCGAATAAAGGGTAGAGCCACGGGTCGTAACACATAGGAAAGGTAACGTCCACTGTTCAAAGTGCCGTCAATGCGAACAAGAGGTGACCGAGACGTGTAACCAATTGCACCCCATACCATCACGCCGGGTGATACGCCAGTATGGCGATGACAAATACACGCTTCCAATGTGCGTTCACCGCGATGTCGCCAAACACGGATGCGACCATCATGATGCTGTAAACAGAACCTGGATTCATTCGAAAAAATGGCGTTTAGCCATTCGTGCACTCAGGTTCGTCGTTGAGTACACCATCGCAGGCGCTCCTGTCTGCGATGCAGCGTCGAGGGTAACCGCAGCCATGGTCTCCGAGCTGATAGTCCATGCTGCTGCAAACGTCGTCGAACTGTTCGTGCAGGTGGTTGTTGTCTTACAAACGTCCCCATCTGTTGACTCAGGAATCGAAACGTGGCTGCACGATGGGTTACAGCCATGCGAATAAGGTGTCTGTCATCTCGACTGCTTGTAATACGAGGCCATTGGGATCCGGCACGGCGTTCCGTATTACCATCCTGAACCCTTCTTCTTCTTCTGTAGTGGGCAATCCAAGGATTGGATTGCAACAGCTACAATAGCAGCTTGTCTCCATTCTGTGCGTCTTTCAGCTTTTCTCTTCATTTCTTTATAGGTGTTACATTCCACATCTTTCACGATTTGATCCATGTACCTCAGTCATGGTCTTCCTCTTGGTCTTTTTCCCTCGACATATCCCTCTATGATTGTATTCAGGAGTCCTTTATGTATTAATAGATGGCCTGTAAATTGCACTCTTCTTTTAACAATGAAACTCCAGAAGATTCTCTTCTCACCTGCTCTTTCCAGAATCACTTCGTTTGTGACCTTGTCGATCCATTTTATTTTGAGCATGCGTCTATAGCACCACATTTCAAAAGAATTTAGCTTCTGCTGTTCCTCTGTCTCGAGAGTCCATGTTTCACACCCATAGCATGCCACACTCCACGCATATGATTTCAAAAATCTTTTCCTGGTTTCAAGGCTGATGCTCTTAGATGTTAATATGTTTTTCTTCTTGTTAAAAGCAGCCTTTGCTTGTGCTATTCTACTTCTCACTTCTGCCTTGCTCCTTCCATCCCTGGTAATATTACTGCCCAAATAAGTAAATTTATCAACTTATTCAAGCAGTTCATTGCCTACATGAACTTGGACTTTCACTTGATCTTCTTTGTCGCATGCCATTACTTTTGTTTTTGCTTTATTAATTCTCATATTATATTCTTCACCCATAACTTTATCCATTCTATTCAGTAGGACTACAAGATCTTCTTCACTTTCAGCCAGGACAGCTATATCATCGGCATATCTCATCATATCTATTCGTTGGCCATGAATTACTACACCTGCCTGTGAATTTTCCCTTACTTTTTTCAGCGCCTCTTCAATGTATACGTTAAAGATAACAGGGGATAGTGCGCAACCTTGCCGGACACCTTTCCGTATCTGCGATCTTTCCGTATCTGAACCCACCGATTCCATATTCTGCTAACAGTCATTGGATCTCGACCAACGCGAGCAGCAATGTTGCGATACGATAAACGGCAATCCGATAGGCTACAATCCGACCTTTATCGAAGTCGGAAACGTGATGTTACGCATTTCTCCTCCTTACACGTGGCATCACAACAACGTTTCACCAGGCAGAGCCGGTCAACTGCTGTTTGTGTATGAGAAATCGGTTGGAAACTTTCCTACTGTCAGCACGTTGTAGGTGTCGCCACCGGCGCCAACCTTGTGTGAATGTTCTGAAAAGCTAATCATTTGGATATCTCAGCATCTTCTTCCTGTCGGTTAAATTTCTCGTCTGTATCACGCCATCTTCGTGGTGTAGCAATTTTAACGGCTAGTAGTGTATTTAGAACCTGCTATATAACTTGTGGTGTCACCGCCAGACACCACACTTGCTAGGTGGTAGCTTTAAATCGGCCGCGGTCCATTAGTACATGTCGGACCCGCGTGTCGCCACTGTCAGGGATCGCAGACCGAGCGCCACCACAAGGCAGGTCTCGAGATACGGACTAGCACTCGTCCCAGTTGTACGGACGACGTAGCTAGCGACTACACTGACGAAGCCTCGCTCCTTTGCCGAGCAGATAGTTAGAATAGCCTTCAGCTAAGTCCATGGCTACGACCTAGCAAGGCGCCATTAGCCTTACATAGCTTGTATCTAAAGAGTCTCACTTGTATCGTCAAGAGCGATGTATACAACAAGGATGGATTAAAGTTAAGTATTCCAGAAGCTACGTACTTTTCTTTATAGCATTCATTACGTATCCTGTTACAGACCTATCTCTTGCCTGCGTGAACTAAACGCGTGCCTCTCGGCTACTTCCGTGGCGTGGCTGTCTTGCTACGCCACAACATAACTTATGTATAAAATTATTTCTCCTTTTGAAATAAATGTACCGCTTGTTTGCACTCGCCTGTCATTCTTAGTTTTAGAGATATTTCGTTTTGAAATCAGGGATTCCTTCGCTGGACACCCTGTATACACATAACTGCGCGGACATACCAAGCCATAAGGGAAACTCTAGTCTCAAGGTCCGACCACTTCTAATAGTAACAACGCTCTTTTTCTTTGATCTTGTTTTTCAAATGTGTCAAGAGGGATCGAGAACACCCGACAAAGGTTTCCAAAGACAACGGTTATTATAGCCAATTGGCTGGCACGTACAAAAGAACTACAGCCGCATTTCTCTGAAGAAATTTAGAGGCATCGTAGAAAATTTAAATGCGTTTGGCCGGACGGAGATTTTAATTTCTTCTACCCACTCCGTCTCTCGTATACGATCCTCAGTCTTACCGCTGCAACATCTCGATCGGAGTGTGCGTTCGATAATAGGCTTGATAAAGTACAAGTGAGGTCTTCTACTGCGAGTGTACCGGCATGCGAATGTTTCGTAAATGCACATCTCTACAGTGTTGACACTGGAGCCGCGTGGGGTAGCCGTGCGTTCTGAGGCGCCTTGTCACTTTTCGCCCGGCTCCCCTCGTCGGAGGTTCGAGTCCTCCCTCGGGCATGGGTGTCCGTGTTTCGTCCTTGGCGTAAATTAGTTTAAGTTAGATTAAGTAGTGTGTAAGCTTAGGGATCGATGACCTCAGCAGTTTGCTCCCATAAGACCTTACTGCAAATTTCCAATTTCACACTGGACTTAATATCCGAGAAAATGCTTCGCCAACGTGTTTAAATTTCCGTACAGCCACGAGAGAGTGGCAGTCTGACAAAGGTTCGGATATTCGTTTTTTCTGGTGTAGCGACTCACGAGGTGTAGTCATAAAGTTGTAATTATGATGAGAGAACAAAAAGTTCCCGTTCTAAGGCCGTATAGGTCAGAATAAGTGTGCCAATCATGCAAACTCGCCGTGAGCCCAGTGGCAATCGTCTTACCGACGTACCACGTTGAAGATAATCGTTCGGTAAGACATCGTGGCTTGCTGCGTGAAGTAGTCTGTAACTGCCTGCTGCACGTTTCGTCCGACAGGAATCGTCGACCCTCCAACGCCTTTTTTTAAGGGACAGAAGGCGTGACAATCGCTTGGGGAGAGATCAGGTCTACAGGGCGGGTGCTCAAGTGCCTCCCGCTTGAATTGGAGTAACTCGTGCGTTACGACATTTGCGATGTAGGGAGATGCACGGCCGTGAAGCAACAGCACCATTACACAACGATAATTTACGACAGATTTGCGGCCCCGTACATATTGTTCAGTCTCCGCTGGATGTGTACCGGTGTACGTACCGGTGCTTGTCCTTCGGCAGTCAAGAAAAGAATAACAACACAATGGTCCTGTTTGGACTCATTTGGTAATAACGTCGCCATAGTTCAAGTTTTCGCATTTTCCGCACGCATGTCGGAAAGACTCGAATGGCACACTAATTCCATGCCTATATGTCGGTATTTATATAGCCGCATCGGAGTTGCACTGCGTTGCATACACGCTGCAGCAACGCCCTCAAATGGAAAATTTTTGATCGCCCCTTATGTCGTATCGAAAAACTCTATCTGCGACCATGAACTGCTTATTACGTTAGTCATTCCCTAGATATTCATGCTTTAATGTGTGACACTTTTCCTAAAAAAGGACTTGATGGAGACCTTGTTTCTGTAAGTTTGCGTTTTGGTTATTCAGGAACCGTTCCACCTTGAAAAATCACCGGGAGCCGAATCGCACTATAACCCTGGGTTCGGAGTGGGGCGGCGGAGGCGTGAAGTGGACTGCGGTAGTCGTCTGGGGTTGTGGACCACTGCGGCTGCGGCTGGAACGGAGCCTTTCCGTCTTTTCTAGGTCCCCGGTTAACATACAATACAATACAATACAATACAATACATAAAACCATTATTCAGATCTTTTGTCAAATCACTGCGAGGCATATTAATGTAGCTTTATCCATGACAGTTTTTGCACATTGTTGTCCAATATAGATCACCCTTCACACATCGGCACTTTCTTCCGCAGTCTTGAGTGCAGCCACATGAAATCAGCAGCAGTATTCTCTCTGGAACAGGTGGCCGTTTCATGTGAATCGGGGAGACGGATGAGTTTGATTCCCTCCAGCCCCAGTTACTGGGATCCTAGTTTTTTCCCCAACCATAGTTGGACTTGTAGGTAAACACGGTAAGAGTGGAGGCGTCTTGCGTCAGTAGTGTATGGCAAACGAGAGAGTATCACAGCATTGTTTGCCTGACCCGTAAGTACATTAAAACATTTAAATCGAAGCCATCTAAGTTGTCATCATCAGGACTGTTTACTGTTTTTGTGTAGAGAGGGAGTATAAATTTCTCTCTTGCTTTTGCAATGTTATCAGGAGAGGAAGCAAGATCGTTGAATATCGGTGGAATATTATGAAGTTGGGGATATCGGTTGAATAGTTGGAATGCTTGCAGCTTTCCTTTTCCAAACAAGGCTGATGTTCTGAAGCAACCACTTACTGCATGAAAAAACGATATTGAATTCTTGCATTCATGAATGAGAGAGTGAGGAGTTATGTATATCTTTAGTACTGTAACATATTGTTCCGATGGCATCTTTACCTTCCTTCATCAGGATTATATCTGTGTCGTCTGGAGCAAGAGCGATAAGTAGCACAAGAAGATCAACATCTTGACCCGCTATAATCACTTGCTGGTAAAATTTTGAGGCATTTATTGCTTTTTCAACAATTTCAACATCTGCATCGTCATCCGCGATCCTGGTTCCAATACAAAAACTGTCTAGTTTTGCACAAGCTGTGTAATAAATGTTTGCTTATTGCTGAGGTTACTAAGAAAGTCGGACTGTGATTCAACACATAATGTCTCGTCATTAAAGAAAATTTCTCGTTGCGTCCGCTTCATCGTTCGCCTTTGGCGTTCAATAGTTCTTATGTTCAGAGAAATTTCTGAGTATCCATCAAATATAGCAGCAACATCAGTTTTATAATGTCTCTGAATATAGGCTATTAAAGTTTTTTAAATGTCACCAAAAGTTCCATTCTGGGCCACACGACATGGCGGGGGTGGAGATTCGGGCGTGGTCATCGGTCACACGATATGGTGGATAAGAAACCCTCCAGCTATAGCAAAGACCTTCGAATCATTTTTGTCAACATTCCTTTCAGGTACTTGATTGAAAAGATACTACAGCGACGACTATTTTGTTTTCCTCATCTCTATAACTGGTACGTGAAGCAATCCTTTAAATCATCAGGTGAATGAAACGTGCACAGTATTCTCTGAAATAACTAAGTTGTATCTACTTCAGTTATATTTTTTTCAAGCCTAACAGCTGACATGCACATTTTCCTAACCATGCTAGATCGATTAAGCTTCAGAGAACCAAATATTGGTGAGACAGCAACTATTGTTCAAAGCGCTTCTTCACCAACAGACACAGCTCTGTAGCAGTTTACATCCTCAGAAGCTACTAATCCAGATCCTAATGAATACAATTGCTCCTTATCAACAAATGGAGTATGTTGTTGTAACCATAGCTGAGATGTTCTGCGAATTTTCTCGTCAATTTCTGTCCTCCCACTCCTCAGTTCAACATGTCGATCACTCGAAACGGAATGTAAATCGCAGAACTGTTCCATAGCTTCACATATGTGATGGGCTATTGATATATCTCAAATCCATTGGTTCAACAAACTATCGGTGAAACCTCTTACGTGTGAAACAGCTCCAACTCTCTTCAGGTTCTTCACAAACGTTTTTTCTATCGTCATGTCGGTCCATACTCCACACCAATACTTATCGGAGCGTCGAACCGTGAAGAAGCTGTCCTTGGTGAATTTATCGAACACCGCAGGTTTCATGGTTTCTTTCAGTTTTTACATGTCCTGGAGGCACAGATGACACGCCTTAGTATAAGGAAAGTGTCCAGTTGCGTGCAATATTGGGAGCATAGCTCTCACACATTCTATATGGAGCTCTCAATTCCCCCACACGCTCTGCCTGTATGAAATGCAATGCCAAGACGACAAGCTGAATGTATTATATCCATAACTGGGAAGTTTTCTTCCTTTGCTTATTATCATCCATTGTGCTGACAAATTTCAGCTATTCAGTCACTTCATCTTTTTTCGAATCGCCGTAAGATGCACCGTTTCCAGTCAAACCAGAAATACAGCCTTTGATATGTTGCTTCTCCTCCTCCATGACTGCCATTTCCTCCAGTATTATGATGGAAAGAGCACACATGACTGCAGAGTGAGCCTGAATTGCCCTCGGGTATGCACGACCAGAAAGTATATGGGGAACAGAAGTTGCAGCATGTACAGTCTCCTAAAGTTGAAAGAGTCCACTGTCTCTTATTAAGAATCCTATTGCTCCTAGAAAAGACATTATCAAGTAGAAGCTCCTAATCGAATAACTAGATTAGTGAATAGCCCTCCATTAGCTTCCTCTGCAACTATATCTTTAGCTGTCATATAGAGTGGTTGATCAAACATCATGATGCATGTCTGCTGTGAGGTCTTCTTATTCTCCGTGATGGTATAAGTTAAAGTAGTTAAAATAGTACTATAAACGGTGGACGGGTTGTTGATGAATGGAAGGTCTAATACATTTGATTACGTATAAAGTTCATCAGTTGTGATTTTCTCCTTAAAACATTGTTATGCAGGAAAAAATTTCCCAACATTCAAGTGAAATCATGTTTAGTAGGCAATGTTGATTTAGTGAATGGTTGTTCTGAGCAGACATTTTGCAGAACAATTTCTTCAATTCCAGCTCTGTTCTGCCTTCGGAGTGTTAGCACAGGAATGACAAAGAGTTTCGTTACTTTATTATGTTCTATCGCTTGTGTCACACACCTCATTCCACTGATAGCATGGAATGTACCTTTGCCCGTCATTGTTGCAATATTGAAGTCATCATTGTCGAAAACGAACTGTGAGAGCCGGCCTTAGTGGCCGTGCGGTTCTGGGCGCTACAGTCTGGAACCGAGCGACCGCTACGGTCGCAGGTTCGAATCCTACCTCGGGCATGGATGTGTGTGATGTCCTTAGGTTAGTTAGGTTTAATTAGTTCTAAGTTCTAGGCGTCTGATGACCTCAGAAGTTAAGTCGCATAGTGCTCAGAGCCATTTTTGAACTTCGAGAATAAATCATTTGAAATGTTTGGTTTCCAGAAATGAACGGCCGAAGCACCAAATAAAGCCACAGTGCTGTATGAAGAGCAGAAGCCCATATTCAAGACAATTTCAACAATGTATTTTTGATCTCACTTTACGAAACAAGTACACTGCAAGAGCAAGTTGCAGTGGGGGAGATAAATGAAGGAGACCTGGTAGCTGACACAATCGCATGGGATATTGCTGCACAGTTTTTAAAATGGGACTGTTCCCTACCTTTCTTTTTTGACAAAACCACACCCTACAAAAATTCGTGTAAAGTGTCAGGTTACCATAACTTTAGCATTCTCTGACAAGTCATTGATATCTGGATAAGTCTCTGTTTTGGCTCTAATTTCTCGTATTTTCTCCTCATGGTCATTATGCGAGTGGGGGGAAATAATATGTTGTCTGACTCGTCTCGGAAAGTGCTCTCTCGAAGTTCTAATAGTAAATCTCTGCGTGGTGCACAACACCTCTCTTGTAACGTCTGCCAATGGAGTTTATTGAGCAGCTCTGTAACTCTCATCCCACCGGCTCTGAAAGGGCCAGATGGCCAACTGCCACTGCCAGCCAGCGTGGGAAACTACCGCTCGCTCCTTACTCCGTACGTACTGCGGCGCTGATACATTCACTCCACGTATGTGAAACACCAGAACTAGAAATAAAGTAAAATGCAGCTCTGTAAATAAGGAGTGGCTTAAAACTGGAGTCGTGTTCGAGGCCACAGATTATAACTACCTGGAGCACCACGTCTGAGGGAATTTCCGCGGTCATTACCACTGCAGCTCTCCCTCTGTTATCTGCAACCGCCGTTCGCCGCAGGACGGGAATCCAAGATCCGCTCACCTTGAGGCTTCCTTCTTCTTGTTGAAGCTGTTGTCATGCTTATGTGTTTCTTCAGCTTCCCTGAACAAACGGATGTGATAGCTCTTCCCTATAGCAAGACCTTCCATGTCTTGAATTTTACTGTTCGGTCTCAAAAGTACCTATAGTTCATCAGAAACCTTTCTAGGTGTTGGCTCTCGCGTTCAAGGTGTGGCAGCTCACATATTCGTCTTGCTCGCGTTACGAATGTATCAGTCATGCCTCTCTCTGGCTCTGGTGATGATTTGAGAATTTATACGTTTATCGGTCCATGTGCTGAAAGGTGGCTACACTGAGCCACTGCGCCAGAGATTGCACCACAGAGTATTATTAAGCCGCCTCCACGGTGCCTGTTAAGAACTCGTAGAAGTCAGTGCCTGTTAAGAACTCGTAGTAGTCAGTGCTTGTCGAGAGCTCGTAGTAGTCAGTGCCTGTTAAGAACTCGTAGTGTCAGTGCCTGTTAAGAACTCGTAGTGTCAGTGCCTGTTAAGAACTCGTAGAAGTCAGTGCTTGGAGAGAGCTTGTAGTAGTGAGTGCCTGTCGAGGTCTCGTGGTAGTCTGTGCTGAGATGTTGTAGCAGAGAGTGTTTGTTGAGATGTGCTATTAGGAAGTGCTTGCTGAGATGTGATATTGGAGAGTTCTGGTTGAGATATAATGTAAGGATTAGAATGATTTTCATCAATATAAATGAGGTAATTAACTCAGTTTGTTTTTATTTTAGTGTCCTAAATAATGCGTCATTACAGGTTCAGTCAACAAAGCATCTGGCGTGTGTTCTTGTATTAGAGTGTAATTCTACTTTCCTTGAGCAATTACAGTATTTGTAATTTTCTTTTATCACATCAATAAAATTGGTATAAAAAAATTCTTGTCTTGTTGAAGAAGAACTGTGCCAGATGTGCGTTGAGTCATACTTCCACATACAGAACAGTTATACTTATGCTTTGGTTTCGTAGGTTTCATAGTTGCTGGGGACTTAATTAATTAATTGTGTCAACGAAAAATTTCATTTCATTCTTGTTGTTGTTCTTTGCAGTCAGACAGCGTAATAATACTAGTCAGGGCCAACCGTTTACGAAACAGCGTAATCGGACATACAGCTACGAAAACTAAAAAGTATTTTCAATCATATTTAATTAAGCCCCCATGCACGTGGCGACCCTGCCAGGATACGAACCTGGAATCTTCTGGCTGTTTCGTAAACGGTTGGCCCTGACTAGTATTATTACGCTATCTGACTGCAAAGAACAACAACAAGAATGAAATGAAATTTTTCGTTGACACAATTAATTAATTAAGTCCCCAGCAACTATGAAACCTACGAAACCAAAGCATAAGTATAACTGTTCTGTATGCGGATGTATGACTCAACGCACATCTGGCACGGTTCTTCTTCAACAAGACAAGAATTTTTTTATACCAATTTTACTGACGTGATAAAAGAAAATTACAAATACTATAATTGCTCAAGGAAAGTAGAATTACACTCTAATACAAGAACACACGCCAGATGCTTTGTTGACTGAACCTGTAATGACGCATTATTTAGGACACTAAAATAAAAACAAACTGAGTTAATTACCTCATTTATATTGATGAAAATCATTCTAATCCTTACATTATATCTCAACCAGAACTCTCCAATATCACATCTCAGCAAGCACTGCCTAATAGCACATCTCAACAAACACTCTCTGCTACAACATCTCAGCACAGACTACCACGAGACCTCGACAGGCACTCACTACTACAAGCTCTCTCCAAGCACTGACTTCTACGAGTTCTTAACAGGCACTGACACTACGAGTTCTTAACAGGCACTGACTACTACGAGCTCTCGACAAGCACTGACTACTACGAGTTCTTAACAGGCACTGACTTCTACGAGTTCTTAACAGGCAGTGACTTCTACGAGCTCTCGACAAGCACCGTGGAGGCGGCTTAATAATACTCTTTGGCGCAATCTCTGGCGCAGTGGCTCAGTGTAGCCACCTTTCATATGCCCCTCCTCCACAGGCCAGAATTTGATGGTATTTTTGCCAGCATTGGTGGTGAAAATACCACCAAATTCGTCCACAAAAATACAGACAAAAATAAAAGGTAATATTAATACCTAAATATCCCATAATTAGTTAAAATTTTGGCTTTGCGCTGACCTTTCAATAACCTAATATATAAAATACAGTAGGCAATACAAATTCTTTCATACATGTGGCTTTACATAATAGTTTACACAATACACAAGAAATCAGTTTATACAAATGTTCACATAAAATGCTTTCAATGATTAGTTCCAGTAGTAGCACCCAGCGATGGTCAACAGGTGCAAACACCAACAAGTGACATCATTTTAGTAAAAGCAGTTTCATCAGTGGCACCCAGTAAAGTTGAGCAGGTACACACAGCAACAAGTCACATTATTTCAGTAATAGGCAGTCCATCAGTGGCACCCAGTAGTGTTGAGCAGGTACACACAGCAACAGGTGACATTATTTCAGTAGAAGCAGTTCATCAGTGGCACCCAGCAATGTTGAATAGGTGCAGACACCAACAAGTGACATTATCTCAGTAGAAACAGTTCCATCTGTGGCACCCAGCAATGTTGAGGAGGTGCAGACACCAACAAGTGACATCATTTCAGTAGAAGCAGTCCATCAGTGGCTCCCAGCAATGTTGAGTAGGTGCAGATAACAAGAAGTAGCATCATTTCAGTAGAAACAGTTCCAACAGTGGCACCCAACAATGTTGAGGAGGTGCAGACACCGACAAGTGACATCATTTCCATACAAGTAGCTTCATCTGTGCACCCAGTAATGTTGAGCAGGTGCAGACACCGACAAGTGACATCATTTCAGTAGAAGCAGTCCATCAGTTGCACCCAGCAATGTTGAGTAGGTGCAGACACCGGCAAGTGACATCATTTCCATAGAAGTAGCTTCATCTATGCACCCAGTAATGTTGAGCAGGTGCAGACAGCAACAAGTGACTTCATTTCCATACAAGTAGTCCATCAGTTGCACCTAGCAATGATGAGCAGGTGCAGAGAGCAGTCCATGATATTCACTATCACCGATCACACTGTTCATCAGAGTATATAAGCACAAATTAAACATGTCCTAGTGACACCAATCATGTAGAAAAAGTACAAGTAACAGTCCATAATATTCACTATCACTGATCACACAGTTCATCAGCAGAAATTAAACGTTTCTAAGTGTCACACATTATGTTGAAAAAGTGCAGGTAACAGTTCATAATATTTACCATCATTAATCAGACAGTTCAGGCATGAACAATAGTTTGAATGCACATACAAATGCTTTTACACTAAACATACAAATCATAACAAACACGCAAATGATGTCAGATAATTGTCATATTAACTATTACAAATACTCAAATATCAGTAAACCTATAATATTTATGGGTGTCAGTGCAAGCCACTACAAACAAATAAAATAATATTTACGAGATAGGTGGGTAGGATTAGGAAAGGAAAACACACAAAACACACTCATTCATCTTTCATCCACATTAAGTACTACTGTGTAATTGAATGGTGTTAACGGTGTAAATGTAATTCTGTCAAAATCTGATGTTCATCATGTGTATCAAGTAGTAGTGGCAGCAATGTATAACAGTCAATAATAGTTAGGTCAACGTCGTAGTCATAATGTCAAGACCAATGTTTGCCAAGCCAGATCAAATGTACTGTTGTTGAACAACTGTCAGTGAGCCAAGATATGCAAATACTTCCTCTCTTCAAAAAAAAGTATATACTGCTTAGTGATTTAACAAAGTGTGTGTATAGACTATCTTCCTTCTACTTTAGTGTTCTAGTCTGCTATCTTCATCCTCCTTGTTCCATAAGACCAACAAAAAAAAAATATGCATCTCACTTACTTTACCTCTTATCCAGCAAAACTCCAATAATCATCAACTTCACACAATCTCAATAATACCTCAATAATACCTCTTCAATACGTCGATACATATAAACCTTATTGCCAATATATGCTCCTCACTTACTTTACCTCTTATCCACCAAAACTCCAATAATCATCAACTTCACACAATCTCAATAATACCTCAATAATACCTCTTCAATGCGTCGATACATATAAACCTTATTACCAATCTCATTTCACTTCCATAACAACTCTTTCCTCTAGTCAGTCTCCTCGAACAAGTACAGATAAAATCCTAATGCAAACTTCAGTTCATCATCCCATGCAATCTGAAGACACATTGCCAACACACAACCTCTGTGTAATCCATCTGACCCAAATCTTCTGCTCATTATGAATTATAAACAAAGAAATGCATACATGACCTCTAACAGACTTAGTTCGAATAACTCTCAGTAATTAAGTACGATTACGGAGTGTGAATAATCATAATATTTCACAGTGTGTACACCACTTCAAGAATTATGGCAAACAGAAGCAAACATGTGGAGTATTTCTTGTATCAAGTGTCACTTCCTATTTCAATTGCTCACGAAAAATGCAGTGTAATAACTGTTAATGGTCTAAACCTAGTAATGGTATGTCATGTCGTTAGCTTCCTTCCTATTAGCATAAAGTTATACAGCTTCCATAAAACCTCCAGCTCATGTGACTTCTATGAAGTTTCTTGTACTAATGTCGTTCGTCGAATTATAGCAGTTCATTTTCTTATCTTAAAAATATAAGGCACTGAGCGTAAGCAAAACAAGCACTAACGAGTAAATATACCAGTAGAGAACAGAATGTCAACAAGTGGATGCAGCACAATTCTTACAACGAGGCTCTGCCAAGCGAACAATCTATAATTAATCCAATAGTGTGACCTAAACTCTCTGTTTGTACACAGTATATCAGCATTTCTATACACCGAATTAAAGAGTAGTTATGACAACAACAGAAATGTATAAATTTGCAATCCACACGCATAGCAGCAAACAGGTCTTTAGCATCATATCAGCATAAGCAAATAAGTGTTCATATGTAATCTTAATAAGTAAGCATGATGGCGCAAGCAGATAAATCACAAAGTATAACTTACATACCTAAACACATCAGCACAATAAATCAGGTTACAATAATAATTTAAATAAATAAGCACAGCAGGCACATAATTCCATAATAACTCTTTCCTCTAGTCAGTCTCCTCGAACAAGTACAGATAAAATCCTAATGCAAACTTCAGTTCATCATCCCATACAATCTGAAGACACATTGCCAACACACAACCTCTGTGTAATCCATCTGACCCAAATCTTCTACTCATTATGAATTATAAACAACAGAAATGCATACATGACCTCTAACAGACTTAGTTCGAATAACTCTCAGTAATTAAGTACGATTACGGAGTGTGAATAATCATAATATTTCACAGTGTGTACACCACTTCAAGAATTATGGCAAACAGAAGCAAACATGTGGAGTATTTCTTTTGTCAAGTGTCACTTCCTATTTCAATTGCTCACGAGAAATGCAGTGTAATAACTGTTAATGGTCTAAACCTAGTAATGGTATGTCATGTCGTTAGCTTCCTTCCTATTAGCATAAAGTTATACAGCTTCCATAAAACCTCCAGCTCATGTGACTTCTATGAAGTTTCTTGTACTAATGTCGTTCGTCGAATTATAGCAGTTCATTTTCTTATCTTAAAAATATAAGGCACTTGGCGTAAGCAAAACAAGCACTCGCGAGTAAATATACCAGTAGAGAACAGAATGTCAACAAGTGGATGCAGCACAATTCTTACAACGAGGCTCTGCCAAGCGAACAATCTATAATTAATCCAATAGTGTGACCTAAACTCTCTGTTTGTACACAGTATATCAGCATTTCTATACACCAAATTAAAGAGTAGTTATGACAACAACAGATATGTATAAATATGCAATCCATACGCATAGCAGCAAACATATGTTATCTAACATAATAAACAGGTCATTAGCATCATATCAGCATAAGCAAATAAATGTTCATATGTCATCTTAATGAGTAAACATGAAGGCGCAAGCAGATAAATCACAAAGTATAACTTACATACCTAAACACATCAGCACAATAAATCAGGTTACAATTATAATTTAAATAAATAAGCACAGCAGGCACATAATTAAAAAATATGACATCAGTGAAAAAGCAGTGCAGCCAAGCGATGCATAATATACACAAGTTACAACCCAGTTCATTAATAATAATTGTCAAATTCAGTTAACGTACGCAAGCACGTCGCTTCACAAGTAATTTCATAGAACATGAAATTTAGCACAAAGTATGAATCACGTAATTGCGAGCAGCAAATTACGTCTAAAGTACGTACCTAAGTGGAAATATTTTACCTGAAAAATGAACTCAATTAATAGTTACCCTTTTTTAGTTTATTAGTTTCTTCTTGGAAATTACATTCTTTCTGAAATTTTCTCGATAGCAAGTCCTCTTAACGTCGGAGACACACAGAATTTACCTGAAGTTCTTAAATATTTTATAGAACCGTATCCTGAAAAATACTGAATGTTAATAACATAATTCATCAAGTCACTATAGCTTTATACTGAATTTAATCGGAGAAATTAAACTGTGTATTTGTTTACGGCTGTCAGTGCATTCGCACTGAGCACTCGATCAGCTGTAGGCGCGTGACGTAGGAAGCAATTGTTCGCGGTCAACGACTGCCTTGTGCGTCGCGCAGACTTGACTGTTGCTTTGAGTATGTGCCGCCGCCAAAACACAGCGCGGTATCCTTGTACCCTCCGCATGTTTACATGTAACTGTGAGTTTCTCTAAAGTATGTCATTCCACAAAAATTTTGGAAATTACGAACCTCACGTTTTGTGGTAGGAACAGCATAATTACGAATAGCGTCTAGTTTTTTTTGGATCAGGAAGAATACCTTCTGTAGAAATAATGTGACCGAGAAATTTCACCTGAGAACGACCAAATTCAGATTTTTCCAAGTTCACTGTAATGCCAACTTTTGCAAAAATACGTAATAATGAATCCAAAATTTTGTTATGATCACTCCAAGAACGTTTAGCAATAAGAATATCGTCAACATATGAAGTAATTTTGTCACGAAGATAAACAGGTAAAATTTCATTTAAGCTACGAATGAATGCTGCTGAAGGTACAGTAACTCCACATGGTAATTTCCGAAACCACTTTTGGGTAAATTAGTCAAATCCGGTTATTGTTTACTTACTCACTAGATAGATTGATAGTCGAAGAGTTGGTTTGACAAATGCAAAGAATAGTAAAAGAGTAGGCAGCGGTACAGAAAACTAAAAGAGAAATACCACGACTACAGCTCGGGGCCCTATGCTCGCTACGGCACATATTCACTTAGAGTAGTGAATCCCCTGAGGACTCATATCCGGTTACTGTTTATCTATTGTCTAGATAGATTGATAGTCGAAGAGTTGTTTTGACAGATGCAAAGAATAGTAAAAGAGTAGGCAGCGGTGCAGAAAACTAAAAGAGAAATAGCACCACTATAGCTCGGGGCCCTATGCTCGCTACGGCACATATTCACTTTGAGTAGTGAATCCCCTGAGGACTTTAATAGCCGCACATCATTTCCAGTTTGTAACTTAGTGGCAAATTTGGCGGAAGTGCGTACATAAATTGATCTAACCATGCACATGGATGTATGTCATTCTTAGAATTGCGGAAGATCTTAAATTTCCGAACAGTCAAAAAGTGTTTATAGTCAAAGTTTTCGCCTCGTGGCGACAAAGACCTACCGCGTCTGTGCCAGTCCCAATGTTGATTATTGTTAAATTCACGCGCCTGGCCCTCTCTTGTTGCATCCCGTAAATGAAACAAATTATTTTCTTCAAACCCTTCTGCTAAACTAACACTTGTCAATTTATCTGAGATCTCCTCAACTCTTTCCGATGAGTCACTTAATTGTTCTTTCTGTTTATTTACGTCTTCTGTAAGTGTCGCGACTCGGGTTTCAATATTGTCACATTTAGTAGTGAACTGTTCATACTGTTGCGTTAAGTTATTTATTCTGTCATTTGGTACGAATTCCTCGATTCTTTCAATTATTTCTTCCTTATCGTGTGCACATTGTAAATTTAACTCTGAAAATTTTTGTACTATCACGCGATCTTTTTCTTCCCGTTCTCTGTCCTGTTCCTCTTGTCTGATTGCTGTTGAAATTAAACTATTATTGTGAGCATTCAAAATCGGTTGTACTTCTTCTCTAATTTCTTTCTTTGATTCATCTTTCATGTTTTTGAAACATGTCCCTGTTAGTGAGCCTAACTGTGTTTCCATTGTTTCCATCTCGGTTTTACTTGTTCCTATTTGTGATCCCAGTGAGTCTAACCGTGTTTCCATTGTTCCCATATCAGTTTTAATTTCAGATCGTAACTGTGATCCCACTGTTTTTAATTCAGATCTTAACTGTGATCCCACTGTTTTTAATTCGGTTTTAATTGTTCCTAGTAGTGATTCAAACTGTTTTTCCATTCGTGATCCCAAATTTAATATTGCACTCATCAACTGCTCCGTTTCTTCTGTCGTTAACCACGTAATCTGTGAATTTTCTGATTGAGAAAAATTTTGAACTGTTTCCGGACTATTTTCCCTACTTATTAAATTGTTTTCCACTACATTATTCATGACACTGTTTTCCTCTGTTGGCGAGTTCGCCATGTTAACAATTTCGTTATTCTCACTATCCATCATTTTTGCCTTTTTCATTGATCGCGTAATCATTTACAAAACATTAAAAAAAATCGTCACTGTACGAAAATTACACACAATGACTCTTTATCTCCAACAATACCATTTACATGAAATGTTTCCCTCAAACACGATTAATCGAACAATTGAAATAATTGCACTAAATTGTCAAACCCATAGACAAGACAACAAATTTAAATTTTGGAAAATACCATTAGAAGAATCTACACATGCAAAATAGACTACAATTACTAACTACAATTACTACAACAATACTACTGTCTACTATTTTTACAATCAGAAGAATTCCAAGGGACGATCCGAAGCAGTGGTCGCCACGTGCATGGGGGCTTAATTAAATATGATTGAAAATACTTTTTAGTTTTCGTAGCTGTATGTCCGATTACGCTGTTTCGTAAACGGTTGGCCCTGACTAGTATTATTACGCTATCTGACTGCAAAGAACCACAACAAGAATGAAATGAAATTTTTCGTTGACACAATTAATTAATTAAGTCCCCAGCAACTATGAAACCTACGAAACCAAAGCATAAGTATAACTGTTCTGTATGTGGAAGTATGACTCAACGCACATCTGGCACAGTTCTTCTTCAACAAGACAAGAATTTTCTTATACCAATTTTACTGACGTGATAAAAGAAAATTACAAATACTATAATTGCTCAAGGAAAGTAGAATTACACTCTAATACAAGAACACACGCCAGATGCTTTGTTGACTGAACCTGTAATGACGCATTATTTAGGACACTAAAATAAAAACAAACTGAGTTAATTACCTCATTTATATTGATGAAAATCATTCTAATCCTTACATTATATCTCAACCAGAACTCTCCAATATCACATCTCAGCAAGCACTTCCTAATAGCACATCTCAACAAACACTCTCTGCTACAACATCTCAGCACAGACTACCACGAGACCTCGACAGGCACTGACTACTACGAGCTCTCTCCAAGCACTGACTTCTACGAGTTCTTAACAGGCACTGACACTACGAGTTCTTAACAGGCACTGACTTCTACGAGCTCTCGACAAGCACCGTGGAGGCGGCTTAATAATACTCTTTGGCGCAATCTCTGGCGCAGTGGCTCAGTGTAGCCACCTTTCAGTGCGTCCGTTTTCAGTAGACGCTGTGTTCCACATTTTCATCATCTCTCGTGATTGGCATATCTAGACAGGGTAGCTGCTAGCGCTTTTCCACCTCCGTGGTAAATTCTTTCTTTGCATGGAGACTGTTCAGGTGTCATAGGAAATTACCGAGGTCTTTCTCACACTGACCCGATACAACGAAGATATCATCGGCGTATCTGTACCATACCTTACGTGCTTGGAAATGTTCCATGAAGTAAGTAGACTACCCGGATGACGCCTTCGGGCTGTTTGTACAAGTTACCATTCCACGTGAAATCGCTTATGATGAGACTTGCATGAAAGAGCGTAGTGACGTCTTGCGGGAAAAGAGAATATATATACTCCAGATAATCGTTGAATGGCTCTTTGGTAAACAAAGACACAATATCAGAGCTTACCACGATATCGTTTGTTGCGAGTTTTAGTTTCTGCAGCCTCTCAATGAAATGTCATGAGTGATATAAGACGTAACACCCATTTTATTTAGTGAACGGTTACACATATCGAGAAGCGAATTTCGGCAAAAGTTAGAGCGTCGTGGGGTACGTATTTTTTGTTTGGTTAATGTTTATAGCTCTGGTATCAACGGACATATTGATGCAAGTATATTTCTTAAATGGAACTATATACTTTTATAATGACATTCGATAGCTCTTGACAAGACATTTACAGTGATGTAGCTTTTGATAAAGCTGACGTTGAAACCTGTCGTTAAAAAATTCGAGAAATTTCCTAGAATGTGAGAGCACAGTGGCCGGAAACCAAACAAAGAATACATGGCCCTGTACGCTCTACCATGTCAAAAACCACGTTTGGATTTGTGTAACTGTTCACGAAATAAAAAAGGGTGTTAGGGACTACGTCTTACTTGACTCACCCTGTATGTTTGTCTTTCCCACGTGCGGCTGGAGCAGAGAGGCCACGTGTTTCGTCAGTTTATACGTCGGCGATCCAGGAGCGCTAACAGTCGGTCTTAATGGAACATTATTCTTATGGATCTTTGATAATCAAATGTTCAAATGTGTGTAAATTTCTAAGAAACCAAAATGCTGAAATCATCGGTCCCTAACCTTACACACCTCGTAAACTAACTTAAAGTAATTTATACTAAGAACAACACACGCACCGATGCCCGAGGGAGGACTCGAACATCCGGCGGGAGGGGCCGCGCAATCCGTGCTATGGCGCCTCAAATCGCGCGGCCAGTCCGCGCTGCTTTGACAATCCATACAGCCAAAGTGGTACTACCTTTGTGATGCGCAAGTTCCTCTGTATGTCCGCCATGCGAGAAGACGCCTTGATTAATCGATTCATACGAGGGTTGTCCATAAAGTAAGTTACGATCGGTAGGGAAATGGAACCACAGTCAAAACCAGAAACGTTTTATTTGCAACAGTTACGTACACCTTCCACCTACTTCGCTACATAGTCGCCGCTCCAACTTCGAGTTTTGTCGTTATGGTGTATCAACTTTCCAATATCCTTGTCATAGAAAGCAGCCGCCTGTGCTTTCGGCCAGTTATCTGCACTGGTCTGCAGATAGTTGTCTGTGGAAAATTTTTGTCTTCATTGCCAGCGGTTGTTGTGAGCAGAGATGAGACTCAGGAGGAGCCAATTACGGACTGTATTGTGGGTGATAAGACACTTCTCATCGGAAACGCTGCAGGAGCGACTTCATTGCCCCTGCAGTGTGCGGCCGAGAACTGACATGAAGGAACTGCTCGACAGTTGCGATATGTGGGCTGCATGACACAGGCGAAATCTCTAACCAGGCCCTCATACTTGGCGGGAGACGCTATTCCCTACGCATCTTTACGATCTCACTGTTCACTCAAAACTGAAAAGAGCGACGCCACACGATCGACGGGCATACCAGAGACACTGCACGACAGATCTGTGCAAAGCTTTAGCGGATTTTTCCCAGTGGTTTCCATTTCGCGACCGATCGGAACTTACTTTCTGGACATCCCTCATGTTTCGAGTCACCCGCTGTGCGGATCTGCGTTTAGTTTTCGGTACGCCGTCGTATCTAATAGGTCCTGGATCTTCTGCTCATTTATTGCTTATAAGACGCAGTTTATGTTCTGTAAAGTTTTAAAATACACAATGGACTCGCAGTGAAAGATGTGCGGTTCTAATTACGTCAAAGCATACAACAAAACTAAGAAAACACCAAGAGAAGTCGTCGGCTTTTATTTTCTCTCTTACGCATTCCTTTGTTTATTTCCCTACCGATTCTACCAATACTGCCGATAATCCTACCACCTTCTACATCATTTATATAAGATACGAAAACTGCAGCACTGTAGTTTTGGTAGAGCGCAATGCTAGGTGTGCTCGTTGGCTTTCGGGCCAAGGATGCAATCATTTCCGAAACGGCTAAGTCTGTAAACTGACCGAGTGCCACAGTGGTAAAAGTGCATCGTCCATTGTAAAGTGGCGCTATCCAAAATCGGCGCCAGGACAACTGTGGTGTACCACGGGCAATAGATGACAAGGGTAAACGACATCAGTGAAGATGTGTATGGGCGAATGGACGTGCAACTATTGAGCAACTGTCCACCCGGATGAACGAAACGGCTATCAACAGTGTCTCCTCAACGATTGTTCAGCGAACGTTGTAGTGTATGGGCCTCCGCAGCAGGCACTTGCTTCATGCACCCATGCTGATTGCTGTTCACAGGCGATAAAGGCTGGAATTTTCACGCCAGAATCGCAACTGGACGTCCAATGAGTGGCGACAGGTGGCCTCTTCAGACGAATCAGTTTTTATGCTCCGTCGAACAGAAGTCCATTGATGTGTGTAGCATGAAACGTCTGTAAGGAATTACCATGCTACAGTCGTCGGAAGGGTGCAGACAGGAGGGCATTGCTAGGGTGATGTCATTGTGGAAGTCACAATGGATCAACACAGGTATGCATCTATCCTTGGGGATCATGTCCACCTCTACATGGAGTTTAGTTCTCCTCGGCGTTATTGTACACTACTGGCTATTAAAATTGCTACACCAAGAAGAAATGGAGATGATAAACGGGTATTCATTGGACAAATATATTATACTAGAACTGACATATGATTACATTTTCACGCAATTTGGGTGCATAGATTCTGACAAAACAGTACCCAGAACAACCACCTCTGGCCGTAATAATGGCTTTGATATGACTGGGCATTGTGTCAAACAGAGCTTGGATGGTGTGTACAGGTACAGCTGCCCATACAGCTTCAACACGATACCACTGTTCATCAAGAGTAGTGACTGGCGTATTGTGACGAGCTAGTTGCTCGGCCACCATTGACCAGAGGTTTTCAGTTGGTGAGAGATATGGGGAATGTGCTGGCCAGGGCAGCAGTCGAACATTTACTGTGTCCAGAAAGGCCCGTACAGGATCTGCAACATGCGGTCCTGCATTATCCTGCTGAGTTGTATGGTTTCGCAGGGATCGAGTGATGGGTAGAGCCACGGGTCGTAACACATCTAAAATGTAACGTCCACTGTTCAAAGTGCCGTCATTGCGAACAAGAGGTGACCGAGACGTGTAACCAATGGAACCCCATATCATCACGCAGGGTGATACACCAGTATGGCGATGACGAATACACCCTTCCAATGTACGTTCACCCGGATGTCGACAAACACGGATGCGACCATCATGATGCTGTAAACAGAACCTGGATTAACCCGTAAAAACGACGTTTTGCCATTCGTGCACACAGGTTCGTCGATGAGTACACCACCGCAGGCGCTCATGTCTGTGATGCAGCGTCAAGGGTAACCGCAGCCATGGTCTCCGAGCTGATAGCCCATGCTGCTGCAAACGTCGTCGAACTGTTCGTGCAGATGGTTGTTGTCTTGCAATCGTCCCCATCTGTTGACTCAGGGATCGAGACGTGGCTGCACGATCCGTTACTGCCATGCGGATAAGATGCCTGTCATCTCGACTGCTAGTGATACGAGGCCGTTGGGATCCAGCGCGGCGTTCCGTATTTACTCTCCTGAACCCACCGATTCCATATTCTGCTAACAGTCATTGGATCTCGACCAACGCGAGCAACGCGATACGATAAACCGCAACTACGATAGGCTACAATCAGACCTTTATCAAAGTCGGAAACGTGCTGGTATGAATTTCTCCTTCTTACACGAGGCATCACAACATCGTTTTACCGGGCAACGCCGGTCAACTGCTGTTTGTGTATGAGAAATCGGTTGGAAACTTTCCTCAGGTCAGCACGTTGTAGGTGTCGGCACTGGCGCCAACATCGTTTGAATGCTCTGAAAAGCGAATCATTTACATATTACAGCATCTTATTCCTGTCGCTTAAATTTCGCGTCTGTAGCTCGTCATCTTCGAGGTGTAGCAATTTTAATGGCCAGTTGTGTATATACCAGCAGGACAATGCAACGTGACACGCAACTCGCAGTGCACCTGCGCGGTTCGAAGCACAACAGGATGAGTTTACCGTACTCCCCTGGCCACCAAAATCTCCGGACTTAAATCCAGTCGAAAAGCTGTGGCACAACCTCGATCGGACTCTTCACTCCATGGTTCCTCAATTGATAATGCAGCTCGCCCCGGCACTGCAGTCGACATAGCTGCGTATACCTGTCGGTATCTTGTGGAACCTCATTCACTCTCTTCCTGTGCATCTCGCAGCGTTTCCCACTGCAAAAGGTGGTTATTCACATTTTTGAGAGGTGGGCACATTAACGTGTTTGGACAGTGTATCAACTACATTAACAGAATTTCTTTAGCATGTAGTCAAAGTGCTGTTAATTTGATGTGATATGTAGCTTTTATATATTCTGACGCAAATTATGATTTTTACACAATAAAAATATGGGTATTAGCAGTTTTAAACTGTTATTTATTTTCGATATTAACTAAAGTGAACGTAATTTATCAAAATTTGGTAATCTTAGTCTCCAACAGAAATATTACAATTGGAGCACATTTTTACATGTTCCAACCTAGGGTTAACATCATGTATTGAATGCTGCTTACGTTCAAGAACGTTGTTCTGTTCTTGTGTGTGTGTGTGTGTGTGTGTGTGTGTGAGTGAGTATGTCTGTATGTTTGCTTATCGATGACTTTCAGAATCAGTCTGCACGTTTACAGTGAAGCTCGGCGATACACGCCCGCAGAGAGACGCCCATCGGGGGTCGCGGTGTTTTTGTGCGTAGCCTGTGGCCCGGTGTTTATTTTAGCTGTCGTCGCGTGGACGTCAACAAGGCGGTGGAATGCGTGTCGTGCTTTCGCTCTCGTCCGCTGCCTCCTCAGGACACCTGAAATAGCGCGCCGCCCACACGGCCGCTGCGGGAGAGCTGGTGAACAGAAATACGAGTGTAACAGCAGTGTATGCTAACAATGATGTTGAGGCACGCGACGTGGAACTTACCAGTTGTATGTAAAGCGTGACACTGCGCACTCACCATGGTTTTACCTGTAGCAGAACTCCCCAGTGAAGTCATCGAAATACACTCCTGGAAATGGAAAAAAGAACACATTGACACCGGTGTGTCAGACCCACCATACTTGCTCCGGACACTGCGAGAGGGCTGTACAAGCAATGATCACATGCACGGCACAGCGGACACACCAGGAACCGCGGTGTTGGCCGTCGAATGGCGCTAGCTGCGCAGCATTTGTGCACCGCCGCCGTCAGTGTCAGCCAGTTTGCCGTGGCATACGGAGCTCCATCGCAGTCCTTAACACTGGTAGCATGCCGCGACAGCGTGGACGTGAACCGTATGTGCAGTTGACGGACTTTGAGCGAGGGCGTATAGTGGGCATGCGGGAGGCCGGGTGGACTTACCGCCGAATTGCTCAACACGTGGGGCGTGAGGTCTCCACAGTACATCGATGTTGTCGCCAGCGGTCGGCGGAAGGTGCACGTGCCCGTCGACCTGGGACCGGACCGCAACGACGCACGGATGCACGCCAAGACCGTAGGATCCTACGCAGTGCCGTAGTGGACCGCACCGCCACTTCCCAGCAAATTAGGGACACTGTTGCTCCTGGGGTATCGGCGAGGACCATTCGCAACCGTCTCCACGAAGCTGGGCTACGGTCCCGCACACCGTTAGGCCGTCTTCCGCTCACGCCCCAACATCGTGCAGCCCGCCTCCAGTGGTGTCGCGACAGGCGTGAATGGAGGGACGAATGGAGACGTGTCGTCTTCAGCGATGAGAGTCGCTTCTGCCTTGGTGCCAATGATGGTCGTATGCGTGTTTGGCGCCGTGCAGGTGAGCGCCACAATCAGGACTGCATACGACCGAGGCACACAGGGCCAACACCCGGCATCATGCTGTGGGGAGCGATCTCCTACACTGGCCGTACACCACTGGTGATCGTCGAGGGGACACTGAATAGTGCACGGTACATCTAAACCGTCATCGAACCCATCGTTCTACCATTCCTAGACCGGCAAGGGAACTTGCTGTTCCAACAGGACAATGCACGTCCGCATGTATCCCGTGCCACCCAACGTGCTCTAGAAGGTGTAAGTCAACTACCCTGGCCAGCAAGATCTCCGGATCTGTCCCCCATTGAGCATGTTTGGGACTGGATGAAGCGTCGTCTCACGCGGTCTGCACGCTCAGCACGAACGCTGGTCCAACTGAGGCGCCAGGTGGAAATGGCATGGCAAGCCGTTCCACAGGACTACATCCAGCATCTCTACGATCGTCTCCATGGGAGAATAGCAGCCTGCATTGCTGCGAAAGGTGGATATACACTGTACTAGTGCCGACATTGTGCATGCTCTGTTGCCTGTGTCTATGTGCCTGTGGTTCTGTCAGTGTGATCATGTGATGTATCTGACCCCAGGAATGTGTCAATAAAGTTTCCCCTTCCTGGGACAATGAATTCACGGTGATCTTATTTCAATTTCCAGGAGTGTATGAGTTTCGAACTTCGAGCAGCACCAACAGATCCTTTTCTATGGACATGATGGAGAGGGCAGACAGACTCTGTCATTGCATATGCCTAACGAAGGTCATTCTTCTTTTCTGTGCAGAAAACGATAGTGCAGTTGAACGGAGGATATAAAATGATCATCAACAAAAGCAAAACGAGGGTAATGGAATGTAGTCGAATTAAATCAGGTGATTCTAAGAGATTTGGATTAGGAAATGAGACACTAGATTAGTATTGCTATATGAGGAGCAAAATAATTGATGATTGTCGAAGTAGAGATGATATAAAATGTAGACTGGCAATGCCAAAGAAAGCGTTTCTGAAGAAGAGAAATTTGTTAACATCGAGTACACACGTAAGTGTCGGAAGTCTTTTCTGAAAGTATTTGTATGGAGTGTAGCCATGTATGGAAGAGGAACATGGACGATAAATAGTTTAGTCAAGAAGAGAATAGAAGTTTTCGAAATGTGGTGCTACAGAAGAATGCTGAATATTAGATGGGTAGATCACGTAACTAATGAGGAGGTACTGAACAGAATTGGGGAGAAGAGGAATATCTGGCACAACTTGACTAGAAGATGGGATCGGTTGGTAGGACACGTTCTGGGGCATGAAGGAATCATCTATTTTAAATAAAAAATCGAAGAGGGAACAATATCGAAAACTTCCAACATATTGTCGTTAATTTTTAAAATGCCTCCTCGTGAAATACTTCTGCTAATCATGTGAGTTTCTTTGAGACGAAAATTTCAACAAACCTTAAAGCAAGCTGCGAATAAATTCTGACGTTTATTGCGGGGCGATAAAAAAAAACTTTTCTTTCGATGGCCGTATAGTCCAGAATCAGCATGCCAATTAGGGAAAATCACCGTGAACACTGAGGGAATCATCTCAGCGACGTAACTGACTGAAGGTGATGACACAAGAAACTGTAGCAGTATGCTGTAGTTAGTTACTGTTAGCATGCTTAAAATGGCCTCCCGCACTTCCAGACAGTACACACTGCAACTGAGGCCGGTATTACACTATCAAATTTCTTTGTCAAAGATTTGATCAAAGATGTGATCAAATATTCGTCGCCGGCCGCGGTGGTCTCGCGGTTCTAGGCGCGCAGTCCGGAACCGTGCGACTGCTACGGTCGCAGGTTCGAATCCTGCCTCGGGCATGGATGTGTGTGATGTCCTTAGGTTAGTTAGGTTTACGTAGTTCTAAGTTCTAGGGGACTGATAACCACAGCTGTTAAGTCCCATAGTGCTCAGAGCCATTAGAACCATTTTTTTGAAATATTCGTCAAATTTATTTGACAAAGATCTTTGACATGGCGCCAAAAAGGGGTATTAGACTGTCATCATATTTTTCGTCAAAGTTCAAGATGGCTGGCAACAACAACAACCGCAGCAGTTGCATGCACTACAATTGCACTGTGTGCACATGTGGAAGAGAAGCGAGGGAAGAAAAGGAAATGTACCTGGGTGAAGCCGTGGGTTTTACGACGAGACGATAAAAGCATTGAACAAAACTTGTTACGTGAGCTTGTAGTGGAGGACGTCAAGTCGTACATAAATTACTTAAGAATGGATAAGCATACATTTCAGTATGTGCTCAGTGAAATGTATCCTCGTATCACAAAGCACAATACTCACTTAAGAACGGCTATATCTGCAAAAGACAGGCTCACTGTAACACTCCGATTCCTTGCTACAGGGGAAAGTTACTCTTGCTTACAGTACAGCACCTCCCCCCGCCCCATCATGAACCATGGACCTTGCCGTTGGTGGGAAGGCTTGCGTGCCTCAGCGATACAGATGGCCGTACCGTAGGTGCAACCACAATGGAGGGGTATCTGTTGAGAGGCCAGACAAACGTGTGGTTTCTGAAGAGGGGCAGCAACCTTTTCAGTAGTTGCAGGGGCAACAGTCTGGATGATTGACTGATCTGGCCTTGTAACCCTAACCAAAACGGCCTTGCTGTGCTGGTACTGCGAACGGCTGAAAGCAAGCCGTAATTTTTCCCGAGGGCGTGCAGCTTTACTGTAGCATGGAGAGCTGCATCAAACCAGTCTCAGGACTGAAGACCAGAACAACAACAACAACAGTACAGCACTCGAATACTACAGTGCAAATTAACGAAAATAATACCTGAAACGTGTGCAGAAATTTATAAAGCACTAAAGGACCAATGTCTGAAGGTAAATAAATGTTCAATACACTTTATGTGCATTAAAAACTACTTTTATTTTATAAACAGATCAATTAAATTTTGTGTCCGAAAACCGTATCTCACGGCTAATGACCTCCGCAATATTTTTATAGCTCTCTAATCTTCTTAATCTACACTCCTGGAAATTGAAATAAGAACACCGTGAATTCATTGTCCCAGGAAGGGGAAACTTTATTGACACATTCCTGGGGTCAGATACATCACATGATCACACTGACAGAACCACAGGCACATAGACACAGGCAACAGAGCATGCACAATGTCGGCACTAGTACAGTGTATATCCACCTTTCGCAGCAATGCAGGCTGCTATTCTCCGATGGAGACGATCGTAGAGATGCTGGATGTAGTCCTGTGGAACGGCTTGCCATGCCATTTCCACCTGGCGCCTCAGTTGGACCAGCGTTCGTGCTGAGCGTGCAGACCGCGTGAGACGACGCTTCATCCAGTCCCAAACATGCTCAATGGGGGACAGATCCGGAGATCTTGCTGGCCAGGGTAGTTGACTTACACCTTCTAGAGCACGTTGGGTGGCACGGGATACATGCGGACGTGCATTGTCCTGTTGGAACAGCAAGTTCCCTTGCCGGTCTAGGAATGGTAGAACGATGGGTTCGATGACGGTTTAGATGTACCGTGCACTATTCAGTGTCCCCTCGACGATCACCAGTGGTGTACGGCCAGTGTAGGAGATCGCTCCCCACAGCATGATGCCGGGTGTTGGCCCTGTGTGCCTCGGTCGTATGCAGTCCTGATTGTGGCGCTCACCTGCACGGCGCCAAACACGCATACGACCATCATTGGCACCAAGGCAGAAGCGACTCTCATCGCTGAAGACGACACGTCTCCATTCGTCCCTCCATTCACGCCTGTCGCGACACCACTGGAGGCGGGCTGCACGATGTTGGGGTGTGAGCGGAAGACGGCCTAACGGTGTGCGGGACCGTAGCCCAGCTTCATGGAGACGGTTGCGAATGGTCCTCGCCGATACCCCAGGAGCAACAGTGTCCCTAATTTGCTGGGAAGTGGCGGTGCGGTCCCCTACGGCACTGCGTAGGATCCTACGGTCTTGGCGTGCATCCGTGCGTCGCTGTGGTCCGGTCCCAGGTCGACGGGCACGTGCACCTTCCGCCGACCACTGGCGACAACATCGATGTACTGTGGAGGCCTCACGCCCCACGTGTTGAGCAATTCGGCGGTACGTCCACCCGGCCTTCCGCATGCCCACTATACGCCCTCGCTCAAAGTCCGTCAACTGCACATACGGTTGACGTCCACGCTGTCGCGGCATGCTACCAGTGTTAAAGACTGCGATGGAGCTCCGTATGCCACGGCAAACTGGCTGACACTGACGGCGGCGGTGCTCAAATGCTGCGCAGCTAGCGCCATTCGACGGCCAACACCGCGGTTCCTGGTGTGTCCGCTGTGCCGTGCGTGTGATCATTGCTTGTACAGCCCTCTCGCAGTGTCCGGAGCAAGTATGGTGGGTCTGACACACCGGTGTCAATGTGTTCTTTTTTCCATTTCCAGGAGTGTATTTTTTGTATTCAGGGTGCCTCACGTTGTAAAGCGCCTCATCAGCTTCATACATCTCTATTAATTTGTAGCTGACGGTACAAACCAATTGAATTTCCCGGCCATGTTTATAAGCACACTACAGATGACAGAACGCTGCAGCGATGCCAGCGCTCCATGTGGTAACATGTCACATTGCAGTGAACAGAAGACAAGCGACTTTTATGGTCAAATCTACAGTGAGGTCCTAGATTGATCAAATTTATTTGACGACAGACGAGATTTGACAAAGTGCCCTATTACAGCATTAAACTTCTTTGACATAAATATTTGACATATCAACTTTGACAAAGAAATTTTATAGTGTAATACCGGACTGACTCAAACACAGCCGTCGCCATTCAGTACTCTACTTCAACTGACCTTTTGCTGTCAGAGCGCATGTCATCTGACGCACGTCCTTGACATTACGGCGATCTTTACGCAAATATCGTGCACAGCATAGGCTACAAGTGCGTTAAGATTTCCCAGAACATTTTTGTAAATTTTTTTCCGCCAGGGACGAGTTACAAAAGAGAATAAAGGCAAAAAAATTGCCAGGTGCCAGTATGACACGTTTACTGAGGATTCCTCACAAACATAATTATGTCAATAGAGAGGTCACCCATTCCAGGAATCAACCATTTTTGTCTGTTACCCACATTGATACTCGCAAGATATCGGTCGCACGCATTCCAATATTTTTGAAAGTATTTTTTTTAGTACTATCAACGTGACACAAAGTCGAGCAGGGGGCAGGCGACCATTACTGTGACAGTCAGTAGTTCTGGAGTCAGGCTGATTGGGTGGCAATGTTAAAAGTCAAGCATCGGCCAAGGTACGATTTTATTGCTCGTACGGCGCGTTTTGGAATTTATCCATCCTCAGATATCCACCCAGACTAGTCTGTGAATGTTTGTTTCACGTTGTTGTTGTTGTTGTTGTCTTCAGTCCGCGCAACGTTAAGCCACTTACGATACTTGCATAATGCAGTTCTAGGACTACCTTAAACATCCCCGCCTGAAAATAATCTCGGCTGGATAGATGACGTATATTGTTGTGGTCTTCAGTCCTGAGACTGGTTTGATGCAACTCTTCATGCTACTCTATCCTGTGCAAGCTTCTTCATCTCCCAGTACTTACTACAACCTACATCCTTCTGGATCTGCTTAGTGTATTCATCTCTTGGTCTCCCTCTACGATTTTTACCCTCCACTGTGCCCTCCAATGCTAAATTTGTGATCCCTTTATGCCTCAGAACTTGTCCTACCAACCGGTCCTTCTTGTCAAGTTGTGCCACAAACTCCTCTTCTCTCCAATGCATAGGGCATATGAACCTTAGCATGAGACATAAATTTTAAACTGATATGTCTACCTGTTCCTGAGAAAAAAAGGGTATTAACAGACGGAAGAACAGATAGAGAGTCAGATAACAAAGGACAAAGAACTTTTTTCGTGTGATACAATTACATATTTATAGTTCTCAGATTTTGTCGTGTGGTTTTACTGTGAAACCTTGATTCCTGCCAAATTCCGTGATTTTAGACCAACGGGAAATGTTGTATAGGGTTTGATGAATGAGTTTGCTAGTATCAAAATATGTGACACAAATGGCCGTATCTCTTGGTTGCGTTGACTTCTAAGCTTACATTTATTACACCGCCAAGAGCCTATAGATCTTAGAATGTGACATAAATTTCAAGTTGACAGGTCTACCCATTCCTGAGAAAAAGGAGTCCAAACGGACTGACGAACAGAAAGAGTGCAAGGTAACAAAGGACAAAGACATTTTTTCATGTGGTATAGTTTCAAATTTACAGTTTTCGGATTTTTCCCTTTGATTTTACTGTGAAATCTCATTTCCTGAATAATTTCATGATCCTAGGCCAACGGAAAGAACTCTATAGATTTCGAAGAGTGAATTTGGGAATATGAAATTGTTTGAATTAAATGGCCGTACCTTTTGACTGTATTGACTTCGTAGCTACAATTTTTTACACCGCCACGGGATCTTAAGCTTTAGCATGTAATACAAATTTCAACTCGATACGTCTAACCGTTCCTGAAAAAAAGAGTTTTTAACAGTCTGACAGCCAGACGGAAGGACGGGCAACGAAGTGAGCCTGTACGGGTTCCGTTTTTTCCTTTTGAGGACTCGAAATGGTTTCCGGGATAGAACACTTTTAATGCATATTTCTATTTATTTTTTGTACTATTCATTGTCATTGTTTACAACGTACCACAATAATATAGAGGAAGTTGAGACGAACATTTTGATACAGGACGCTTGTCGTCTATCAAGTCGGAAAACTACCTCAAACTGGCGTATAAAAAGCGCTTAAGCGTTTTCAATACTCTCGCGATCTCTCGGCACAAACTGTTAGTCCTAGACCAAAAATAAATAGGACCTTTCTTGTAGCAAATTTAGTTTAATTGTGTACTGAGACAACGTTTTCGTTGGAGTGTGCGGTTTTCGAGTTATTAAAGAAAAACGTACCAAAGTGATATTAAACGTGCTGTATCTCGGAAACCATTCTCGACAGGGCATGTGTCCACATGAAGATTTTTGTTCAGACTCACTACTACTATCGCATCTCAAAGCATGTACCTTTCCTCCTGACTCACCCTAACGATCTCTATTGTGGTTTTCATTTTACTGATAGATCCATGTTGGAACCAAAGAAAAAATGTATACAACAAAGCGTCGAATATTTGAGGAACTGCTTTATTCATTCGCCTTCAACACGACACTAACAATGCGTCTCTTTAAAAGACTACCTGACAAAAATAAATCCTGAGAAAAAAGTTGCGTTAGTTTCAAAGCCCAAGGAATAACATCCAAGGCGTCAAATGATGTTTAGAGTGGCTTCGAATCTAGATAGGGATGTCTTACTTGCTTCTTATAAAATTTCTGTACATATTGCTGAATTGGGAAAATGCCTATTGAAGAGGAATCAATACTGTCAGCTGTTAGTGGGTATTTGCAAACTTTTCTGTATAAGCTACCATTTGATATCATTAAGAAAGTTCGACTGAACAAAAGCACGCTATAGAGAGGAATCGATGAAATTTCCGAGTACCGGTATGTCGAGAACTCTCTAATTTTTTGAAGACTATCGAGTCTTATTTGCAGGTCGATGAATTGGTATTACCAAACAACGATTGTTTGTTACATACGTTCGTTTCACAAAAGAAAAAAACAACATTTTCAAGAATTGTTATTTGCCAGAAAATTAGAAACCTATTCTAGAGAAGATTTATATTTGGCGTACTGGCACACTATTTTAAAGAAAAATATATTCCACTGTAGAATATTGTGTCAGTTGCTACAGTTGGTGCTCTAGCAACTGTAGGAAGACAACATAGGCTAATTTCATATTTAAAAAAAATGGTACCAGTTATAATAGACGCACATTGTATTTTTCACACCCAACGTTTGGTAACAAAGAACCTCAGCCATCGCCTTCACAGCTCTTTGCAGTACGTAATTACTGTGATTAACAAGATCAGACACAATGCATTCAATGACAGACTGTTTCAGAAGATATGTGCTGAAAATGACGTAGATTTCAATCGTCTGCTCCTGCACACAGAGGTTCGTTAAACTGTCAAAGGCACTTGCCTGAACTATATTATAATCTCTTTGATACGGCTCTAACGTTTTTTGGAAACAAAGATCAATCGTTGAGGAATAATTTACTGAAATTTAAGAATAATGTAGCTTACCTGACCGATTTATAAAGTAAACTTAATGAAACGAATCTATAACTGCAAGAAAAGATTTGAATTTAATCAAAGCAAAGGCTACTTTTCTGCTTTTGTGCCACAACTTACTTTGTGCAGATATAATCAGGTTCGGAAATAATTTCATCAGCTTCCGATTCTATCTTCCGTGGAAACATTTGATGATGACATTTTCGTATATTTCTAGCACTTGGAGGCACTTAAAGAAGGTTTACAGATTCTAGGACCCCCTTCAAACGACCATTCTATGTTGCGTACTGGAACCTTTACCTGATCCACAAACATCACAAATACCCTTACAGAAAGTAGCGATTCAACTTTCAACAAACGAATAATGACAATTACAATTCAAATATGGATATCAATAATTCTGATTTCAAAGGCAAATTCCTAAACTGTTTCCGGCTTTATGGGCTGTAGCAAAGAAGTATTTAATTGCTTTCCCATCTTCGTACTTCGCGAAAAGAGGATTTAGCATGGTTAACAAGTTGGCTACGAAGAACATAAAAGGACTTTCAATGACAGAGCACGGCGATCTAAGATTTTTGATGACAATTATAACACCAATTACTGAAAATTAGCGACATTACACCACGATGAGCCCTCTCACTAAAAATAGTCTGTATCTTTTATTATGTATTTGTTAATTAACTTTCGAGAATGACGCCAATGTGTTAATACCTTTTAATATAATAATTTTAAAAATACATCCTTTTTCTATTCTAATTAAGAATTAATATTTAATTGCAAGATGAAAATTATAAACTAGGTAGAATTTGAACACGGATGTCTGCTTATTTAGAGCAGTGCTTTTAAAAATTCAGCAACTGGAGGACACCTCGTGACAATTGAAAAATTTAATATTTCATCGCCGTACCTTTCCAATATCTGTAACACGGTAGCCTTGAATTAAGATTGTGGCCATCGAATTACTGTTCGAAAAGTATGTTGTGATCAAAGCTAGTTGGAAAATTTTTTGTTATTTGTTTATAGATCGAGACTGTGTCTGGGGGCCGTTGAGTAATTTTGTCTTCGAAAAGTCTGCGGTGAGCCGGAAAAGGTTGAGAAGCTGTGGTTTGCGGGAATAGAGAACGTGCAGAGGTGGGAGGCTGCGTATCGCCTAGGCGCCCATAGTCTGCGTGACCTGGTGACCACGGCGGCCTCGTGTCAACATTTGAGTAAGCTTATGGTGCCATCGCGCCGTAGATTATACGCAAACAGCTGTGGCTGTACCTGCAGCGGGAGGTCTGTGCAAGCACGACACGTCTCTGGCCCGGTGGGAGGGCATTGCCTTGTGAAGACGTGAGCTATTCAGATAGCAGGTCGCTGCCGTCTTACCACGACGGTAAATGAAAAGTCCCACGCAGCGACAGCGCCGCTTACGTAACACTACTGTACGCTTCGAAGTGGCACATAAAGAAAATTGTTCCTAAAATGGAAGAAAAATCTGTCCAGCCAGTGACAGCTTTGATAGACTGTCAGGAAGGTCGCAGTTCGTAGTAATAGACGGCAAATCATCGAGTAAAACTGAAGTGATATCAGGTGTTCCCCAGGGAAGCGTCCTGGGACTTCTGCTGTTCCTGATCTATATGAATGACCTGGGTGACAATCTGAGCAGTTCTCTTAGGTTGTTCGCAGATGATGCTGTAATTTACCATCTAGTAAGGTCATCCGAAGACCAGTATCAGTTGCAAAGCGATTTAGACAAGATTGCTGTATGGTTTGGCAGGCCGGCCGAAGTGGCCGTGCGGTTAAAGGCGCTGCAGTCTGGAACCGCAAGACCGCTACGGTCGCAGGTTCGAATCCTGCCTCGGGCATGGATGTTTGTGATGTCATTAGGTTAGTTAGGTTTAACTAGTTCTAAGTTCTAGGGGACTAATAACCTCAGCAGTTGAGTCCCATAGTGCTCAGAGCCATTTTTTTTTGGTTTGGCAGGTGGCAGTTGACGCTAAATAACGAAAAGTGTGAGGTGATCCACATGAGTTCCAAAAGAAATCCGTTGGAATTCGATTACTCGATAAATAGTACAATTCTCAAGGCTGTGAATTCAACTAAGTACCTGGGTGTTAAAATTACGAACAACTTCAGTTGGAAAGACCACATAGATAATATTGTGGGGAAGGCCAGCCAAAGGTTGCGTTTCATTGGCAGGACACTTAGAAGATGCCACAAGTCCACTAAAGAGACAGCTTACATTACACTCGTTCGTCCTCTGTTAGAATATTGCTGCGCGGTGTGGGATCCTTACCAGGTGGGATTGACGGAGGACATCGAAAGGGTGCAAAAAAGGCAGCTCGTTTTGTATTATCACGTAATAGGGGAGAGAGTGTGGCAGATATGATACGCGAGTTGGGATGGAAGTCATTAAGGCAAAGACGTTTTTCATCGCGGCGAGATCTATTTACGAAATTTCAGTCAGTAACTTTCTCATCCGAATGCGAAAATATTTCGTTGAGCCCACCCTACATAGGTAGGAATGATCATCAAAATAAAATAAGAGAAATAGGAGCTCGAACAGAAAAGTTTAGGTGTTCGTTTTTCCCGCGTGCTGTTCGGGAGTGGAATGGTAGAGAGATAGTGTGATTGTGGTTCGATGAACCCTCTGTCAAGCACTTAAATGTGAATTGCAGAGCAATCATGTAGATGTAGATGTAGAAATAAAGTGAAATTTATAGTGCAATATCTATGAAATTAAAAATATGTAACGATAGTTCGCCCTCAGAGTAGAATCTCCGAATCTACATTCTTATTGAGTTCCCGGACATTGCGATGTTATTCTGTTTAATGAAGACAGCGGCATCATAATCACATAATAATATCAGAACCCCTGGTAGAGATATCAGATAAAACTTAAAAGGATGTTTGGAACTGGTTAACTTGGTGTTACACCGAATATAGAGAAAGCAAACAGAAGAAATTTCTTCTTAAAGAGGAAATATATTTCCATAAAACTAAATGTGGATGATGATTTTATTAGCTGTATATCAAATAGAAAATGTAGTGAACACGTAGAGGTACTAAGAGAGAAGGGGCATAACCATATTATACCCTGAGATTCGTCTCATCAGCATGCAACAGACAATGGTTTGTAGTTACACACTGTTCTTAAAGAAAATCAATCCTTACCTGTCGAATGATGTTTTGGGGATGCAATACATTGACACAATTTCTAAGCTAAAGAAACGGGCCAGAATCGTAACCATAAATAGAAGCCGGTCTCTGCTTAAACAGACTGTTATGCTACCATCTGAAAACATTTTCTTAAAAAAGAGCAAGACCTGATTTAGTACTGATGATACGAGTACAGTGCTGGCTTTCACGGTCGGTATTTCCATCCCTGACGATATGCATTGGTCCGTGGTCTAAGGCATGTTTCGTCTCCTTTATGCTGCAAATGAAACGTTAGTCTCAGAAGCGTGCCTTAGACCAAAGTCTAATGCTCACATAACAAATTAACCAAGAACTGACCTACATTTATCGGGAAATATAAACAAAGACCACAAAACAGTATATAAAAATGTAAAATACATTCCGAAAAGAGATTACACACCTGATGTCCGCCCCCGGTAGCTGAGTGGTCAGCGTGACAGACTGTCAATCCAAAGGGCCCGGGTTCGATTCCCGGCTGGGTCGGAGATTTTCTCCGCTCAGGGACTGGGTGTTGTGTTGTCCTAATCACCATCATTTCATCCCCATCGACGCGCAGGTCGCCGAAGTGGCGTCAAATCGAAAGACCTGCACCAGGCGAACGGTCTACCCGACGGGAGGCCCTAGCCACACGACATTTCATTTCATTACACACATGATTTTACCGAAGCAATGCATCTGAGCGAAGTACAGGAACTACTCGCCGATGATGAGCTGTTCTCCGAAACGCGTACATGAAAAACGTTTTAAATAAGGAAACTAAATTTAGTGGCTGGGTACACCTTGCTTTTATTTATATCTTTAAAGGCTATTATATCTCATTAACACATTTTTCGAACGCTTTATAGTGGTGTGCTAGTCGAAAACTATTGTGAAAAATGAAGTGTCTCATTAAACTCATAAATATAATTGCACGAGATATCCCTTACCAACAATAAATTATGGAATTTATGGAATGCTTCCATGAAGACTGAACTGAAGTGGATATGCTATTGCTAATTGGCATGAATCCTTAATACATTACACTTTTGAGAAGTAATGGACGGAAGGCTTTGCATTGCAGTATCCGGCATCTGTTTTGAATACTCTTCAGCGATGGTTGGAAACGTGAAACAGAATGCAACGCAGATTTCCCGATTAGCAATCTAATTCCAGCCGGTCATTCATCCAAGTAAATAATTCATTAATTTCCAAGATACGCATCTCCGGTTCATATGTGGAAAAGACGTCTACATGAAGGTGACGACGAAAGATAAAATTGAGGTCACCGCCTTGACGCCACTTGCTGTTACGCAGTTGAATAAAATAGGGCGCACCAGTTTTCCTGGCCTGCAGAGCAAGGGCGTCGGCTTTGCTTTTGTGTAACTGGGAAGTTAGAAAAAGAAACAGACACTGAAGCACGTTAATGGAAGAGGTCGTATTTCATCTGCTTACAATGTGTGTTTTCTGAGTAACGATAATGCTTTTCACTTTAGATCGTCACAGTGGTGGAAGAGGTACGAGATGGCCATCAGTTCCTGAACTCTGCATACGGAATGGGAAGGCTGCTGCCATAGGGTTCAGTGCAGCAAGTAAGTGTAGGGCAGCTAAGTATCAGCCAGCTGAAAGGAAACGCACTCGTCCTCCCTCAACCGAGTGTCGCTGTTTGAGAGGAGTGGGATTCTGCGTCTGCCAGACATGTAGGGTCCTTCTACAGAGATCCAGTATCAGACTCGATGATGCGGCGACACTGACGAAGACGTCCTTCTACTGTCCCCACACACGCAGACTTCCACACCGTGCAGACGCAGTTAAAGACACGAACTGAAAGAAGGGAGCAAAAGTGCCTTGTCGCATCCCGTAGATTTTCACCAAGTAACTGGTTATTTTGTTGAGCCATACAGCTGTGCGTAAGTATGATCCTGTGAGGGTATGCTGTAGAGTAATGCCTCTGAACTTTTTATCTGAAAACTTTTAAAGCTTTTTAAATGAAACAAACTACAGCTTTATTCCTCATGTCTACGTATTTATTTCTCAACATAGTCACCCTGGCGACGAACACATTCCTTCCAACGAGAGACCGCTTTGGTGATGCCGTCACTGTAGGATTTATTGATGGGGCTAGTAACTAACCTCTGCTTACACTGCTTCATCAATATTAAAGCTTGGTCCTCGATGATGTTCTTTAAGTTTTGGAAATAGTTGAAAATCTGATAAGGCTAAGTCGATGAAAGTGAACCCATTACGTCGTATTGTTTCGCAGATGTCGTAGCGCTCGTGTGTGGTCTGGTATTGTTGTGCTGAAGCATAGGGTACCCCATGCGTCGAGTCAAAAAAATGGTTCAAATGGCTCTGAGCACTATGGGACTTAACAAAAATGGCGCTGAGCACTATGGGAGTCAACTGCTGTGGTCATCAGTCCCCTAGAACTTAGAACTACTTAAACCTAACTAACCTAAGGACATCACACACATCCCTGCCCGAGGCAGGATTTGAACCTGCGACCGTAGCAGTCGCGCGGTTCCAGACTGAAACGCCTAGAACCGCTCGGCCACATCGGCCGGCTGCGTGGAGTCACATTCCGCCATTTTCCCCGCTACAATTTGGAGCCCTCTAGCGGCAAAGGGATGCAACTTGCGTCAGCAGAGGAGGGAAGTCGACAGAGTAATATGCATGACATGTAATACCTCAACCGATATTGACTGCAGAATAAAAAATTCGGAGGCATTACTTTTCAGCACGCCCTCGTGTCATTGCTTCTCCCCAAATAGTTTTAACATATCCTTAGACCATAAATAGACCAGCACAAAAAAGGTGAATATGCTCCTGCTTATTAAAAATCTCTGACTGAAAAGTAGGATACTAGCTGCCTCGTTCTACCTTCCTCAGCACCTTTAAAAATTTTCCTTAAAATTTTGTCATGCGAACGTATTCGCGCTCTTTTTAAGATGTAACTCACATCTCGCTCCCACAAGTTCCTGTAAATCGCTAACACTCACTTGTCCATCACTGTGAGTCTCTACTACCCATTCATTCCATTTGCCTTTCTCACACACTCACTTGGCCCAACTTGTTGTCATTACCTCTTTGAGTCTCTCTAACTGTCACTGTCTCCTTTGCCACACTCACAGTCCCCTTCGTTCCGTATTACTATTGCTGTCTTCTCTCACTGTCGTCGTCTCCCTCTTGCCGTCTCTTACTGCTACTGTCTCATTCATTCCTTTCCACTCTTTCTTCTTCGTTGTCATCACTGGCTCTCACTCACTTCCACTTTCTCCTTCTTTTCATTCCTCTCCCACTTTTACTGTCTCCTTCACGCTTTTCCTAGTACAGTTCTGCTACTGTCAACTATGTTTCACTGCCACTGTGTCCCTCTCTTTTCCCCACACTGCCACTCTTTCTATAGCATAACCACTACTATTTATTGTTCTACTGTCTATTTCCCACTGCCATGACCCTTCTCTCTCAGCATAAAAAAGCACAGATATGTTCGCATGGCAAAATTTTTGGGAAAGTTTTTAAAGCTGCTGAGGAGTGTAGAATGAGGAAGCTGGTACTCACTTTTCAGTCAGAATCTTTCAGTGAACTGGAGCGTATTCGCCTTTTTTGTGCTCTACCGGCCGGTGTGGCCGAGCCGTTCTAGGCGCTTCAGTCTGGAACCGCGCGACCGCTAAAGTCGCAGGTTCGAATCCTGCCTCGGGCATGGATGTGTATGATGTCTTTAGGTTCACTTACATGAAACTGAAACAACGTTCAACTAATAGTTTTATACACCGGAGGCCGAATTATACGCGCACAGAAATTTTGAATGTGCTTTAGTACTACAACATTGGGTTTCTAGTGACAATGGGAACACTTCACAACATTTATCTCCTTGCCACACCGCTTTATAAACTACAATACCAGATTTTACATGCGTACTTTACGTGTACAAGTAGGGTAACTTTGAACCTCTACATCTCGGAAATGGACAAAAATATTAAGAAATTTTCAAGGTTGTTGATGATGTGGATCTTAGGAATTATTGTCAAAATTACAGGTATTTGATGTACGTATTTGTGGTTCGGTTTTGGCAGCGAAGAACCATGTTTTTGGGGTGTCACTAGATAATGGATAAATATTTTTGAAAGCGGAAAAGATAGCACTTCTAGATAAATTCCTAGAGCATGTACAGTTAAAAATTGAGCAATTTGCTGCGGTTATTTATTATTTAGATTTCGCCACACGCCCGACTTTACGTGAGCATTGTATGTGTACAAGTAGAGTAACTTTGAACCTCATATCTCGCAAATAGATAAAGATGTGAAGAAAATTTGAAAACTGTTCGTGATCGGGATCTTGGGAATATATAGTAAAAATTTCAGCTATTTGCTGTGCATAACCATGTTAGAATCCACGGCTCGGTTTTAGTATCCACAAAACATGTTTTTTCGAGTTTTCTCAGGAAGTGCCCGTGAAAAAAATGATGCCTCCATAAGCCCCTTAAGGCGCACCGTAGACCACATCCAATGCAAAAAGAATCAACTTAATTGCTATATTTGCCTAAGCTGGAGGAAATGTGCAATTCTGAAACTTTTATCCTGTGCTATAGAATAGTTAAGTAAGACGATCCTTCTGTTGGGTATACAAGTTGTCCTCTGCCGAAGAGCTATCCAAAATACTAGACGCTACGTTTTTATCACCAATATAACCCATTTTGGAACATATTCATATAATTTCTCCAAAATACCCAAAATTAATACGATGGTTATCGTTTTAATATTGGGTAAGGTAAAAGTGTAACGAACGTCGTTTCAAGATTGTATTCACATTTACTTCTGCATATACTGTTTTTTATATAATCTCCAGAATTACGTATCGTTCACTTACTGTCCTTTCCATTTTTCGGTTACTAGTTCACATATAATGGGAAAATAACGTATCAGTTTGGTAGGAAGCACAGTCCTTTTAGTACGATTCCTGGAACATACGTATAAATCTATTTATTTTTAATACTGATATCAGAAGCAGTATTGACCTTACACATCATCACGTGCAACTTTTTACGAGGGAGGGTCATAAGGTTTTAATTTTTGGATCTATAAAATTATGATGCGCAGTTAATTTTTTGAACAAAAACAGAAAGGTACAGCCTATTGTTAAAGTAAATATTCTAGATTTGACGGGGAACAACGCTGCTACAGTCCACGCTGATTTCCGGAAGTGTACTGTGGCAATGCACCTCCATAAGACACAGTGGTCAGGTGGTGCAAGTATTTCCAGTTAAGTCAAACACGGCTCAATTACGAAGAACCAATTGGCAGACCGTCTCCATGCGAAGAACCAGGAATCGCAAGAGCAGCAGTGGCCCTGGTGCTCGAAGACCGGCACATCACACTGAGGGCGATAGTGGAAAAACTGAAACTCAGTCATGGATCAATTTTCAGTACCTTGCCGCACTCTCGATACCACTACTGCTCCCTTTCAAAACATCTGCCGAATGAGGCAGGAGTGGAAATTAACGATGATTAAAATGTAATGCGAAGATATAATATAGACACTGAATAAATCCAGGTATTGCGAACGTCCGTGATGTATCCATACCTCGATGGGCTAAAACGACGATAAGATATTTGTGCCCGTGCGGGAATGACGAAATGTGCGAGCGTAAGGTTTGTGACTCCGTGACATATCGAAGTTTGGATCGATCCTGGAGGCGTGCTCCGGCAGTAGAAGTGGTTAAGGCGACCGCTAGTGAGAAGCGGGAAATCCGGATTTGAGTCCCGGTCTGGCACAAACTTTCTTTTGTCGCAAACAGCTGACGTTAATCTGGATTCACGAAATATGAATTTATTTCGCAACAGCGGAAATTTTACAGCTGTGTCAGGTCAGTCGCCACGAGTTCTGCAGTCTTTTGATCATCACTGAAGAGAGTCGTATGTACCACTAAGGCCCCGAGGTAAAAGGAATAAAAGAAGCAGTGGATTGCTGGAAAGACGAAGATCCAACCATCATCAGGTAAGTTGTGTTCAGCGTTTCTCGAGACTGCCATGGCGTGGAGCTTTCAGATTACGGTCGTAAGAGGTAAACTCTCACTGGAGCATACTAATGAAATATCCTCCCGAGGTACTTGAGGTTGTCGAGATGAAGCATTACCGGAAGCTGTCCAAAGGTTCTGAACAGCTAATTGCAGATTACAACAACCAAGGTCTGAAACTTCCTGGCAGATTAAAACTTTGAGCTGGACCGAGACTCGAACTCAGGACCTTTGCCTTTCGCGGGCAAGTACTCTACTATCTGAGCTACCCAAGCATGACTCACGAACCGTTCTCACAGCTTCAATTCTGCCAGTACCTCGTCTCCATCTTCCCAAACTTCACAGAAGCTCTTCTGCGAACCTTGCAGAACCAGCACTCTTGCAAGAAAGGATATAGCGGAGACATGGCTTGCAACAGCCTGGGGGGTCTTTCCGGAATGAAAATTTCACTCTGCAGCGGAGTGTGCGCTGGTATGAAACTCATCAGCGCACACTCCACCAAGGTTTGTTCCAAGTCATGTACAGTTGAGAAGTATGTGTCACATTTGTTACAGAGCATGAAGTGGAAGGTCTGGGCGTGAGGAGGTAGGCATAATACAACAGTTCTAACTTTACTGTAATGACGATCCAGACTTTTAAAATGTCAAAATGTGTGTAAAATCTTATGGGACTTAACCGCTAAGGTCATCAGTCCCTAAGCTTACACACTACTTAACCTAAATTATCCTATGGACGAACACAGACACCCATGCCCGAGGGAGGACTAGAACCTCCGCCGGGACCAGATTTTTAAAAACAACACAAAATAATTGATTTAGAACAATATACCAAAGAAACTTTACAATGAAGCCCTAATGCTTAATCATGACTAAGAAAAGCTTTACAACCAGAAGTGAATATAACACCTGCATTCATCCTGTCAAATTTACTGCAGTTTCTCATTCTTCTATCCTTGCTCAATGCAAACTGTTAGAAAAGAAAACAACTATCAGAAGTTGTCCCTAGACGGGACACGAAAATAACCATCTAAATACAGTACATATGAATAGCATGACATGTTTCCGGACTACTCCTCTCTCCGAATTCTCTGAGCCATATAGAACACGCCCGGTAGACCCCTGAGTGACGACCGTTCGCTCACCACAGCTCACTATAACTCAGAAAGGTTAATGATCGATATTATCCACGGTGTCACCGATACCGACCAAAGGCATCTTCTATCCAGAACACGTCTTGTAGCAGGTTGACGCTGTCCGGGGCTCCGCTCTTCCGTCTCGCTCCCTGTTGTAATGGTTCTTGATTTGCGAAACCATTACCACCCGCCAACCCTATTTTTCGATACCGTAGATTAATGAATATTTTTCTACGTAATGTCTCACATTTTTCACTCTATTAAAATTTGGTCTCATTTTTATATGTAGGTACGTCGATATTTTCAGATGATGAAATCGATATAATATCTAGTGTGAATATCTTTGTACTTATTGTTATCTTTGAGGCTGGCTTGTGACTTTTGGCGCGGAAGCGAACAGAGTAGTCAAGTTTTTGTGTTGAATGTGAACAGTCTTGACTTTGTGTTGGAAATGAAAAGATGAGTCTGAGCTGTGGGCAATGAAAAATGTTGTGAGTGTTATTAAGTGGAGTAACGGCTGCGAAATTGTATAATGAAGTAATGTTTTGAACATGTGAAAGTATAAGAAGTTTAATAAATGTGAATTTTTGTGTCTTCGTAAGTTCTTCAAGCCGGCGTAATTAACATCCGAGTGCCTTTCGCACCAACAGCGACAGTCATGCTTCTAGACAACAATTTTAATTACGAGCCAAAGCGAGAGCGAGATCGTCATTGGATTGCAAATACAAGATAAGTGATATTATTGTTAATTTTCTTCAGTGACTGTAATCAATTGATGTAGCAATGCCTGCCACATTAAAGACCTTTCAGTTGCGCCATAAAAAGATCATACTCTGAGTGCGCTACGTGATAAATTTTGAACTAATTAACTGTTAGTGGAGGTATTGTTATACTGGTTGGTACCGTTCTCCACGTAGCTGGCTCCGGCCGCTCTCGAGGCAGTCGGCAGGGGGGACACCCGAGTGGCGCTGGTCGCCCCACACTGTAGTGCCGGCGCGGGGAGGAAGCGCGCGGCATTCAAAGGCGTCGGACATGTGGCGATGATATCATCGACACAACGCTGAAGAGTGAATATATAGAGAAGGACCAACACCGTCACCTAGCTTCATGGCCGCAGCTTTATATTTTAGGGGTGATAATTAAAACTTACTGATAGGAGATACAATATATTACAAACTATTGTTACGCCCTCCCGGTTAGCCGTGCGGTCTACCGCACTGCTTTCCGGGCGGAAACGCGTGCCGGTACCCGGTACGAATCCGCCCGGCGGATTAGTGTCGACGTCCGGCCAATCTGTGGATGGTTTTTAAGGCGGTTTTCCATCTGCCTCGGCGAATGCGAGCTGGTTCCCCTTATTCCGCCTCAGTTACACTATGTCGTTGCCTGCTGTGCAAACACCATCTCCACGCACGCGTACACCACGATTACTCTACCACGCAAACATTTGGGATTACACTCGTCTGGTATGAGACGTTGCTGGGAGTGGCTCACTGGGAGCCGAACCGCACAATAACCCTGGGTTCGGTGTGGGGGACGGTCGGGTGAGTGGACTGCTGCAGCCTGTCGTGGGGTTGTGAACCACTGAGGGCTACGGCGGGGACGAACCCTCTCCGTTGTTTCTAGGTCCCCAATTCCATACAATACTATATGATACAACTATTATTATTGAGAAAACTGTTGTACTGGAACTGACAATATCAATGTTTTGTCACCTCAATATAATCGTCACTCATAGTGTTTTTGATGTTAATAGAAATAAATGTCCCAAAAATCGACATTGATTCTCAATATAAAATAACTTAGTATTGCTAACTAATATTTAGAATTAGGTGCATCACAATCTTCTACAAAAATTTTCCTCTCAGCACATCTCTGATAGAAACAGCTTGTATTCAATACCACTGATCGTAATGGTTCCCCAGGTTTTTTTTTTCTTTTTTTCTTTTTCTAAAAACTAAAACAAACTTCAGCTAAATGTAGTTTCGGACGAATCAGCACTATACGTTTAAGCAGATGTAACAAGTGCATAAAAATTTTCTTAAGCCAAGTCGTATCCTATGCAGTTGACACTTCTTGCGCATTTCTGTGAAATTAAGGACTTTTTACCCCTTTAGGTGTTAAATGTGGAGGAAATTAAAAAACTGATGTGACATCATCTGGTTTAGTTTTCATCCGAAATCGGAGGCCTCAGCAGCGAAACCTGCAGTTGAAAAATCTTTACATTGCCTTGTTATTTTGTTTGTCGTTTTCATTGCGAGCTTCGAAACAATCCTTGATACTTTATCAATGGAAGAACTATCATTAGCAGTGATAGATATGTATAAACAAGTTACACAGCTCCTATCGTGGGCAGAGGTCGTACCTTTTACGCACGTGTCAACACGTTGTTGTTTGAAGCGCTGCCTCGCTCGATGGTGGCGTCGAAGGCACTACTCCTTTGCGCCACTACAGAAGAAGGTTGTGGGGACCTTAGAGCCAAATTTCCAACTTCTGCGTCGCAAGGCGACATAGTTACGAGGTTGCAGAAAAATGACCTTTTAACTGTGTTGTAACCAGGTGTATATAAAATGGAAAAAAGATCGTGGCAATAGCAATCATTATTGTTGCACTGTGGTCTCTCATCCGGTACTGAGTGTACGAAGTCTCGCTAAAGGTTTGTTAATACTCGTACTTGATCTTAATTTCCCAGGCACTTGTAATTTTTTGGATAATCTTCCACAGGAGACAACACAACAATTAACTTGTATTCTAGCCGTATCAATGTTTGAGGTTCAGTGTTAGAATAAAACCACTGATGTCTGACAAATGTGGTCACTTTAGCCATTGAGTTTTAGTTCGTTTTTCAAGTATCAGTATCGTCGGAAACAACGCTGGCCAGAGATGTAATAAGATTGCGAGAATCGGCAGTCTAATGAGACAAGTGCGCTGCGCCTTCACTGAGTAGCGTAAATTTGCCAGTTAATATTAGTCAATACTTTCAGTCAATGAAATCACTGCCTGTAAATGACTGTTTCAAATAAATTATTTGTCCTTTTTAACTAAATCACTTTCAACAAGACATGAAAATATTAATTATCTGTTCACTTATATTCACAGGTTTTTGCTGGTTGAAATTTTGTCAAATAAAATTCAGTATGCTCCCTTTTAAATACATTTCCACAGATCAGAACTTTTCCAGGATAATAATAGACATCAGGCTCCCCAGAGCGACACAAGCGCACAATGAAAAAGAACAGGCAGAGAGAGCAACGAAAGGTTACAACGCTATTCATAAGAAAAGGAAAACATGAAACGTCACATCTTTAGCTTCCGTAGCCTATAGACTCTTACGAATCTAGCTATTCCAATATTAATACTATATGTAAGGTAAATGTTAAAATATATGAAGTAATTATTTTTATTATTAAAAAATCTTAAGTTATGACTTAGGGCTGTATAAGAGTGGTTACAGCATGCGGGAGGTATCGCGGCTAGCTTTGCAAATTGTGGGAGAGAACTATGTAGAATGGCTGCCACAAATATGAAACATAGTGGTTAACTGAAATGTTGTCTCTGACATCAAAAGTAAGAAAAGGTAGCCGTGTAGTTGTTTGGTTGACAGGTTGTGTGTTGTCACTGAGTATCGATATGAGTGTTTGTGTTTCTGTATTTCATTGAGAGGTTGTTTGAAATTCTGTTGATTCTCTCTGTAACTGTATATATGCTTCAGGATTCTTTGGGAGCAAAACGTAAATGTTATGTAATCCGACTATTTATCCAGTGTGAAACATAGGAGAAAATTTCTGCTAGAGGATAATGCACAGTTTGAAAGTAACGATAAATGCGGTGAATCAAGTGTGACACTGTAAATGTTCGATGTTGTATACGATTCAGTAAGTGCTCCAAGTATTTCACCGATAAAAAATCAGTCTGTCTTCAAGAGTAGCATAACTGGAAGTACACACTTCAAACACAGAGGAACTGTATTTGCAGTGGAGCACGAGATTCTAGGCTTTTCTTATTCAGTAGTGATTAATGGTATAATTTAGTATTTTCATGTGCCAGATTTTGCGCAGACATATCTTTTTGATTAAGCTTAATGCGGCTGAGAAGTAATTCAGAGTGGTCTGATCTCCATGCAATGGAGATGTAATTCTCTTTAGTGAGCGATGAGAAGTGAATATATGACATCGCGAAAACTTCGAACATAGATACACACTGGTACACATTCCTTCGTTGAACTTTGTGTGTATATGATGCAAATAGCTTTCACCACTTCATATTGGTTGGTGTGATGAGACTCACAATATTACAGAAAACAGAATTGATTCAACATCGTAAGGCATGTTATCTGGAGACGGAAATCTGCAGAGTCACGGATAAAAAGTAATATAATTTCTAAATATTAGGGAGAGCTTCATCAAAATGACAGAAATAACCCAACATGCGTGATATAAGGACTATAACAAGAATTACAATTATTCCCGTGATATCATATTCATTAGCATTGAAAACTTACAAGGAAACTCTCGCTTTTTAACTTAAACTAGAATTTGGCTTACTCTATAAATGAGATTCATTACAACTGACATTCCGAAGAAATATACAGGCAAAACGAATTTGCTTAGAGCTGTGTTCTGTCTCATTTTGTGCAAGTAAGACGTCATGTGCCGCATCACTCCATGACGGCAAAACCCGAAGTCCATTATCAGTACGTTCAGACAATACGCAATAAAACTGCTGGCAACTGAAACTGCAACAGTTGGAAGGTTCACGAAACCGAAATTTCATGTATCTTGCATACATAGTGTACTACAATGAAATCACTGAATTTTATGGTGGTTTTGAAGTATATAGGGTACGAAATTTAGTGAATATATCTGTACCTTCGGCAACCACAATGACTAACTCAGCGAGTCGAACTCATCTTGGATGACAGATATGGGTACTTCACTTTACGCTGCTTTAACTCTGTGCCACAGATCGTCAATCTTAGTGACTGACGAGTATTAACGTGCCAATGTCTCAGCAACCCATGACCGACTTATTTCGGTTCGTGAAAGGAGCAGAGAGAAAGTGGTAAGATGTTGAGCCGACATTATTTCACAGATTTTACCAATAAATAATTTATTACACGAAGAATGGATTTTAATATTAAAGCTCAAAACTTAGTTTTACTTCAGAATTAAACGTCACATACTCTTTGTTTATATAACAGTTTCTATTGACACCGTGCAACAATAATAATAACTTAACTGTTTGATGGCAACGCACATAAAATCAAGCCCAAATACGTTTTGCACACTAACTGTAAGTAAGGAAAAGCTTTCAAAACTGGCAACAAACATAGAGCTCACGTAACAACTAAACAATTTAATGCCTGAGGCTGAAAAGGCAGCTGAGCTTTCGCAAATTTTGACGTAATCCAATTCCAGAAGGATGAACTTGCAACTACCATATAAATTATTAAAACGTGTAAAAGGCGTTATAGGAAAGTTCACAGCAGTGAAAAGACTTTTAGAAGATCAAAAATAATTACATAACTTTAGCCAGCGAACACTTTAAAATTTAGGCTTGACTACACAAATACCAAAACCGTAAATCTCAGGTATACAGCCTTTTCAAACTACCTTTAGGATATGATGCAAATCATTAGAAACAGTGGTAGTTCCAGGGAAACAGTAGTGCCAACTTAATATTAAAAGCGATTTTCTGTAACTAAAAGCAATAATTACCAAGTAGTAGCTACCATTGACTAGCTTACAACACGGAAAAATAAAACCCAGATACTTAAGAGCCTGGTTCCAAATAATAACATAGAGGCATAAGCCCCATTCAAATGGCTGCTTCCTGAGTTTTTAACAAAACCTGTCATCAAGGTAGCTTTTACAATGCGTTAACAAAGAAGAACCTGTGCGAAGATATGCCTAAAACAGATTTGTTACCACAAGTAGTAACCAATATGACTAAAATGTAAGGAATGACACTTATACACTTGTTACGTGGCAGTAGATATTGATTTGAATGTTAACAAACCACGCCAACTTGAGGTGATAGCTCTGTTCAAACCTTGACATGAGAATAAACATAATTTGACTTTCAGAAGTTACCAGTGGCGGGGACAGTACGAGTAGTTCAAAATTGCTCACCGATTCTAGGGGACTCGGTATAAGAAAACCATCGGCATAGAGCATAGCTCTCTAGACCAGCTAGAATCAAACGCTGGCGACAGAATATCAGAGTAAGAATAATTGACAAGACTCGTACAATAGTCTGCCACTGACGGGAATATCTTGAGAAAACAAGCGAATTACCAAAGAAGTTAGAAGGCTCAGCGAAAGCACTGCAAAAGAAGCAAGCTGGACAGCTCCCAGTACATGTGCAATCTAGAAAATCTGCTGGCCAGCGCGACAGTCGAACAACGTTTGTATTGAGGTAGATCAGTTACATGGTGCGGGCTGTAATTCTAGTGTTTGGTAGCATGGAATGACCAGACTCTGTATTTCTGGAAGAATATAGGCAAAAATGTGACAGTAATCGCTGATTGCTATTGTTCTTTTGAGACATCCACTAATGATGATGTAACCTATAAGAGCAACGGCCTTACAGTGGTTAATTAAAGTAGGAGGAATTTTTGCCCTGAAAACAAATAAAATAGCTTTTTCAAAGTAACGCAAAGGAAACCAGCTGCATAGTATGGTCTAATAGAGACAAATGCAATGTTGAGCTGTACCACATACATTTCCAGATCTGTTGCTTGATGCATATGAAAATGACCTGTGGATTTATTACAGTCACTTTTACATAAAATAGATTTCAACTGTGTAACGTGCAATGTTCTTAAATGATACCGCCCGCTACGATATGAAGACCTGCCAATAACTTAGCAGACAAAATTATCATCACGTGAGAGTGCCCCTATGGGGGCAATGAAAAGGATTTTATAAGTTTTTGCGTGATCCAGCATAGCTGAGGGGAAAGGATAGGAGAGGAAGTTGCTATAACTGATTGCCAGAGATTAGCACGACCGATAAACTTCCAGTTTCGTTAACCGACTTGCACGGGACAAGAGGAGAGCGAGAGAAAATGGATGTGAGTTACAGTTATTGAAGCAAAAGAAGGAACATACTGATCAGTCTAAAACAGAACGATGTAAAGGATTTAACTTAACGACAGACGCGGGAATTCGTAAAGATTTTGGTACAAAGAATTATGACTACGAACAAGCTCTGATCGCGATCTAACTAGATGTACGCCAGCAAGCAGTTGTATTGCGTCTCACTTTATTGCCTCGTGTTACAGCATCTTCAACGCGTCCAGACCGTAGCTTGCCGCTAACCACCTTTCGCTCCTCAACACCCCCCACGGGACGCACACTCCTGCCAATCACGGATCTGGCTTCAGGGCGCAACACAACAGCCCAATCGACTCGCGTCAAAGAGCCTTACAGGTCTCTTTTAACTGGGCGATTTTCTAGATAGAACCCGAAGCTTCTACCGCGAACTTCCAGCAACCTGGAAACATTCACCCACGAATCCGTCGGGAGAGATCATTCCAGCTACGTAAGTCACGTACACCAAGACAGAGGTATGTTCTTAAACACCCCCTCACCGCTCCCTGTCATTGTCCTGTGCATTCCAACGAATCAGAGCTCCGTTTGTAAGCTCGGAGAGAGCAGAAAATTTGCTTTAGTCCACAGCCAAACTAACAGAATGGATTTCGTGCGAGACCAGGTGTGTTCATGATATAGAGGCTGCTGATCACAAAGGTAAAATCTGGATTAAATAAAAGACATTTCCAACACATCACTTTCTATAGGTAGTGGTCCGGGTACAACATGAGAAAGATGGCACATAAAAATGATAAAAGACCGTACCTAGTTGATAGGATAAACTCTAATGAGAGATGAGCTCAAATAAACGTACCTCTTTCACAGTACAGCACGGGCAACATACGGTCTTGCGTTATCTTGCTGAATGATAACGTCATAGAGACCTCGACGATAGAGCACAGCCATCCACCGTAACACGTCAGAAATGTAAGGCCTGCTGTCCAACTTACCGACTTCGCGAACCAGTCATGACCGTGTTGTGTGGCCGATGGTGTACCATACAATCACACTAGATGTTGGACCTATATGCAATTGACAGAGTTAGTCCTCCTCAGAGCCTCCGCACACAGATAAGTTTTTGGATATGATGTGTGCAGATCCAGACACGTCGGAAAAAATGCCTTGGTGCCAGTACTGTGACTAGTTTTGTCATTGGATGTCACTGTGGGCATGCCTCTTTCTGTTGCCATCTCAAGGAAAGGGGCAACAGCAGTTGCTGTGCAGACAGCCCATGGTGTTCTAGACGTCGCCCACTGTGTGAAGATATGTTGCAAACGAGTCTATTTATAGACTGAAGGTACGTGTCGTGGCCATACAGCTCTGCGCAGCTTAGCGAAAAATACGTCAGTCCTCTCATGGTGATAATCGTTTCGGAGAGTTGACGTCCTGCATGGCATTTAAAATGGCTTTCCTGAACCCAGATAATCCATATTAACATGACAGTCACGGGCCCTCAGCCAACGCGAGCAAAAATTAATGCAAGATAGACCACGATTACACCACTGTCGAATTCGGGCATGTGCTGGTACACTCTTCTCGTTTTACTCGAGGCTTATAACAATCTTCTCACAAACAGTTAACTTTCATAGGCAATTTGTGAATTAGAAACCCACTGCTTAATACACTGAGGTGACAAAAGTCTTGGCATACCTCCTAATATCGGGTCGGACTGATTTTGCCCGGAGTATTACAGCAACATGAAGTGGCGTGGACTCATCAACTCGTTGGAAGTCCCTTGCAGAAATACTGAGCCATACTCTATAGTCGTCCATAATTGCGAAAGTGTTGACGGTGCAGGAGGTTGTCCATGAACTAACATCTCGATTATGTCTCATAAATGTTCGATGGCATTAATGTCAGGTGATCTGGGTGACCAAATCATTCGCTCTAATTGCCCTGAACGTCCTTCAAACCAATCGCAAACAATTGTGGCCTCGTGACAGGGCGCATTGCCTTCCATAAAAATTACATCTTGGATAGGGAATCTGAAGTCCATGAATGGTAGCAAGTCATCTCTGTTGGTTTAATTGGACCAGAAGAGCCAGTCCATTTTACGTAAATACAGCCCACACCATTATGGAGTCACCAACAGCTAGCACAGCGCCTTGTTGACGACTTCAGTCCATGCTCCGTGGGGTGTGTGCCATACTCGGACCCTATAATCAGCTCTTACCAGCTGTAGTCGGGACTCGTATGACCGGGCCACGGTTTTCCAGGTGCCTAGGGTTAAACTGATACGGTCACGTGTCCAGGAGAGGCGCTGCAGGCGATGCGTGCTGCTAGCAATGGTACTCGCGTCGGTCATGTGCTGCCACAGCTCATGAACGCCAAATGTTGCCGCACAGTCCTAACGCATGCGTTCGTCGTACGTCCCCCATTGATTTCTGTGGTTATTTCACGAAGAGTTGGCACGCCGGTGTTCTCGGTCGTTAAGTGAAGTCCGTTGGCCGGTGCTTTGTCCGTGATGAGAGGTAAAGTCCGAAATTTGGTATTCTAGGCACACTTTTGACAGTGTTGATTTCGGAATTAATTCCCTAACGATTTCCGAGATGGAATGCCCCATGCTTCTAACTCCAACTACCGTTCCGTGTTCAAATTCTGTTAGTTTGCGTCGTGTCGCCATAATGACGTTGGAAAGCTCACCTGAATACAAATGATTGTTCCGTCAATGCACTGCTCTTTTATATCTTGTTTACGCGATTCTACCGCCAACTGTATACGTGAGTGTCACTATATCACGACTATTGTCACCTCCTAGGCGCGCAGTCCGGAACCGCGCGACTGCTACGATCGCAGGTTCGAATCCTGCCTCGGGCATGGATGTGTGTGATGTCCTTAGATTAGTTAGGTTTAAGTAGTTGTAAGTTCTCGGGGACTGCTGACTACAGATGTTAAGTCCCATAGTGCTCAGAGCCATTTGAACCATTTTTTTTTTATTGTCACCTCAGTGTATTTCCTTGTAAACAGACAATCGATATCGTTACTACTGCCTACTTTGTGTGGTAGCATATCCAAGACTGTAGTGTACTACACGCCATTTTGACATTTCTGGCAAGCCGTCTGCTTGGTGTAACGATCTGAATGTCCAGAAATGTAGTTAATACACGGTGGCGTCAATCCACCATGTTACCATGACGTGCTGAAAAGTAATACTCAGACTTTTTATGTGAAAACTTGCAATTCTTTTTAAATAAATAAAATGTCACCAACATTCTACGTTCTTATGCTTCATGTCTACGTATATATTTCTTAACATAGTGATCCTAGTGACGAATACATTTCTCCCAACAAGAGACGAGTTTGTTGATAAGTCACTGTAGAATTTTTGACTTCGTTGACGGAGTCACAGTCTCAGCGGTAGCTCCCTCTCTCGTGAAAATTAAATTGTTGTAATTTTACTGAGATGGAATGATTCATGAGAGGAGTCATTATTTCACCCTGAACTCAAGTATTGTATGAAGATCCGTGTTGAAAATTTCCTTTCAGAGACAAAAAGTAACCTCGATGAATCCTTTTATTATTATTATTACTCATTTAATTACTTCTTTGATTTAATTATTGTTATTATTATTACTGATTCAATGAATTAGTTCTTTAGTGAAGTCTCTCTAAGAAAAGAGTTTAAATCTTAGAAATGAATAAATAACCAAACAGATCTCACTAGAGGACGTTTATGTTCAGGGGATTGTGCATGGTAGACTAGAGATCTGCTGCAGCACGCTGACTGCAAGCTGTACTCGATGTCTCCGCCGGTCGTCGAACTGCGTGCTGAATCTGTAGGAATCCTAGTCTACGTTAACTACGGTTCAATTGTCCTTTCTATGGAAGCCTGTCCGTCGAAGTGAATTTGTTTAAAAGTCTTTAAATTAATGACCGTATAGAGTTTGCAGGTTCGAGCTTCCACAGTCCAAAGAAATGTCTCGCAGGCGTGCACAATTATTTGAAAACGTGGAAGATAGGATGGAGAATAATTTACGCAACACGCACCGTGTTTATGCTGCCGAGAAATTGCCAATAAATTGGCTTATTATTCTGGCGCAAAATCAGAAAAAGCTTTTCAATTCAAAATGGTGGTCTCGCAACAATGCCTTCTCTCATTAGCCGTAATACATTCGTCCATACTCATTAAGATCAGAAACTAGACTATATCTTTCACAATAGTTAACATCGAACCAAAGCTCTCTTAAATCAAGCAATAAAGAGAGCGTCAGCGGTAATGGTGCTTTCTTGCAGTCATTTGCACGCGAGTACGCTTCAAATAATTTCTTGTCCAAACGGTTCAGCGTACACACACTAAACGTCGAATTGCTCGAGATATAGTAGGGCTTGTATGCGGTCTGCCATTTTCATGCTGAAGGAGACGGTGCTCCACGAGTGAACGAACTCCCGTCACCCACCGACATAATCATACAATGCACAACCACGTTGCACTGTACAATACGGAGCACTCTAGCGGCAGAGGGCTGCATATGTGTAGACATGAAGAATGAAGATGTAGGAGTTTCTAAAGTTTTTGTGTTTAAAGAGTCTTATGTGATTTTACAGTCAATACTTTTCAGCACACCCTCGTGCGAGTGTCGATTCAAAAGTCCTGCATACTGCACATGAGCTACAATTAAGGTGGTGTGATCAAGTTGAAATTCATGTCAGATGTGAGCGAGACTGAATGGGTGAGGTCGTGTATGTGTTTCCCGGTACACGTGGCTGTGTCGTGAGTAAATCAGTTTTAAAATGGAAGTTGAAGCCGAGTCAGGTCTGAAAATGGTTCAACTGGCTCTGAGCACTGTGGGACTTAAATTCTCAGGTCATCAGTCCCCTAGAACTTTGAACTACTTAAACCTAACTGACCTAAGGACATCAAACACGTCCATGCCCGAGGCAGGATTCGGACTTGCGACCGTAGCGGTCGCGCGGTTCCAGACTGAAGCGCTTAGAATCGCTCGGCCACACCGGCCGGCCGTCTGTACATAGCGACAAACGCTGCTACTTCAAAATCGAATACCTACGTGGAAAGAACCCAACAGAAATACAGCGCCATGGGAGAGGTGTACGGGAACAGTGTAGTGTATTGTAGCAAAGGATCACGAAGGTCTGCTTGTTTCCGCGATGGTCAGGTAAGCACTTTCAGGACAGTTCAAAAAGTGGGAGGCCACCAACTGCAGCAGATTGCAACTCTCCGATTATTGTTAATGTCATTTGGAGACAGGACGACGAAATACTTGTGAGGAAATTGCACCTGACGCCAGAATGTCTGTGACTTCGGTTTATAGTATCATAACTGAAAGTTACAGATGAGAGCTGCCAGATGGGTTACGCGTGATCTGAGAGAAGAGCGGGAAGCAGGTTGCATAAGAATTGGCTCTGCTTTGTCGAACAGAAGGAGAACATTTTTTGAAAAGGATTGTTACGTTTGAGGAAACCTGGATACGAGATTTTGAGCCAGAGCTGAAGTCTCAGTCGTCACACTGGAAAATTTCCGACTCACCGCGTCCGAATAAATTCCACCCCCAACAATCAAAGTTGAAACTGATGGTGATCTTTGTGTATGGCATGAATGAAGTCATACCCAGAAACACCGTGCCCCAGGCCCCGTACCATAGTCTGTTTCTGCAAAATGTTCTGCTCTCGAAAATTTGTCGGGGAAGACCTGAAACGCTTGCAGCTGGTGTACCCGTTCTGCGCGATAATGCAAGACCACATATTGCCCTACCAGTGCGAGAAACGCTCGACAAATGTGGGCGGGAATTTCTTCCCCACCCATCATACACTCCCGATATGAGTCCACCAGACTGATTTGTTTCCCATACTAAAGGAACATCGCCGTGTTTCAAATTTTTGACACATCTGACGAAATTTCCAGTGAACTGACCCGAGTAATCAGACAGCTCAAGAAAAGAAGGTGCCCTGTCAGGAATACAGAAGTTGTCAAAACGATGACAAGATGTCGTACGTAAGAATGGTGATTATACTGAAGGCCTGTAAGGGTATTTTGTAAGATAAATTATTTTATTCAATTCTAGCTTACAGTGTGCAGAACTTTTTAAATGATCTTCGTACAGTAACACCCATCGTCTCGGGGATATACAGGGTGTTACAAAAAGGTATGGCCAAACTTTCAGGAAACATTCCTCATACACAAATAAAGAAAAGATGTTATGTGGACATGTGTCCGGAGACGCTTAATTTCCATGTTAGAGCTCATTTTAGTTTCGTCAGTATGTACTGTACTTCCTCAATTCACAATTAACATGTGTGGGCTGACGAGAATCCGTACGCAATTGTGCAATCACGTCATCGACACAGATTTTCTGTGAACGTTTGGGCAGGCATTGTTGGTGATGTCTTGATTGGGCCCCATGTTCTTCCACCTACGCTCAATGGAGCACGTTATCATGATTTCATACGGGATACTCTACCTGTGCTGCTAGAACATGTGCCTTTACAAGTACGACACAACATGTGGTTCATGCACGATGGAGCTCCTGCACATTTCAGTCGAAGTGTTCGTACGCTTCTCAACAACAGGTTCGGTGACCGATGGATTGGTAGAGGCGGACCAATTCCATGGCCTCTACGCTCTCCTGACCTCAACCCTTTTGACTTTCATTTATGGGGGCATTTTAAAGCTCTTGTATACACAACGCCGGTACCAAATGTAGAGACTCTTCGTGCTCGTATTGTGGACGGCTGTGATACAATACGCCATTCCCCAGGGGTGCATCAGCGCATCAGGGATTCCATGCGACGGAGGGTGGATGCATGTATCCTCGCTAACGGAGGACATTTTGAACATTTCCTGTAACAAAGTGTTTGAAGTCATGCTGGTACGTTCTGTTGCTGTGTGTTTCCATTCCATGATTAATGTGATTTGAAGAGAAGTAATAAAATGAGTTCTAACATGGAAAGTAAGCGTTTCCGGACACATGTCCACATAACATATTTTCTTTCTTTGTGTGTGAGGAATGTTTCCTGAAAGTTTGGCCGTGCCTTTTTGTAACACCCTATATGTATGAAATCTGTACCATTATTTATCAGAAGCCCTGCTGGCTCAACCAGATTCTCAGGTTCTATGAACTATTGCCTGCTGGCCCTCGCCCTTGCCTGTGTTGTTCTTTGGGACGGATGTACAGACTAACTGACGGCGGCGGCAGGGGCTTTCGTAACGCGCACACCTAGGCCAGGCAGTGCGCGGCGCTGTCTAGATAAAAGCCGCACGGCGTGGCGTCACGGTCGCCAAATGTTTGTGCGAGCTGTTTGCGGGCGCCGTGTTTGCGTGGGCGTCGTCCTTGAGCGCGATAACAGCCGTCCGCGCGTGTCACGCACTAACGAGCTGTGAATTGGAGCAGCAGGCTGCTCTTGCCCTCCCGTCCTGTCCCTTGCGACCAAGGCCTTATTTGACCAGCGTCTTCAGCCACCCACCCTACTGTTTGTATTCTCTGTAGCAATCCGTTCATTGATGTATGACTAAAAATTTACACTGAACTCACTGAGAGCTTAAGGGCATAGATTCACTTACGTTATTTCTTTAAAAGTGTGGAATCTTTTGTGAGGTGTGTGGATGGGATTGTACTTCCCGCCCGGAGGCTCGGCAAGACCATTTCGGAAACTGCACGACTTGTCGCGTGTTCTAAGAGTGCTGTTGTGTCTTCAACAAGTGGCGAAACCAAGGTGAAAACACCTCCAGACGTCGTGAGTTTGGGCGTCCACTCCTCATCACAGATGTCAGACGTCGTATGCCGGACAGACTGGTAAAACAAGACTGCTGCGAACTAACATCAGACTTTAATGTTGGACGGAGGACAAGTGTGTTTGAACACTCAGTGCACCGAACACTCCTAACCGTGGGCCTCCACAGCCGACGACCCATGCATGTGCCAATGTTGACATCACGACGTCGGCAGCTACGACTGAAAGGGGCACGTGACCATCGGCAATGGGCATTGGCGCTATGACAAATCGTTGCATGGTCTGATGAATACCGATACCTTCTTCATCATGCCAATGGGAGGGCGCGAATCCGTCCTCTTCTAGGGAACAGCTCCTTGACACCTGTACTGCACGATGGAGACAAGCTGTCGGTGGCTCCTTTATGCTTTCGGGAACATTCACGTAACGAGAGCAGGACGAGTATGTGAGCCGCAACACCTCAAACGAGAAATGCAACACCTGGAAACTGTCCTGAGGAGCAATGGGTACTCCACAAATTATATTAGAAGTGTAACAGAGCCAAACACTCGGCGAAGTAAGGTACCAGAAAAAGAAATGTCGGGTACGGCCTTTCTGCCATACATTCCAAGAGTGACGGACGGAATCGGCCGTATATTGCGCAAACATGGCGTAACGACGATTTTCAAACCGACAAGGAAGATCAAAGAGTGTCTTAGATCGGCGAAGGAGAAAAGAGACCCACTTGCAATGTCGGGAATATACCGCATACCATGCACATGCGGAAAAGTTTATGTCGGAATGACTGGACGATCCATTAACACCAGGATCAAAGATCATAAGCGACATTGCAGGTTGGGGCAGGTGGAGAAATCGGCCGTGGCAGAGTTCGCATTGAATGAGACCGACCACGTAATAAAATTCGCCGACACGGAAGTTCTGGCTGTAGAGAACCACTATCACACGCGCTTGTTCAGAGAAGCTGTAGAAATACAAAAACACGCGAACAGTTTGAACAAGAAAGAGGAAAGCCTTAAGGTAAACGGATCGTGGCTTCCCGTACTGCAGCGAACGACCGTCGCAGGTAGCAAGAGGAGAACCGCACCGGAAATGACCGCGGAGAAGCCCCCGGACGTTGGCGCGCCAGGTACATATAGTCTGCGCCCGCGAGCTCGGCTCCAGTTCACCACCGGCAATGGAGGGTGAAGCTTTGACAATGCCAGCCACTCGTACTGGTGAAACGTCAAAAAAATCATTAGATGAACGTCGGTCGAAGAACCCGAGACAGAAGCCAATAGGCAGTTTGTCGACATTCACGTGTACTTCCATGTGTCCAGTGGAGATCGTGCAAAGCACAATGACGACCGAGGAGTATCGTACACTGGTTACAGACCACGTACACCCCTTCACGACGATCATGTTTCCCGACGGCAGTGTCATTTTTCAATAAGATAATGGTCCATGTCACAAGGCCAGGAGTGTGACGGAGTGGTTCGAGGAACACAGTGGCGAGTTCTGATTGATGTTGTGACCCACAACCGTCCAGATCTGAACCCGATCGGTCACACTTGAGATGTGATTGAACATGGCGTCAGAACTCATCGACCCTCTCTTCGGAATTTCCAGGGATTAGGTGTGCAAATGTGGTGCGAACTCCCGCCAGCTGCCTACCAAGCCCTCATTCCTTCCATGTCATGATGTGCCACCACTGTTATTCGTAGCACCAAAGCTAATTACTCGTGGAACATGTATGCACATACTGTATGCTGCAGGATTCCGATTAGAAAATTTATAAACAAAAGACTCTAAAGAATTAAGAAAACAGAAAAAATATTGAAGAGTTACATTACTGATTTACAATGCAGAGTTACATTTCAGAGAAAAATTATCCGAAACTCCAATCCCGAAGGGAAGGGATGTGTCACTAGTAAATCTCTGCCGGCTGGGGTGGCCGAGCGGTTCTAGGCGCTAGTCTGGAACAACGCGACCGCTACGGTCGCAGGTTCGAATCCTGCCTCGAGCATGGATGTGTGTGTTGTCCTTAGGTTAATTAGGTTTAAGTAGTTCTAAGTTCTAGGAGACTGATGACCTTAGAAGTTAAGTCCCATAGTGCTCAGAGCCATTTGAACCAGTAAATCTCTCAACTTAGAGCTGAAAAATTGTGGGTTATCACTCAAATTTTACTATTCTTCTGATAGCCTGTTAAAGATGAAACTTCCTAAACAGTGTTCAACATTCTGTATAATGCTTCAGAAGGCGTTATCCCACTGCAAACTGTATGTGTCTATTGTGCAAGGAATGAATGTTAGAGTTTCTTCTGAATGAGTCAACATCGTGAACAACAAATTCTATGGTGGAACATAAGCGAAAATTCGGCGGAATTCAGCATTCGAACAACAGCGTACTCGAAGTTAGTGAACTGACACCGCAGATTGGTCTGGTTGTCTTGTTATGGTCTAAAAGTATTTTTGGAGAATGCACAGAGTAGACGCAAAATAAGATGCTGTTGGAAACAGCAAACAAAATAAATAAATCTTCATGTTTTAGTGTCACAGACAGTAGAGAACATTAACATAGTGAAGATAAGCATCCAATTTTTGTTCAAGATCTTGCTTGATACTTCCAAGAAAATTTTACGTCTACCCTCAGTCCTATGAATTTAAAATGGTCGACTTCACCTGTTATTTAACTACCTCGCCACAATAAACGTTTGCTTGGACAACGATCCTTGTCAGAAATTGCATGCACTGTGCTTTGTTGCAATTTCGCGTTATTGTGTTCTCTGAATGTCATATGTTGATGCTATCTGTTATCATAGTCACTAGATCTTTTAGTGTTCCATTATATTTCACGTATTTCCTAATAAAAAATCATCTGTAAAGAGACGAATTTTAGAATCATCTGTCATATTTTGCGTAACATCATAGATGTATACCTAGGAAAGTTACAGACCCTTAACAGAACCCTGCATGACCTCAGATTCAAAATTTTTGCCCTATTGCAGGTGCGAAGTGATCCACTGTTGCGCTTTTTCGCTAGCCGTAATGTTACAACCTATGCAAAAACGTTCCATGGTTCACAAAACCAAATGCTCCGTTATTTCAAGGAAAATACATACGACTCTCAACTTATTGTTTAGCTCTGCTAGTGAGTCACACACAGCATGTTTTCTGTGGCTGCTCCTTTCTTGAAGACAAGATGCGGCTCTGCCAGCAAGTTATGTGCACTGGGATGTGACCGAAAAGGAACTTCCCTGTAGCTGTTTGCACCACTTATCTCTTCCTTTTTTTTGAGTAGGAGACTCCGAATCTCATACATAGATTATAATGACAACATGAACTGAAAAAGCCCGTTGAAAGAGAGCACAACACTCTAGAAAGGAAGTATGTGGGAGACCTGAACAGTGTTGTGGACCTGAACACACGTCAAATAGCCAACTGACCATTATACACGTTAAAATTCAAGTGCGGAACCTGCAAAATCTCACTGCCCGAAATTCCGCGACCATAAGACGCTCAAAACATGACTTTAACTTTGACATAATTAACGCAAGTAATACGGACAATTAAGGATGGTACTAAGCCCGCGAAACGTGTAGTAGCTCCGCAACATAGCTCCACGCGCTTGGCACAAAGCTGCTTCCGACAAGTCTACGGCGATAGAAAGTTCGAAAGTTGGCGTCACATTCGCTGACCAACTTCTCAAAGAACATAAAGTACCGAACGAATGTCTCAGGACCAAAGACTTTCTTGCTTCAGGTATACAGGTAGAGCCAGGATGTCTTTGCTTTAACAAATACACTCCTGGAAATGGAAAAAAGAACACATTGACACCGGTGTGTCAGACCCACCATACTTGCTCCGGACACTGCGAGAGGGCTGTACAAGCAATGATCACACGCACGGCACAGCGGACACACCAGGAACCGCGGTGTTGGCCGTCGAATGGCGCTAGCTGCGCAGCATTTGTGCACCGCCGCCGTCAGTGTCAGCCAGTTTGCCGTGGCATACGGAGCTCCATCGCAGTCTTTAACACTGGTAGCATGCCGCGACAGCGTGGACGTGAACCGTATGTGCAGTTGACGGACTTTGAGCGAGGGCGTATAGTGGGCATGCGGGAGGCCCGGTGGACGTACCGCCGAATTGCTCAACACGTGGGGCGTGAGGTCTCCACAGTACATCGATGTTGTCGCCAGTGGTCGGCGGAAGGTGCACGTGCCCGTCGACCTGGGACCGGACCGCAGCGACGCACGGATGCACGCCAAGACCGTAGGATCCTACGCAGTGCCGTAGGGGACCGCACCGCCACTTCCCAGCAAATTAGGGACACTGTTGCTCCTGGGGTATAGGCGAGGACCATTCGCAACTGTCTCCATGAAGCTGGGCTACAGTCCCGCACACCGTTAGGCCGTCTTCCGCTCACGCCCCAACATCGTGCAGCCCGCCTCCAGTGGTGTCGCGACAGGCGTGAATGGAGGGACGAATGGAGACGTGTCGTCTTCAGCGATGAGAGTCGCTTCTGCCTTGGTGCCAATGATGGTCGTATGCATGTTTGGCGCCGTGCAGGTGAGCGCCACAATCAGGACTGCATACGACCGAGGCACACAGGGCCAACACCCGGCATCATGGTGTGGGGAGCGATCTCCTACACTGGCCGTACACCACTGGTGATCGTCGAGGGGACACTGAATAGTGCACGGTACATCCAAACCGTCATCGAACCCATCGTTCTACCATTCCTAGACCGGCAAGGGAACTTGCTGTTCCAACAGGACAATGCACGTCCGCATGTATCCCGTGCCACCCAACGTGCTCTAGAAGGTGTAAGTCAACTACCCTGGCCAGCAAGATCTCCGGATCTGTCCCCCATTGAGCATGTTTGGGACTGGATGAAGCGTCGTCTCACGCGGTCTGCACGTCCAGCACGAACGCTGGTCCAACTGAGGCGCCAGGTGGAAATGGCATGGCAAGCCATTCCACAGGACTACATCCAGCATCTCTACGATCGTCTCCATGGGAGAACAGCAGCCTGCATTGCTGCGAAAGGTGGATATACACTGTACTAGTGCTGACATTGTGCATGCTCTGTTGCCTGTGTCTACGTGCCTGTGGTTCTGTCAGTGTGATCATGTGATGTATCTGACCCCAGGAATGTGTCAATAAAGTTTCCCCTTCCTGGGACAATGAATTCACGGTGTTCTTATTTCAATTTCCAGGAGTGTATTTCGATTGCTGAAGATCGACAAACATACTAATACATGGTGCAATGGAAGTATTCTCCTTTTTGCTGGCCTTGCCCCATATTTTCTGGCGGCTTGCATGTTAATCTGGACTTGACAGTGTTGCTGAAAAGGTGAGAATGTTTTCGAAATGTTTGCCAATCGTGTACATGAGACGGGACGTGAGTACCACCCCAGTATTCATCTAGTCAGATTCGGAGATCACCTAAAACCTAAAACCCGCATACAGGAAGGCCGTCACACAGGCACTCGTTAATCTGTCGGGCGGATTCTATCCGGGGCCGATGCGTCTCTCCCAATCTCGGAAACTGCGAGTAATTCGAGGCCATGCGGGCGATTTACAATGGCAAGTCTCCTCTGCTGTGCAGTTCGCAGTGGTTTTCCGAGTATAGCAGCAGCTGTAGATACTCTTCCACGTTGATCGTACAAGTATGGGTCAGGGAAGACGCTCGCGGTTCTGCTAGCAGACTTGTTCGGCGACGACCCACCCCCCCCACGCCAGGGAGTGTCGGCGCTTCCGTGACGTCAGAGCGTACGTAGGGCGAGAGAAGTGTAGCGGCTCTCCCATGAACAGCAGCCTGTCGGCGTGCGCACCTCACACTCTATTAAACAGGCGCTGACAGCAGGTGAGGCATACGTCAGGCGAAGGGTCTTCTTTCTTGTTCGAGGAACCTCTGTATGCTCCACGGCGCAGTGCCTGTCTGACCTTGTTGCGCCTGTTGTCATGTTGTCAGTTACGCATTTGGGAGTCGCCGGAGTAAGAGAGCTGACAGCAAGGAGAGCTGACGTATCTAAGTGCAGTTTTTCTTGCAGGCTGGCACTGGTTACTGCTCGAGTGCGTCACACCACATTACTCTCACAGCTGAAACTTCACAACTTGACGGGGAGAAAGATTTCCACTGGTGATTTTCGCGATTTCTCTTTCAAGTAAAATAAAAAGTTGTGCTAAATCTGATGATACAGTTTTATTGTTTACGCTATTGTCTTCAAGAAATCATTTTTGTGTCCATATCGGACGCTCCCTGCAACCGCTGCACCAGGTTGAAGTACCGTTCGCGACCGGAATAGTGGTCATCGGCAGTAATTCCCGAAGGCCTCCATTCGACAATGTAACAAAATAGTTTTGTATAAATCATTTTCAATGATGACATGTTGAAACAAATATATTTTCATAGCCTACAAAATCCAGACAAAAGCGAGCACCGAAAATACGCTTTTGAAGATATCGCAAAATGGGTACGTAAGCTGAAAGAGAACTCAGTTTAGAATGTCAGAGTCAAATTACTAGCAAAAACTTATATTTCCCCCCAAATTAAAAAATTCTGTTTCGAGAATGACAGTTTTAAAGTTTTGGGTTACATTTTTTATAGTTAAATTGAACATACCTTTAGCCAGCGATACCTGGACCACACAGCAATTCTCCCAGATGCCAGAGCAAATCCTCCTCCATCTTGTTCGTGGACATGGTGGTCCTGTAGGCCTCTTCTGGCAGCTTTTGCTCTCCGCAGTCGATATGCTTTTCGTCCGCTTTTGTGCAGACATTGTAACAGGCTGAGAAAAGATAATTTTACACAGCGTGAATTTTAACTAAGGGAACAAACATGAGGACTAAGAAGAAAAGAAACAAGAATAGGTTATATCAACGCCGGATATGGCCTGTGAGTCTGCATTAGAACAAATCAGTGCTGGTATTCCAACTCCGTCAGAACAGGTCTCGGAAAGTCCAACGGTACCGACCGACTACCGTGTTATTCCCAGCCGATAGGCATTACCGAATGCAAGTATGGAGATGCCAAATGGTTCAAATGGCTCTGAGCACTATGGGACTTAACATCTGTGGTCATCAGTCCCCTAGAACTTCGAACTACTTAAACCTAACTAACCTAAGGACATCACACACATCGATGCCCGAGGCAGGATTCGAACCTGCGACCGTAGCAGTCGCGCGGTTCCGGACTGAGCGCCTAGAACCGCATGGCCACCGCGGCCGGCTATGGAGATGCATGTGTTCAGCAGACTTGGCCACTGTCAGTAGACTTGGCCACTGGTACATTGTATCGATACGTGGAAGCTTTTCAGTGTTTCGAAACGGCGATGGTTCATTGTTTCGAAACAGTGGTGTTTCATTCCGCTCTGTCTCGGATAACGGGACCAGATTCGATCTCGAGCCAAACACAGAAGCTGTATCATTGTTTCAAAAGAACGCTGTTTCAGTCCACTTGTACTTGGGACGGACTAATTGTATCGAAACAGTGATGTTTCATTCCGCTCTGTCTCAGACGAGATTCGATCTGGGCACAGATACTGAAACACATTTAACATACCACTTCATGAAAATCTTTCAAGAGTGTCGAAATTTTTTTGACATACAACAGCATGAAGCTTAAGATTTCCGAAAATAAAGCTTCGTTTCTAATTGACTGCCCTATTCCGAAATGGCGTAATATCAGCTTTATAAACACTAACCAAACAATAAAATAACGTACACTGTTCGCATTCAAAATAATAAAAATGTGAAAACATTCAGTTGAATTACACACATTTTGTAAATACACTTCTCTGTTCATGTTCAGTAACCATATTAAAAAACGCAAGTAAACCTACAACATTTTGAATGAAAAAAGGCATAGAGTGGAAATTTTTAGACATACGAGTATAGCAGGTATAATTGCAAGCAATCTGCTTGACGGATCACTAGTGGTGTAATGGTGAATAGGAAGGGCTGAGGGGCTTGGTAGATTTATAGACAGAAGTCTGTTCTCTTATATTTTGTTATTTATTCGTGATTTGTGAATCCAGAGTCAGTGTGCCTATGCTCCGCAATGATTCATTTTGTGTCCATGGAAATTAGCAGGATGGATATATTACTCATGATAACTGAATGTGGGAATCCCAGTAGCGCATCCGTTGTTTCTGCAATTTGCTCCCGCCTCCAGCCCCATTCGTGGTTGCTCTTCTGGCTTCAGCTATGGCGTTACGAAGCCCGGTGTGGGATTATTCTATGAAGGCGAATCCTGAGAAAATTAAGTGTAACTTCTGCTCGGCAGTGATGTCGCTTAAAAATAGTTCAACCTCTTGCTTAAACAGACATTTGCGACATGAGCTTCCAACAGTTAATTTATATAAAAATCATTCGAAACGAGTTTTTATGAATCTGGGCAGTGACGAAGCCAGTTCAGCTTCCACTGCACAACTGTTCAGGAACTAGCCATTTCAGCGCCTGTGCGTCAAGATGAACAATCCGTGTAAGAAGTATCCAGCACTTCCACGGGTTCAGTTCTGGGTAGGTGTGGTAAACAAACAAAGATTACTGGTTTGCATCAAGACCAAGTGAGCCAAAATAGATGAACACATTTTAACACTTGTTGTTAAAGATCATCTTACGTTTAATGTAGTTGAGAGTGTAGAGCTTAGGAAAATGATTTATTTATTAAATGAAAACTATGTACCCCCCATCCTCCCCCCCTCCCAGCAGAAAAACATTCTCCAACAGTTTAGTCTCTCAGGTGTTCGCCAACATACTAGTGCGAGTAAGGTGTGCAGGGCAAGCTGCATCCTACATCTGCATTACGACTGATGGATGGACATCTGTGAAAAATGAGACTTATATTGCAGTGACTGCTCAATTCATTGACGAAGCCGGCCTGAGTGGCCGTGCAGTTCTAGGCGCTACAGTCTGGAGCCGAGCGACCGCTACGGTCGCAGGTTCGAATCCTGCCTCGGGCATGGATGTGTGTGATGTCCATAGGTTAGTTAGGTTTAATTAGTTCTAAGTTCTAGGCGACTGCTGACCTCAGGAGTTAAGTCGCATAGTGCTCAGAGCCATTTGAACCATTTGAGCCATTGACGAAAACTGCAATCCGAAGTCATATTTGCTATCTGATTTTAAATTCACTGACAAGCATACAGCTGAAAACATTTCCTGTGAATTACAAAGGGTGATTCCAACGTTGGGTATTACCAACAAAATTGTAGCTTGCGCTACAGATAATTCACCTAATATGGTGAAGGCAGTGATAATGTGCAAATGATGGCATGCACCTTGTTTTGCACATACACTGAATTTAACTGTGCAAGCAAGCCTTGAGCTAATTACATAACACATGGGCAAAAGTGAAGTCAATGGTGGAATTTTTCAAAAGAAGCCCTCAAGCACTTAGGAACTTACACAATATTTGGAAGTAAATGGGCTTCCCTATTTTAACACCGAAATAAGATTACCCTACGAGATGGAATTCCAAGTATGAAATGTTTGACAGCCTTTTGAAAATCAAAGAGCCGTTGCAAAGCACCCTTGCCATCCTCAGTGTGGGTTCACAAAGAAAATTGTCCAGTGAAGACTGGTGAGTTACTGAAATATCTTCTGAAATAATATCCCCTTTTGAGCAAGCCACAACAGAAATTTGCAGCGAAAGAAATGTAACCGAGTCAAAAGTTGTCTTATTAAGCTAAGGTTTACAAAGTCTGAGACAGTAGAACTCAGATTACAGCAATGAAGCCATTAATACAGTAATTTCTAAACTTGAGGATGGAATCTGTACCTGCCTCGTTCAAAATTTTGCAGATAGAGCAATTGTTTGTGAAGCAACATTATTGGATCCTCGCTTCAAGGAGCACGGAGTTCCGAAAACTAGGCATCGATTAAAAGAATCAAAAATGTCGTAATTAACAAGTGCTGTGCAATACGACAGAAACCCACTCAGTGTTCTACAGACAATCCACCACCAGCCAAACCAGTTGTGGTGAACACATTCAACTCTAGCAGTGGCAACATTTGGCAAGATTTTGACCAAACTGTAGGAGGCTTGATCCAAAGTGTACAAAATCCACGTGCTGCAAGTATAGTCGAGCTTGATAAATATATGAAGATGCCGCTGATACACAGATCACAAAATCCATTGCTGCGGTGGAAAGTAAATCATGTGCTGTTTCCTACGCTGTTTGAAATAATGAAACGACGCCTGTTTCACGTGAGCGTATTTTTTTTCAAAGCAGGGGCAAACAATAACAGACAAACGATCCCATCTTTCAAGCGAAAAAGTATAAAAAATGATGTTTGTAAACTACAACTTACAATAGGTACAGTAGATCTACTTAGAAATGAAACAGTAAAGCTTCAGATGATTTTGTTCTTCTCTGGCCAATCTGCACTGAATTTGTATTTGTATTTTGTTTAGTCCACAAAATCTTACATGTAGCTTTCCTACAAGAACATTTTTCTTTTCAAATTTGCTGCACACAGAAGACACTTACGTTTGTGCTCACCATTCAGTGAGTTTAATTTTTTGAGTATGTTTATTTAGTTATGTGTTTGACAATAATTATCTTCTTTAGCAAGAACTGTAGATGCTGTAGAGCCAGATCTGCCATGATGTGGATATCACAAAGGCATTACACTGTATGAATTTTTTTAAATTTTAGGCTGTATTTTATACTTCAGGGAAACATGCCGATCTCTGCATATTAGTTGCCTTGAAATGTTTTTGATGTGTTGGCAAATGTGCCAACACCTTGTAGATAGAGGAGGCCGAAATGCACGCTATCTAACGCAGACGGGCGTGAATTCTGGAACAGGATAAGTAGTGAATTCTAATAAGAAAAGTATGCAGCTCCTCGAATACTTAACTTTTAATTATCCTTGTTGGTTTACAACGTTCTTGATGAGACATTTCATACGATAACTATCAAACTATGTAAGGCTAATGGCGCCTTGCTAGGTCGTAGCCACGGACTTAGCTGAAGGCTATTCTAACTGTCTCTCGGCAAATGAGAGAAAGGCTTCGTCAGTGTAGTCGCTAGCAAAGTCGTCGTACAACTGGGGCGAGTGCTATATCGTATCTCGAGACCTGCCTTGTGGTGGCGCTCGGTCTGCGATCACACAGTGGCGACACGCGGGTCCGACATGTACTAAATGGACCGCGGCCGATTTAAGCTACCACCTAGCAAGTGTGGTGTCTGGCGGTGACACCACATTTTTAACATGTTTTCCAGTTCTATCAAGTGTTCATATTATGAGCCCCATCCAGCTGACTTGTGAATGTTTGATGAAAAACTGCCATACTTGACCATTGCCTTATATGCTCCTTATGGAAGGTTTTTGATCTATGTGCATCAGTCACTTTGCAGTCCTGCTCTGTGTGACAAACAATGGAAAATTTAACTGTGAGTAAGAAAAAAGTGACACGCTCATAAATGTTAATTCAGTGCCTCGGTTCCCATAATGCTGTCTCAAATTATATCTCATGATATGCCTTTTCAAAGAACACACAGATTATCACTCATTAAACCTATCAAAATTGATAGCTAGAATACAGGGAAACGAGTTTTGTAAAATCTGTTATGCCAAACATACGAACTCTGTCCTCAGACAATTGAAAAGAACGAAAGTCACATGCCACGAAATCATCGCATTTGCTGCAGGAAATACGAAACTGCCAAGACACCTAAGTAAAAGTTTTATACTTTCTGCAATATAATCGGAGCTCTCGCGCCTCATTTGTGCTTACATGGAAATTTGAAACATTACATTGTACTACTTCATTTGTTTCGAAACAGCTATGTGTTTGAGTTCGCCAATCTCTAGTGGTCAGCATACGGCTGTCCAGAGCGTTGATAGCTTACCTGACCGAAGCCGCTGCTGCTTAATCCAGTAGCTCGTCAGTTTGTCTCCGAATGGCTGACGGCATCCACTTGCTAACAACGCTCGGCAGACCCGGACGGTCCCCCATCCAGTGTTAGCCAAGCCCGATAGTGCTTAACTTCTGTGAAATGACGGAAACTGGTGTTACCCCTGCGGGAAGACCGTTGGCATGTTACATATTACGTGATATTAATTTGCTCAACTTGGCAGAAGATGTTCAGCGCTGCCGCCGTGGGACACATTGCAAGCGTTCACAGGCCGCATCATGAACTGCGTCACTCTTTCTTCTTCTGCATCTACATGATTACTCTGCAAATCACACTTAAGTGCTCGGCAGAAGATTCATAGAACCACATTCAGACTATTTCTAGACCATTCACTCTAGCGTAACGCGTAGGAGAAGAGAAACAGCTGAACATTTCGTGTGGCGTCTATTATTATATTTCTATAATGATTTCCCCCTGTGTAGTTGGCTGTCAATAAAATATTTTAGCATTCGGAAAAGAAGCCAAAGGGAAAAGCGCCTTTATTTTAATGACAGCCATTGCAACTCGCTTATCATTTCTGTGACAGTCTCTCCCTATTTCGCGATTACACAAAACGAGTTACTGTTCTTTGCAATTTTTCAATATCGTCTGTCAGTCCTATCTGGCAAGGAACCAATATAGCGCAGGTATACTCCCAAAGAGGAAGAATAAGCCTAGTGTAAGTAGCCTCTTCAGTAGATTTGTGCTATTTCCTGTGAGTTCTGTCAAACGCAGTGTTTGATTCGTCTTCCCCACAATATTTTTTGTCATGGTTCCTGTTGTGCCTGTGCCATCTTGTAGAGTTTTGTGGTTCCGACTGGATGAGGAGAGGGTGGTATGACAGGTGTGTGGCTGGTTTCCTCTCCCTACAATACCAAATGTACACGTGGTTAAAATATGCTTTACTACAGGAACCAATTGAGTACTTAACTTCAATGATGTCCTGTCCAGCCTGAAGTTCTGTGGTTAACAGCAATCAACGTGAATCTTATCTGTGTCCATATCACGACTGTATACAATGACTAACGTTCCCTCACAGCTGGCTGAGGTGCGAGGCGATGACTACCAGTGTGGAAGACTAGAGCACAGTGCGACGTTTGAGATACAATGCGAACTAAGTACTGATGCGACGTGCTTGGTACTGAGGTTCAGAGATAGAGACAGCTCTGTTTTTTTTCCTTTATTGTTTTTTAACACCTTATACAAAAGGTGGGCCGGCAGCGGCAATATTACGACGCTCTTCGGCCACAGACAGTACAAATAGACACAGGGAAGACAAAGAAAAACAAAACATAATGGTGTACAAAAGACAGTAGACACATGAGTAAAAAACACGGAGCCGTTCACGGTCAGCACTCTACACAAACACTGATGACTGAGATGACACACGTGAACAGCGGACCGTGGGCGGTGACAACACTGAAGCATTAACACGACGTCACACACACAGAACCGATGGCGATGATCTCTGGCACGCGAATGTTCACTTGACGTGTGCGAGTCCGGGTACCTGCCAAAAGGGGAAAATGTGGGGGAGGAGGGAGAGGGGAGAGTGTAGATGCTAGTGGCAGAGGAGATGGAAGGGGGAGGAAAGAAGGTACAGGGGGAAGGGAAGCTTGCAGAGTGGGGAAGCTTGGTGGGAGGGCAAGCTTGGGGGAGGAGGGGGGAGAGGAAGAGAGGAGGGAGAGAGGGTGCCCTAAGGAAAAAACACAGGGTGTGGATAGGGAGGATAAAAGTTGGTAGGAGGGGTAGATGGAGGGGATGAGGGCATCATCAGGGAGGGGGAGTTGGTGGAAGCCACCTTGGGCGAGGGTATAGAGAGTGGAGAGATGGAGAGCGGGTGCGACCTGGGAATATAGGCGTGGCAGCGGACAGGGGTGGTAGAGGAAGGGAGAGACAAGCAGGTGAAGGGGAGCAAGTTTACAGGAGGTGTAGAGGATCCGTATCTGTTTGAGGAAAAAGAGGAGGTGTGGGAACGGAATAAGGTCATACAGGGTCTGCATGGGGGAGGGGAGACGGATGCGATAGGCGAGGCGGAGAGCATCGTGTTCTAGGATATGAAGGGATTTGTAAAAGGTAGGAGGGGTGGAGATCCAGGCAGGGTGGGCATAGCAGAGGATAGGGTGGATGAGGGATTTGTAGGTGTGGAGGATGGTGGAGGGGTCCAGACCCCAAGTGCCGCCACAAAGGAGCTTGAGGTGATGGGGTTGGGAGCGTGCCTTGGCTTGGATTGTCCGGAGATGGGGGGTCCAGGTGAAGCGACGGTCAAGGGTGACGCCAAGGTACTATTTCCAATCAGGGATCTGTCCTGCAGTTTGTCGGTGTTATTAATTTTCACCCTGTACATCTGTTTGTTATTAATAATTTTTGAAGTGTTACTTGACCATGTTAACTCCAGCACTTTGTGTATCTGATACCCATATTCACTAGTGTTTCAGTAGCAAGACAGCAAGTCATAATAACGAAAATCTAGATATAAAAATACATTAAAATATAATTTATCAAAGAAACCTAAATTTCAGTTTATCACTAGTTACATGAGAAGTGTTGAAGATTAATTGGTTCATTGTTGATTATAATTTGAGGCAGTTCGGTAGGTTTCAAGTGGCAGCATGTAATCATACAAGCAAGTCGTGCTTGCTTAGGCAATAAAAGGGATCTTTCAACAGCGTCTCGTTATAAATTCTGTAAATGACGTATGAAGTATGTTACCAAATAAGAAATTTCTAAATACCTCAGTTATTACCAAGACAGATACTCTGGCAAAAGTATGTACAGAGGAACAGTAGTAGAGGAAAGTTTAAATTTCGAGCAAAACGAGCAACAGGAAATATTATATGCAAAAATGGAAAATATATAAATGCAGTTGTTAGTAATGCTGGTGAGGGGGAACATACAACCAGACTGACAAATATCCGTTTGTTGAACTCTTAACGCCAGAAAATGAACCAAGATCCTTATGCTGAAGTCATTATTGGAGAAAGTGAAGTTACTAGTAGATGTAGTGATATTAAACAAAACATCAAAATCAAGACAAAGAAGTATAAAGAACGTACTTTCGATATTACGTTGTGCTGCATGATTACAAGTTAAAGTAAGCCTTTATGAAATTCGGGAAGAAATTAAGACGTTTGTCCACACATTAGAGAAAACACAGCTTTCTTGGGACAACCCGTAGGAGAAGGTTACCTCGATCCTTCTAAGAGAAAACAAGATGACGAATAAAAGAATTCTTGTCAAGCCAACATACAAAATATAAACATATGGAACATAACATTCGACAAACGAGTGTTCGAGCAGAAAAATTCTCCCAATGCGATGTGGAGCATATTCTGCACGGGAAAAGACTGAGTTGTGAGGGTGATCGGTTTACATTTCTGCCTGAAGGTGAAAATACTTGACCAGCTGCTTGACGGTGTAGACGGAGTATATTAGAGAAAAGAAGTGTTAGAAACACAGAAATTAGAAACAAATGACAATGAGCAACAGAAGCAAGAATAAGACAAGTTGTGAACAATACGATGAAAGAAAGGAAATTATTTTCTTTACTAGACAAACAAAGTGAAGAAATGTGGACACCAACAGACTGACGAAGCCAACGAAAGCTTAGGCCTACTGATAAGCATGTATGTGCATAATAGGAAAGATCATCTAGTCAGAGAATAGGCACCTGATTATCAAATATCTTTCATGAAATCAACGAGACAGGAACATAAGCTTGTAGCATGAAATTTAGCATGTGTAGACTGAGGATAATGTGATATCAGTAATGTATATCACTTCTTAATGTAATGTCTAGATCGTTACATTTTCTTTATATAGGGCGATCAGTTTCACCATATTTTGCGGTCATCTTCAGGCTCAATGAAAGCAGACAAAGAAAATTATCATAAGGAATCAGTGTATTAAAATACTGTATCCAGTAAAAAACATTACACTCCAAATAGTACTTACCGTTATAATTCGTTATTTAATGAAACCGCAACACACCATACTGAATGGCGTAGATACGTCGTGCACTGGAGATTACCTAAGCGCAAGCACAAGCTGACGCACAAGTTTCAGCAGCTTACAACCATAATTACAGAAATGCCCTTCAATCCCAAACGAGATAAATAAAAAAATGTTAGTCTGATGGAATCGTAATGAAGGGCTTATTAATGCAATGATAAAAACATAGAAGCGCTTCCCTGAATTCAACAGGTAGGGAATAAAGTCATAAAAAAATATTTTGGTTGGATCAGACAGGCACAAACGTACCGCTACTAGTCCATGTAAAATAAGAAAGCGACAAGTTGCTGTCTTCGAAACGGGTAAAAATGAATCCTTTGAGACTACGCGGTTGACCCTGAATGTTTAATTTTAAACTGCAAATGTATTCTAAGAACAATTCGATCTTTGCAGTAACATAACCTCCCACAAATTTTACCACGGAATGTTCCATGTATTGTCAATGATTGTGAAAAACACGGGAGGATAAAATATTCTGAAAACATGTACACATGAAAAACTGAAGTCGTTCACATTTTAATTTAATTTTGGTGCTAAGCTCTGAAAAACTCTTTTACCTGAATTGCAACAGAAATCATTTTCCGAAAGTGAACGTAAACCGTAACGATGTAGTCCGTAAATTACCTCGCAAGGGTGGCGTGGGAGAGTGGGGGGGTGAGCAGCTAAGGTGACAGCACTTGACGAACAGGGAGGACATTACTAAATATTTATAAATTTTTTATTATTTTTGATTCCTCGTATTTGTAATATCACTTTAACCCCTTTCTTTTAATGAATAGTTACCTAAAATCGACCAAGAAAGGCTGCATCAGAAAGGCTGCTTTCTTTGCTTCATTTACGTAAACTATGTTCTTTGCAAGCGCAGCAGATGACGTGCAATCCTACACCGTAGTCGCAGGCAAGCTAGGGCACACAACAGAGAACTGAGAACTTAACGAGCACAGGCGGCTGCGTACTGCGCTCCAAGCAGTAGGAATATAGGTGCTCGTCACAGTTCTCGGCTCACGGCTGTGTATTCCATTCCTTTCGGCTCTTGACAGCAGTTACCGATTCATTGAAGTTCTCGATTCTGCTCGTCATTAGAATAAAAGTCATCTAGCACGAATGTCTTCTGCTAGTGTTCTAACAAGGTAAGTAGATACACAGCTGGGCAGCAATTTTTGCTCATCTCAATCACGATCGTAGTTCAAACTTAGGTGTACCGAAAGCTGCCCTGGTACGACCCACTCCTCGAGCGTTTCCGAGACATCAAAATTGAATGTTAAGTATCACAAGAGAGTGCCAGCCATCCAGAAGCGGGCTTGGACCTACCAGCTAAGACAGAAGATTGGAAGTCTGCCCATATTGCGTTCGATTCACAGCGTGATTTTTCCGACTCTTCCATCTAATAATTAATTTATTGCAACGAATAATCTTTCGTCTGGAAAATAGGAGCAGAGATACAAGCAAAACCATGCTTTGCCCAGCCTCTGCCGTACAGGCTGCCCTACACGACAGCATGTTGTGTGGAGCAATATCGACCTGCCAAATCAACCCGCACGACTGGTATGGTGTACTAGTAGTATCGACCCACTTTGTTGAACTATGCTGTTCTACACATCCTAATGAGGATGATTGAGGGAAGGTTGAGATGGGTAGAGGATGTAGTGGACAGAGTGCGAGGAATTGGACAGAGAGAGGGAAGGGACGGGTGATGTATGAGGCAGGCGGATGGTGTAGAAGGGAAGTGGACATTTTGGAAAGGAAGATGGAGAGGCAGAGATAGCAAGAGAGAGAGGGAGGAGGATAACGAAATAGGAATATGGGAGGAAGGTATGATCAGAGAGAAGAGGTCGGGGAAAAGGGAAACAGAGGGGTAGGAGGAGATGAAGAGACAGTGTGGAGGAGGAGATAGACAGACATAGATCGGAGGATGAGAGGGACAGTCGTAATTGCCGGCTGCTTCACATCTGCTGTGCGGCAAGCTACGTTAATTTAAGTATTAACTGTATTTTTCTTACATGTCACTTCTTCTTCCCTGTGTTTTTGCTTTTAGGAAGCTTTAATTTTCGAGTACTAATAATAGTGTTCCATAGATTTCGTGTTTGTTTTGAATACAGTCAGAGAGAGTCCCTTCAGTCAGCTGTAGTGCCAGTAGTGCTAGCGTTTGTTTTGAATACAGTCCAGGGACAGGTAGTGCTTATCATTGTTTCAACAAGAAGTGTCTAGTAACCACAGTTTAGTCAGCTATCAGCCGCCTTTAGTCAATTAGCAGTCTAGTTAAAAGTTGATTAACTCTCTACAGTAAATTGTTGATTTCTTAGGATGGATAGGATGTGTGACTACTGTGTACGGCCGCAGGAGGAGCTGGCCACTGTTCGCGAACAGCTGAGCGTGTTGATGGCCACGGTCAGCCGTCTTCAGGCTGCTGCCTCGGAGTGTCTGGTGCGTCGCATGGATAGGATGTGTGACTACTGTGTACGGCCGCAGGAGGAGCTGGCCACTGTTCACGAACAGCTGAATGTGCTGATGGCCGCGGTCAGCCGTCTTCAGGCTGCTGCCTCGGAGTGTCTGGTGCGTCGCATGGATAGGATGTGTGACTACTGTGTACGGCCGCAGGAGGAGCTGGCCACTGTTCACGAACAGCTGAATGTGCTGATGGCCGCGGTCAGCCGTCTTCAGGCTGCTGCCTCGGAGTGTCTGGTGCGTCGCATGGTACACCCCAGGTGTTAAATGCTTCACCCACGGTCCCTGCTGTCGAGACATCTTCGCGGGTACCGGGCGCGGTTGGACCACCCTCTCCCCAAGGTGAGTGGCGGGTTCAGCGGCGTTCGCGGCGCACGAGGCGGATGGTCAAAGTGGAGGCTGGCCCTGTGACATCGCCCGCTCTGCCTGTGAGTGGACATGTGGCCGCTCCTTCAACAAGGCCTGAGCAGGCACACGGGGGGAAGAGTTTATTAGTGATTGGGAGCTGCAATGTTAGGCGGGTGATGGAGCCTCTTAGGGAAATAGCGGAAAGGTCTGCTTGCCGGGGGATCTCATCCGAGATGTGGAGGAAGTCCTTCCGGCGGCGATAGAGAGCACTGGGTGCACCCGACTGCAAATTGTTGCTCATGTCGGCACCAATGACTCCTGATGTCTGGGTTCAGAGGTCATCCTCAGTTCATACAGGCGGTTGACGGAATTGGTGAAGGCGGAAAGCCTCGCTCGCGTGGTGGAATCTGAGCTAACTATTTGTAGTATCGTTCCCAGAACCGATCACGCTCCTCTGGTTTGGAACCGAGTGGAAGGCTTAAACCAGAGGCTCAGACGATTCTGCGGAGATCTGGGGTGCAAATTTCTCGACCTCCGCTATCGGGTGCAGAAATGTTGGGTCCCCCTGAATAGTTCAGGCGTGCACTACACGCAGGAAGCGGCTACAAGGGTAGCGGAGTACGTGTGGAGTGCACATGTGGGCTTTTTAGGTTAGAGAATTCCCTCCCTAGGTCAGACAAGACGCCTTCTGAGACGCGACAGGGTAGGCAAAACGCAACAGGGAATAACAATATTAATGCGGTAATAGCAAACTGCAGGAGCGTCTATAAAAAGGTCCCAGAACCGCTCTCATTAATAAAACGTCACAATACCCACATAGTACTAGGGACAGAAAGTTGGCTGTAACCAGATGTAAACAGTAATGAAGTTCTAAACTCAGATTGGAATGCATACCGCAGAGACATGCTGGACAGTGAAGGGGGAGGCGTGTTTATAGCGATAAAAAGTGCATTAGTATCGAAGGAAATTGACGGAGACCCGAAATGTGAATTAATTTGTGTAAATGTTACGGTTAAAGCAGGCTCAAACATGGTAACTGGATGTCTCTATAGGCCCCCTGGCTCAGCAGCTATTGTGTCTGAGCACCTGAAGGAAAATTTGGAAAATATTTCGAGTAGATTTCCCCACCATGTTATAGTTCTGGGTGGAGATTTTAATTTGCCGGATATAGACTGGGAGACGCAAACGTTCATAACGGGTGCAGGGACAAAGAATACAGTGAAATTTTTTTAAGTGCTTTATCTGAAAACTACCTTGAGCAGTTAAACAGAGACCCGACTCGTGACGATAATATATTAGACCTTCTGGTGACAAACAGACCCGAACTATTTGAAACAGTTAACGCAGAACAGGGAAACAGCGATCATAAAGCGGTTACTGCATCGATGATTTCAGTCGTAAATAGAAATATTAAAAAAGGTAGGAAGATTTTTCTGTTTAGAAAAAGTGACAAAAAGCGGATTTCAGAGTACTTGACGACTCAACACAAAAGTTTTGTCTCAAGTACAAACAGTATTGAGGATCAGTGGACAAAGTTCAAAACCATCGTACAATATGCGTTAGATGAGTATGTGCCAAGCAAGATCGTAAGAGATGGAAAAGAGCCACCGTGGTACAACAACAGAGTTATAAAACTGCTACGGAAGCAAAAGGAACTTTACAGCAAACATAAACATAGCAAAGCCTTGCAGACAAACAAAAATTACACGAAGCGAAATGTAGTGTGAGGAGGGCTATGCGAGAGGCGTTCAATGAATTCGAAAGTAAAGTTCTATGTACTGATTTGGAAGAAAATCCTAAGAAATTTTGGTCTTATGTCAAAGCGGTAGGTGGATCAAAACAAAATGTCCAGATACTCTGTGACCAAAATGGTACTGAAACAGAGGATGCAGAGTCAAGGCCGAAATACTAAATGTCTTTTTCCAACGCTGTTTCACAGTGGAAGACTGTACTGTAGTTCCTTCTCCAGATTGTCTCACAGATGACAAAATGGTAGTTATCGAAATAGATGACAGAAAAACAATTAAAATCTCTCAAAAGTGGAAAGGCCGCTGGACCTGATGGGATACCAGTTCGATTTTACACAGAGTACGCGAAGCAACTTGCCCCCCTTCTTGCAGCAGTGTACCGTAGGTCTCTAGAAGATAGTAGCGTTCCAAGGGATTGGAAAAAGGCACAGGTCATCCCCGTTTTCAAGAAGGGACGTCAAACAGATGTGCAGAACTATAGGCTTATATCTCTAACGTCGATCAGTTGTAGAATTTTGGAACACGTATTATCTTCGAGTATAATAACTTTTCTGGAGACTAGGAATTTACTCTGTAGGAATCAGCATGGGTTTCGAAAAAGATGATCGTGTGAAACCCAGTTCGCCCTAATTTCGCATATTGTACGATGGTTTTGAACTTCGTCCATGAGTATCAGAGGGCCATAGACACGGGTTCCCAGGTAGATGCCGTGTTTCTTGACTTCCGCAAGGCGTTCGATACAGTTCCCCACAGTCATTTAATGAACAGAGTAAGAGCATATAGACTATCAGACCAATTGTGTGATTGGATTGGAGAGTTCCTAGATAACAGAACGCAGCATGTCATTCTCAATGGAGAGAAGTCTTCCGAAGGAAGAGTGATTTCAGGTGTGCAGTAGTGAAGTGTCGTAGGACCGTTGCTATTCAAAATATATATAAATGACCTTGTGGATAAAATCGGAAGTTCACTGAGGCTGTTTGCAGATAATGCTGTAGTATATCGAGAATGGAAAATTGTACTGAAATGCAGGAGGATCTGCAACGAATTGACGCATGGTGCAGGGAATGGCAATTCAATCTCAATGTAGACAAGTGTAATGTGCTGCGAATACACAGAAAGAAAGATCCTTTGTCATTTAGCTACAATATAGCAGGTCAGCAACTGGAAGCAATCAATTCCAAACATTATCTGGGAGTAGGCATTAAGAGTGATTTAAAATGGAATGACCGTATAAAATTAGTCGTCGGTAAATCAGATGCCAGACTATTCATTGGAAGAATCCTAAGGAAATGCATCTGAAAACAAAGGAAGTAGGTTACAGTACACTTGTTCGCCCACTGCTTGAATACTGCTCACCAGTGTGGGATCCGTACCAGATAGGGTTGATAGAAGAGATAGAGAAGATCCAACGGAGATCCGCGCGCTTCGTGACAGGGTCATTTACTAATCGCGAAAGCGTTACGGAGATGACAGATAAACTCCAGTGGAAGACTCTGTAGGTGAGACGCTCATTAGCTAGGTTCGGGCTTTTGTTGAAGTTTGGAGAACATACCTTCACCGAGGATTCAAGCAGTATATTGCTCCCTCCTACGCATATCTCGCGAAGAGACCATGAGCATAAAATCAGAGAGATTAGGGCCCACACAGAGGCATACCCTCAATCCTTCTTTCCACGATCAATACGAGACTGGAATAGAAAGGAGAACCGATAGAGGTACTCCGCCACACACCGACAGGTGGCTTGCGGAGTGTGGATGTAGATGTAGATGTAGATGTAAATGCAGGTGTAGACGGAGGGAGGTAGAGGTGGGCGCAGAGAGGGTGACAGAGAGGCATGTTCAATATATGTGTCGAATGTGTACATAGGTGAAGCTACAGGACAAAAGACAAGTGAATAATAAAAATAAAATATTCAACAGCTTAAACTGTTGCATGAAGTAATTTCTACAACGTTTTTATCGAGTGCCAGGGAAGCTGACGTTGCCCAGTTACGTATTTATTCCATTTCCATTAGTCCATCACCTCCCTCCCGCTCTCTCTGTCCACCTCCTCCTCCTCTACTCAGTCCACCTCCTTCACCCGCATTCTCTCTCCATCTCCTTCTGCCTCTGTCTCTTTCCATCTGCTACTCCTCCCCTGTCTCTATCCATCTGCTCCTGCCCCTCTCCCCATCTGCTCACCTCCCTTCTGTCCATCACATCCCTCCCCTCTCTCTGTCCACCTCCTACTCCTCTTCTCAGTCCACTTTCTTCACCCACAGTGTCTCTCCATCTCCTTCTGCCTATCTCTCTTTCCATCTGCTACTCCTCCCCTGTCTCTGTCCATCTGCTCCTTCCCCTCTCCCCATCTGCTCACCTCCCTTCTGTCCATCACCTCCCTCCCCCTCTCTCTGTCCACCTCCTCCTCTTCTTCTCAGTCCACCTCCTTCACCCACAGTATCTCTCCATCTCCTTCTGCCTCTGTCTCTTTCCATCTGCTACTCCTCCCCTGTCTCTGTCCATCTGCTCCTGCCCCTCTCCCCATCTGCTCACCTCCCTTCTGTCCATCTGCTTCTCCCCACTCTCTCTGTCCACCTCTTCCGCACTGATTCTATGTCCATGTCCTGCTGCCACTCTTTGTCCATTTCTTCCTCCCCCTTTCTCTGTGCACATCCTCTTTCCTCCTCCGTATGCCCCCACTGTTGATCTCTTCCTTTTGGTGTATCCGTAGACTAGGTGACAATAAATACAAGCAGACGTCTACAATAAAGTAACACATTTATAAGTTCATTTACACTATGTATTCTTAATAACTGAGTTATACATAGTTGAATGCTGCACGTCTTTCCGTAGTACTGAGTTACATACAAGTGATAGCAATGTTCTTTATTCTATCAAAATAGCCTCGAATTCTGGTACTCTTACATAAACCTCTGGATATTAGTAACACTTAGCACCGTCGTGCTACTTCCATGTAATGTTTCTCACTGGCGGCTTCCACACGAATTTTCGTAAGTCAATGGATGCACTCGATCGGAGCCGTTCTCTGAATTGCAGCTTAAAAGGATGCACCAGCCAATCAGTGCTGAATGCAGTGAGGTCACGTGATCTGAGTGTCCTCTGGTGGCGTGTACGCGCGGCGCCACCCCTCTGTGAACGGCGAATTCGTCAGCAGAGCGATGGCGGTAGGTTCAGAAGTGCCGCCTCTCTTGAAGCTGGGGATGGAGATGCTACCTTCGCCCCCGCCCCCAACACTGCGCTCCGCCGTCACGCAGTGAGGGTGCGGGTGAAGAGAAGGGAACGCCTGTGCCTTGGTGCTGCTGATGTGTTTGGCCGTGGCTTGGCGGCAGATGATGCCAACCAATCCTCGTCCCGATATCCGTGTTACGAATCACCAGGAACATCTGCCCAGAAACCGGAGGCAGGACGTCCATTGTGCGGCAGAGGTTGGTACAGCACTGGCAGAATTTCAAGGCGAAGTTAGCGTTAGAAACAGAATGGCTAGATTGAAAGAGCTGTAGGAATGTGCTGTGGCGACGACCATGTAAGACTTCTACTGGACAAGTGTCATGAGCAGGTAAAGTGCCGTAGATACTCAGAAACAACGACAAAGTCTTTACGCTCGAATATGAGGCATGAAGTTTGAAAATCTGCAGCTCTTCCGCTCCAAGGAAAACTTTCGGCTTTACCCGTCGATTGAGGAGATACATTCAGATATGTTGAATTCCTTTTTGTTGGCAAAATTGTTGAAATTCCGACAAAGACATTTGTGGGCCATTACATGAAGCAACTGTTTGTGGCAAACGTTCTAAGCAAAAGACAGAAGCAAGTGCTCTGGGAGTGCTGGCGGTAGTATAGAAATCACTGAAATGGCAAAAGATATTTGCTGTATGCATCGATGATAATCTACAGTTTTCTGTTGCCAAAAGAACCAACAAAATCAATATGGCTATTGTGTCAAGGACCATCAGGTCGACACCAATTGAAAACTTCTTGGCACGGCACTGTCAGGTTATCTGCGAATGCGCGGCAGTGGGTGGTCACCTGTTGTATGTATTTATCCAGCCCGAGCCACATGCAATCCTGAAACACTAGCTGCTTGTTCGAACGACTCTGAAGTACCCTGTGTATAACAGTTTCCAGCGCATGTTGCTGCTCTGGCCGCTGTCGTCGAGCGGTTCTAGGCGGTTCAGTCTGTAACCACGCTGCTGTTACGGTCAGAGGTTCGAATCCTGCCTCGGGCATGGATGTGTCGGATGTCGTTAGCTTGGTTTGGGTTAAGTAGTTCGAAGTCTAGGGGACTGATGACCTCTGATGTTAAGTACCATAATGCTTAGAGTCATTTGAACCATCTGAACCATTTGAACCAATTTTGAACATGTTGTTGCAAATATCTGGGAATCAGAACTCGCGTTTCTTCGTTAGCGGAATGCAATAGAATCACATTATTCTGAAGAGAAATGCTGTTCGTTCTGTAAGGCCTTTGCGAACTATTCCGTCTGAGATTCATTTCGGACTATGAGGTCAACCCATCCGATGGCAGTAATTGAGCTATTGTAGTCACTGATCTTGTTCAGTAGCCTGTCCGATTATCCCAGAATCAATGGCAAAAGGTTACAGAGCCTGCGAATTAGAATGATCAGTTTGAATACAAAACACTTTTTATGCATTTAAATCTGAATCATTTCCCATAGGTACACGTCTGTGTGACAAAAGTTTCATATTGCTAGCTGGAATGAAGTAGTGCCCAATATTGTAAGAGAGTGTAGGGAAGCAGCCTACTCACATCAGTCTTTCCATTGTGTGCCAGCCAGTCCGCTGTAACTAGCTCTGACGTCATAAATGTTGTGCAGTACTTTAAAAATCAAGTAAATAACCTGAAACGTTTCTAGCATGTCAGGAGTAATACTAAATCAATATGTGTTGAATGTCAGTTCAATAACATCAACCATTTTAGAAATTTGGACGTTTTTCTGTAAAAATCATTGGCATACAGAAAAGAGCTAGAAACTTAAAAATTTATATTTAGATTCCTTTTGCATAATAATTTAGTAGAAAAAGTATTCAGGATCTCACAAATTAAAATTTTAGTTGAAATTCATGATTTTCTGGTTTTTGTCTTAAAAATAAAGGAAGCAAGATGGATTAAGTAGGCGAATAAATAAAGCTAGGATGTTTAAATTTAAGTAGAAGGGAGATCCGCTATAATCATAAAGATGTGAGAAGTTTCAACACAACAACTATAAAACTATAGCGATAGCATATCTCCAAAGGGCAAGTACAGAGCTCGTCTACTGCGTGTAGTGTAATGAAATTAATTATCTCGCCCAAAATATTTGACTTAGCCACGTCAGACTTTTATTATGATTACTTACCTGTGCGCTGATTGCACATATAAATTGAGAACTTCATCGGCCATCAGCAAAGGAAGCAATGATTTATTCGATAACTTAAAAGTGGTGCATTACTAGCCTAGCAGCTAGTCAGGAGAGCGGATTTGATCAGGCGTTCCCTTAGCCATCCACAGCGTGGCTTTATATGTAAGAACGCTGCGCGAGAAGAAGGAAGGCCCCAGTTCTCTCCAGACGCTGATTAGCGCACCACCTGTGCCGGGAGTCGCGTCGCGTCGGTATCATTGCTATAAACAGCCTCGGATGCCGTAATAAGTGACTCGGGATACGAGTAACCATGAAATAGTTTTCGAGTTTTTTTTAAGTGTTAATTCTAGAATGACCTTAATGATCTATCTTCAGTTTGCGTATGTCGTATTTTCACGTGCCGCTGCGGGACAGACATTCTACCATTATTTAGCGTGGCATTTGGTGAACATTATCATCAAATTATGGCGACCATTCACTTAAACATTTAATTTGAACAGTTATAGTTGCATCAGTGCATTAGACTCTGAACTGCTCTGGTAGTTGGATTGTGTGGATTCTTTTTGGTCTGTGACTTTCAGAATATAGTGAACATTTTAGAGAGAATGGTTTTTGATTATGAATCCCAGACAATCTCCTAATTCCTCAGAGCTATAAGCTGTAGCTATAAATGTATTTCTCATATGAAGTGGGCGCTAGGAATTCTAATTACAGGCTTCACGTTTTGCTAATCACTTTCTGGTTACCAATATTGTAGTTAGAGAGCCAGTGTTGAGAACAGCAAACAACAGCATTAAATAAATAATAGGAACATTTAATAACAATTAAATTCCACCCGCCGCCCCACATATGGTGCATCGGCCGGAAAATCACAAAATATTTAATAACAATTAATTCCACCCGCGGCTGCACATATGTTGCTAATCGGCCGGGAAAAAAAACTGAGTAAAAGTGAAAGTGATTTTTTAATACTCGGATTAGGGAGTGAAATGCGACATGCAACTGAGTAATAGAACAGTGATAGTGTTACGTGTGTATGTGGACGACGCAATTGGATTAATAACGCGGCTGGATTGACGGAGCTGGCACTGAGTTTAGTGGCGCTGCCAGCATCGCGAGAAGCCAGTTTCGCATCACTGCAGTCATCCGCCAGAGCAACCGGAGCCGTGCCTGCAGTTGCGGACCACGCAAACACACAGCAGCCATCGAAGCGCCGTCTGCAGTTCAACGTACCGTGTCGCATCAGTAATCCTGGTACGCCGCGCCGGCAACGCCATACGTCATGCAGAAGGAACTAAGTTAAGTGAAAAGCTGTTAAAACTTTTACTAACCTGCCCTAAAAGACTGTCGGCGATGGAACTGCAAAAATAAACAGAAGTTAAACCTAAATCAGGACTTATGTCTGTTGAAGGAAATGTAAATCCAGACAACGGTTCAAGTGTAAATATGCATGAAAATAGTAATGTTAAAGTGAAATATGAAGTATTGTCTCCTGACAGTAGTGTGAAAAGGGGCAATGATTCAATAATAGAGACCCCTGTAGTAAAGCAGAAATCAGAAATTGTTGTTATTGGATGATAGTCTCTCTGATGAATTAAAAATGAAACAGGCATCAGAGATGGTAGAGTTTAAAAATGAGAAGTTAGATATGACTGATCAATCAGAAGTTTCATTTAGTTTTGATGATTCTGGTGTTGGGGCTAGTTTTTCGTCACCTGAGTGTGATAAAAAGCCAGCTAGTGAGCAACCCAAAGATACTGGGGCTATTGATTTAAATGTTATATTACAAGCAATAGCTACCAGGAATGCTGAATTAAAGTCTGAAATAACTGAGGCCAAAAGCAGTAATGCAAAAATGTCAGCCAGTAATGCCAGAATGACAGCTGAGTTAAAATCTGATATAATTGAGATAAATAACAGGATTTTGGCCAGCCAAACCTATTTTAATGAACGGTTTGAGGCAATGGACAATAAATTAGAATCCAATAAAGCTGAATTAGAAACTTCCTTCGAGACTTGCTGCAATAAGTTGAAAGAGGATCTGGACAGTTTAAATTATAAAATTGATTACAACCATGAGGATATTAAGAAAAAGGTTGCTCAACAGTTATCTGAGATGTATAAAACAGTAAAATCCGAAGTTGCTGAGGTTCGCAGAAACTTCCAAATGGAAGATGCGAAGCTGGAGCACAAGTTAACAGAAAAGGTTGAGGCAGAATCTGAACTGTGCTCAGATAGGTTTAAAGATGTTAATATAAAAGTAAACATATGACAAGCAGAAGTAGACGCAATCAAAACTGATACTACTCATATTGTGCAAAGAGTAGATAATGTTGAAATGAGAGTAGAAAATATTAGTACTAACATTGCTAACATAGAGAGTAAAGTAGCTTCAGTAACTTCTGGTAATGGTAGTATACAACAAGTTGTAGCTGCAAACGCCGCTTTTATCGGGTGTCGGCAGTTCTTGCGGTTCGATCCAGATAAAAATATCCACCCACTAGAGTTCTGGAACGATTTTGAAGATGTGATTCCACCAACTTGGTCTGAACGAGAGAAAATCTCATTTATTAGAAGCCATTTAGCAGGTGACGCCATGCGTTGGTCAGCTGATGTTATGTTGAAGTGTAAAACATTAGCGGAGTTTAAAACAGCTTTCATTAATGAGTATTGGTCTAGTAATAAGCAAAATGAAGTGTTGAGAGAATTTTGGAGTGGAAAACGCTTCAATGCAGGCTAGGAATCTATTAAAGAGTTTGCTAGGTCATGGATCTCACGTTTGTCACATTTGGGCGAAAAGCTAAAACCGAAAATGATAATACTAGGTCTTGAAGCCAAACTGCCATGGTATTGGCAAACTAGATTTATATCTGCCCCTAGAGACAATCTGGATCGTTTCATTGAATATTTGGAACGTGTAGAGCGTGTGGCTGTCAATGAGGAGCAAGTACATAATAACAGAAATGCTAATAACACTAGTAGTAATTTTAAGAACGAGCAGAATGGCAATGTAATCATCAAAACAGTATGTGTTCGCCATCCTAAGAGAGGCAGGAATTGGAGAAATAATTATCAGAACCAACAATGTTCCGAACAAAACTATGCAGGTAAACAACAGTGCGGAAAGCAATGCTGTGCCAGTTAACTATAATGGAAATAAAGGAAACAGTAGTAGGCCGAGGCAGGAAATCTAGTTCTCGTCTGTGAGGACACTGGCACTCACCAGGCAGTTACTTTTCCTATGCCAGTAATTACAGTAATTTGTAAGACAGATCAGAATACTCAGACTGAACATGTGGATGAGGGGTCGGTAGCATCTAAGGATTCAGCAGAATTATTAGATCACTCACAGTATTTCATAGATACCGTGTTAGAGACGTTTTGTAAGTGGGAAGAGAAAGAGAAGGCGCAGCAGTGTAATGGTAGGGAAGAGCTACAAAATACTGAATTGTCAGGTGTAGAAGCAGAAGAAATTCATGCTTATATTTACGATGAGGATGGTATGCTCTTATCTAAAGTGCCTGTGCAGGATGTTGATACTGTACTAATAGATTTAGGACAGGAGGTAAGTGATAATGTAGAGGATAGCCTTTTGGGGGTCGATGAACCCAGTAGCTGTGACCAGTTGTCACGTGAGAAGGAACCCGACGATAATAGTGAAAGTGGTTTAGCTGTAACTAGTGTTATGCCCGGTCTGGAGGCGCAGAATTGCTCAGACTACAGTAATTTGGGCCATGTTCAGCAAACTAAATGTAATGAAGTCGTACGGTGTTTCGATTTGAAATTAATAGACCGACTGGAAAAGGCAGCTGTAAATGTAATTCAGGAAACCCTTACAAACTTTGTCCTAAATGTAATGAAGACAGATGTCGATCACTTTAGTTGGAGACAAATCCAAAAGTAACTTCTGGATGAGTTTGAGGAACCACCTGTACAAACTAGAATAAGCCACCCTGTAATAATAGTGAATATGTTGGGTATCAATGTATGTTGTCTCTTAGACAGTGGAAGTGAGATGAGTGCGATATCTCAATCCTTCTTTGATGCATTACCTGGTAACGACAAGCTTACATTAATGAGGGTATCAGGACTAAGAATAATTGGTGCTACTGGCAAGGTGTCAAAAACGGTAAAACAAGAAACTTTGCTGCCCTTTGATATTAATGGTAATTTAATTGATCATCCATGCTTAATTGTAAACAATCTCAGTATTGAGGTTTTAATTGGCATAGATTTCTTGTCAAAATATCAGAGTGTTGTTGACTTTGAAAGAAGCCAGTTAAAATTGATCTTGCCGATAACCGGAATAATTATGATACCATTTATTGATAAACATGTAGTAACTAATGATGGAACTTGGGAGCTGCCTATACGAGTTCTGAAAAATAGGAGATATTGGGACGAAAGTGTTAATCTTAGTAAAAGTAAGCTAAACACATTAGAAAGAAAGAAGCGTCATGAAGCAAAAGCTGTACCCACCAGTTTTGAAATAGGTCAGTTAGCCCTTGTCAAAACCAAGGAAAAATCAAAGAAAATAAATGCAGAAACAAAGAAATTCATGTTCGTATACCAAGGACCTTTCAGGATCATAGGAAACCCACATGCCAATGCATATAGGCTAGAGTACCCTAAAAGTAAAAAGCTATTAGGTCTGAGGAACGTGATCGACCTAAAGAAATTCATAGGTAGTGAATGAATGCTGTAGGGAGGAGGTTGTTCTGTAACCTCTACACAGTGTGGCAGCTATGCAGTCCCAAATGTGTGAGATCTTCTTTCCTTTTCAGGTCTCACTCATTCTTCATCTTTCCTATCTACAAAATTTCAACTCCTTCTTTCCAATAAAAAAAAATATTCTGAAACCAATGATTTCTGTAGAGAGGAGGTTGTTCTGTAACCTCTACACAGTGTCGCAGCTGTGCAGTCCAAGCTGTGTGAGATCTTCTTTCCTTTTCAGGTCTCACTGATTCTTCATCTTTCCTATCCACCAAAATTTCGGCTCTTACTCTCAAATACTAAAATCTTCCGGTATGACTATCAAGCCAGCATTAAGCTAATGAATTCTGTAGGGAGGAGGTTGTTCTGTAACGTCTACACAGTGAGGCAGCTGTGCAGTCCCAGCTGTGTGAGATCTTCTTTCCTTTTCAGGTCTCATTCATCTTCATCTTTCCTATCCACCAAAGTTTCGACTCCTTCTTTGCAATACAAAAATTTTCCGTCATGGCTATCAAACCATGAGTTCTGTAACCATTCTATCCACCGATTAATGAAGAAAATACCTAATGTGACAAACCTAACAGTGACATAAACAATAAAGAAGTATGACGTAATTAAGATACAAAGGTATTTGAGTAACAAGTATGTATAGAACCCTGGTAATATTATAAGTACAAAGTGTTGTTTTATTGAAAATGGTCCCACAATAATATTTAAAAAATATATACAAGTTCGTTTATAAGCAGGATCTGAAGTGGCAATGAGACCTATTGCATGCTATAGAGCTAACTAATTAATAGTAAAAGAGATTGCTTAGTGTTATGAAAAATATGCAGATAACTCACCTTGTGTAGCAAGGAATGGCAGTGTAATAGAATTGAACAGTGTTTGTGGTTGAGACGTGAAGGACACGTCATTGAAATATTTATAAGGTTGGAGCTGGCCGTTATTTGGTGTAGTGTGTGACAGAACACACTTACACGTATTGAGGTTATGAGTTGGAGGCGTGAATGCGACCATAGGTACCTTTATGTTAGATGAGACAGAGCGGCTCATGGTGTCCTACAGGTTTAAGGAATTTAGCATTACGCTCGTCCATAATTACTTAATGCACTTTAGTGTAGGTCGAGAGAGATTACCTGTGGTTTCAGCGTCCGATCGAGTGGAAATGGATTGCCACGTGAGCTAACTGATCAGCTGCAATACACTATAAATATGAACTAAATGTGCTATCCTATGCGTTAAATGTTAATAGAGTGAGTGTTAAATAAGTACATACACTAGCAATATAATTGAGTAACATAATGGCAGATGTGAAAGATTATTTATAGTTCAGCATAAATACACTTCGATGAAGTAAGTACATAATTGCAGATGTGGAACTGACACAGCAGCAGAGGACCAATAAGTGGATTTAGTAGTCAACTAAACGTAGTGTGTTTTGAACACTCAGAACTGTACTATTACCACAAGTTACTCACATGTACAAAGAGGCTGAAAAGACAACTGCTAATCAAATATACTCACACTATCTCTAAGAATAAGGTAATCGAAGATGAGTCAGCTAAGTAAATAAAATACAGATTTGTCAGGAATGTACCGAGCATTGGTTCAGTGTTCCGGGCCAGAAATGATAAATTGAGATTAAATAGGATTCATGATTGTATGCCTTGAGCACAAATTTTCTCTAGTGCGTGACTAACGGCGTTTTGAGGCATTTGTTTACCGATTTTATGACAGTTAATTAACTGCGAGAGTAAAATCGAAAAAGTTCTGCTAAATTTGTTCCAGTAACATATTGAAAGATAAAGTTTATACATCCCTATTTCATTGTGACCCACCCTTAGATACTAAGTGAACAGAGTCTGAGGCACTCTTTTTGTTTGTTCTGCAGAACAAACCAGATAATGGCAGCCTGTTAGCTGCGTGAAAGCTTGGAGTGACTTGGACACAACTCACACTGACCCCTCCCCTTTCCCCATGTAATTTACAGTGAACGTGAAGGACGCACTACATAGCAACTTCCCATCCTCTACCCTTGTGAATGGAAGTGTAGAACGCCAGCCAAAGTGGCTACAACCACGTGTGTAAAAATGAAATTGTCATGATTTGTGAAATTTTCTTTCAGGTTTAGAAAAAACTGCTAAGATATAATTATCTGTTTATGTATCATGAATAACTGTGCTATTTTCTTTGAATTTGTGTACGTAAAAATGTATTTAATGGATTTAAGATTTTCATAATTTTACATATTTTATGTGTTTGTCTGTCTAAGGCAATACGTATGCCAAAGTGTTTCATTGATTTTGCTTAAATTTTGAGTGACAATGTTGCTTAAGAGGCAGTGAACATGCCAGCAATTTAAATAATTGAAGTAGGTAATAAGTTTTCTTTTAATATGTCTATATGTTTACATTTCAATTTTAATTTTCATAGGTAGTTAAGCTGTACTCTTGCTTCCCTTTTTGTAATTAATTTTTTTTCTTCCCATTTACATTAAAAAAATTAAGTAGAGGGTGATGTAGGGAAGCAGCCTACTCACGCCGTATAAAATTCATATCAGTCTTTCCATTGTGTGCCAGACAGTCCGCTGTTACTAGCTCTGACGTCATAAATGTTGCGCAATACTTTAAAAATCAAGTAAATAACCTGAAACGTTTCTAGCATGTCAGGAGTAATACTAAATCAATATGTGTTGAATATCAGTTCAATAACATTAACCATTTTCGAAATTTGGACGTTTTTCTGTAAAAATCATTGGCGCAACAGAAAAGAGCTAGAAACTTAAAAATTTATATTTAGATTCCTTTTGCATAATAATTTAGTAGAAAAAGTATTCAGGATCTCACAAATTAAAATTTTAGTTGAAATTCATGATTTTCTGGTTTTTGTCTTAAAAGTAAAGGATGCAAGATAGATTAAGTAGGCGAATAAATAAAGCTAGGATGTTTAAATTTAAGTAGAAGGGAGATCCACTATAATCATAAAGCTGTGAGAAGTTTCAACACAACAACTATAAAACTATAGCGATAGCATATCTCCAAAGGTCAAGTTCAGAGCTCATCTACTGCGTGTAGTGTAATTAAATTAATAATCTCCCCCAAAATATTTGACTTAGCCACATCAGACTTTTATTATGATTACTTACCTATGTGCTGATTGCACATATAAATTGAGAACTTCATCGGCCATCAGCAAAGGAAGCAATGATTTATTCGATAACTTAAAAGTGGTGCATTACTAGCCCAGCGGCTAGTCGGGAGAGCGGATTTGATCAGGCGTTCCCGTAGCCGTCCGCAGCGCGGCTTTATATGTAAGAACGCTGCGCGAGAAGAAGGAAGGCCCCAGTTCTCTCCAGACGATGATTAGCGCACCACCTGTGCCGGGAGTCGCGTCGCGTCGGTATCATTGCTATAAACAGCCTCGGATGCCATAATAAGTTACTCGGGATACGCGTAACCATGAAATCGTTTTCGAGTTAAGTGTTAATTCTAGAATGACCTTAATGATCTATCTTCAGTTTGCGTATGTCGTATTTTCACGTGCCGCTGCGGGACAGACATTCTACCATTATTTAGCGTGGCGTTTGATGAACATTATCATCAAATTATGGTGAACATTCACTTAAACATTTAATTTGAACAGTTATAGTTGCATCAGTGCCTTAGACTCTGAACTGCTCTGGTAGTGGGATTGTGTGGATTCTTTTTGGTCTGTGACTTTCAGAATATAGTGAACATTTTAGAGAGAATGGTTTTTGATTATGAATCCCAGACAATCTCCTAATTCCTCAGAGCTATAAGCTGTAGCTATAAATGTATTTCTCATATGAAGTGGGCGCTCGGAATTCTAATTACAGGCTTCACATTTTGCTAATCACTTTCTGGTTTCCAATATTGTAGTTAGAGAGCCAGTGTTGAGAATGGCAAACAACAGCATTAAATAAATAATAGGAACATTTAATATCAATTAAATTCCACCCGCTGCCCCACAAGAGGGAGTTCATTTCTTCTGAAATCAGGTTCGATTCACTCATGATTCCAATACGCCCTATTATTCTCCACTATTCTGTCTGCAACATCATTTTTTAAACATAACGATTATTCAATACGACGGCCTTACGTCACCTTACTGGGAGGGCTGTAAGCTCCATGGTATCACTCTACCGGTCGACATTGGAGCCAACGTCTTCCTGCATCAATGATCAGCAACTTCCCCACCATCCATGTACTGCTCCTCACGGAGTCCAGCCTTCAGTGGGGCAAACAGATAGAAGTCGAAAGGTGCGAGATACGGGCTGTGGGGTCGATGAGCAAGAACCGTACAATGAAGATTTGTGAGCTCCTCTTAGATGCGCGGTTTTTATGGGGCATTGCGTTGTCACGAAGAAAGAGAATTTAGTTTCAATTTTTGTGGCGGTTAACACACTAAAGCCGTTTCTTCGATTTCCTGAGGCAGCGCAATATACTTCAGAGTTGGGAGGGAGGTCATGAAACAGAATAACCCCTTCAGTGTCCCAGATGACCTTCTCCATGACTTGACTGAGGGTGCGGCTTTGTACTTTTTCTTCGTAGGAGAGGTCGTGTGGCGCCACTCCATGGACTGTCGTTTTGTTTCCAATTCGAAGTGATGAATCCATGCTTCATCGCCTGTGTCAATGTTCGACAAAATACTGTCACGGTCAGTCCCGCAACGCGTAAGCAGTTCTTCAGATGGTTTTTCGTTGCTGTTTATGGTCTTCCGTCAGGATTTGAGGAACCCAGCGGGCACTCACTGATACAAAAATGTGTCAGCACTACCAACAGAGACGTCCAGTGGTGTAGCGAGGTGTTTGATTGTGACCCTTCGATCATCTAGAACGAGAGTGTTCGCACGTTCCAACATTGCAGGAGTCACAGCTGTTACAAATGCTTCGGGGCGTTCCGCGAGCCACCGTAAGGTGGCTCGCGGAGTATAGATGTAGATAGATGTTGTAAGACAAAATTCCTTCTATTCCTTCTGTGATGCGTCAACTGCAAGCACTATTGGTTTCTGCAGATCGAAATGCGTAAGACATGGGCGACTAAGCGGTGTGTGTTTCAGTTTCTGAGAAGACGTTAGCGTTCTCCTGTCCATCTAAAAGGAGAGATTCAAAATTAGTGATCTGTTGTTCCGGTATTTGTCCAGGGACCAAGATGTCATCTAAATAATGTCAACAGGACGAAACTTTCGATGTCACTTGTTCAAGAAGGCGTGGACGTAACGCAGAAGCAAAGGCACTTGTGAATGAAGAACGCTGGTATTTACGATCATAATTTTTTTGTTCATCTGGAGGATTTGAAGATAAGCATAGGTTAAAGATTTTTTTTAAAAAAGAATCGTCTACCTGCTAGGCGATCCATAGTTTAGTCAATACATGGACGCGGGAAGGGATCAATCACCGTTTGAGTGTTAATTGTAGCTTTTAAAACGGCACGAAGTATGATCTTCCCGTGTGCTTTCCTTGTCGTCACAAGGGGGAATGTCCATTAGCTACAAAACGGTTTTCTATTTGTTATAATCAGCTGAATTCCGAAGCAACTTAATCGTGAATGGTACCCCAGAAGAAGAAGTGGTAAACCTTACGTTTCTTGCCCTTGAGTATAACGTACACATGAAAATTTTTCTCATGTTCCAGTGTGCTGTCGAAGAAATGTCTGTATTTCTCACACAACTGATGAATACTGGCAAGAGATAGTTAAGTATCAATAGAATACACATTGTCCTTAATATCTAAAGCAAATAAATCAAAAGCATCCATGCCAAAACGTTGGAACTAGAACACGACTGACCTACTGGAAAGGTTTGTTGTAGTAGTACTGGTATAAATTGCTGGCTGAATGAATGTTCCAACAACAGAGATACATTTACCGTTGTAGGCCATGAGATGTAGCTGGGATTTTTGTAGTTGATGGCGTCCCAATTGCTCATAAGTATTTTGATTAAACAGTGGAAACACAAATCTATGTGTACGAGAGAAGACCTGGTCAGAATGAGGGAGGTTTTGCATTGAGTGTTTTGCCCTGCGATTATGTCACTTTTATCCACAGTTCCTGTGTGTCTTGCTGTGAGGAGCGGGTACAAATTCTGAATGAGAGATCATATTTATTTCCCTGACTTCAGGTCAAAATTAGGATGGAACAGAATTTTATTTCCGTTTCCTTAGCTTGTGCTCTTCCTGTGTGCATACTGTTTTACGGCAATGTCGGCATTCCACGGGACAGAGAAAGCAGATCTGACGGTCATGCGCTACGCGGCCTTTCACGCAAGACTTCGTAAGTTTTGATTTAGCAATGTTTACGCTGTCTCTTGCGGCAGCGGTTGTCGTGTCGGGTTACTGGGGCTGCTTCGAACAATCCGCAGTCAGCATTACGACAGGCACATTAAAGTGCTGTTCAGTGTAGTTCAAATGGTTCAAATGACTCTGAGCACTATGGGACTTAACTTCAGAGGTCATCAGTCCCCTAGAACTTAGAACTACTTAAACCGAACTAACCTAAGGACATCACACACATCCATGCCCGAGGCACGATTCGAACCTGCGACCATAGCGGTAGCGCGTTTCCAGACTGTAGCGCCTAGAACCGCTCCGCCACCCCGGCCGGCTGTTCAGTGTAGTCTTGAACTTCCTGAACTTCCATTATTTTAAAAACGTGATTGAGACCAGGGTTGCGATGCTTTACAATCTCAGCCCGCATTCTATTACTAGCACAGCTCTGCATAATTTCATCGCCAAGCATTTTGTCTAGAAATGTGGGTGCACAAGCTGCGTTTAAAATGACATGAGAATTATTGGTAACATCTTCATCGTGTGTTTAAATCACCCTGTTCAAAAAGCGGTCGTTTTCGGTGAAACACTGCATCCTCATCATGTCCATGTATTGGCAAAAATTACTGCTGAAACCGGTCGCATTTGAATAAAGAGATTCAAACACACGGTTGAAGGTGTTACCAATCATTTCCATACACTGACCAACCATTCTTCCCCTCTTAGTCCTAAATAGAAGACTGTTATATGAAAGCTAAATTTACAGTTCCTAACCATACCCTTGAGTTCCATGACCAGTTCCTTGTAAGACTGATTATTATGACAACATTTGCATAAAAGTTTGAAGTGAGCAACAGCTACGTGAATTTCTGTTTCGAAGAAGTCTTCGAATGCTCGAATAATGTCTGTACAGGTTATGGTCTAGGGTTCGCAGTGACGGAAAAACTTGGAACATAATCGAAAAATTATGTAAACCAAGCCACGAAAAGAAGAAGAGTCGTTTTTCACCTAACGTGTTGTAGGCTTGGAATTGCTGCTCGGGCTTCTGGCGGAACGCCGCCCATTCCTCATGTTGTGCATCAAAAGACCGGAAAGATGGAGGAGACGACACCTGCCAAGTTGAATTTTGTGTTTCAGTCGTTGTAGTTTGCTGGTTTTGTTGTGTATCCGTCGATCTGCAGCTAGTTTCCGGCAAAGAGGTAATTTGTTGGCTCTGAAGTTGTAATCTTACCCTGCCATACATCACCATTAAATTTCTCGGTCTCTAAAAGTTTCGAAAGCTTTGAGAGGTGTAAGATTTACAAAAGAAAAATTTCTTACTTATCTTCATTTTTTCTTGTTGTTGGCTGCATTTCTCGCGTCTAGGGGTACATTCTTGAGGCTGAAATTTTGATTTTGTAGGTTCCTGTTGATCTGAATAATGTTTGAAGATTTGCCTGTTTTATTCTAGAATTTTATTTTTTGTCACATTTTTCAATATCACACCAACCTTACAATTTCCACTTTAGAAGACAAATGCACATTGTTAAAATTATAAATACGTCTGTTTTCATCAGGGGCATGCCCACTGCCACTTACATTCGGAGGTGCTCACAATATTCCAAAGAGTTTACAAAGCAAAAGAGTTTACAAACTTTCTTGACATAAGAAGAAGCATCACCAAGATATAACATTATTTTATAAATGAATCCAGAAAGAAATTTAAGAATTAGCGTTAGATTGTGCAATTATTAACATGAATTTTAAATATGCTAGATATTTCGTAATTTCAAGTATTTCTAAAAGAAAAGTAATTTTATCTGGACATACCTATTTTCGCCAAATTAATTTCTTTTTATAAATTTTAGCCTGAAATATAGCACATCGTACACAAAATCAAATGAAATTCTTTTAGTGAAACAGCTGAGATCATTTTAACCTATACAAGCTTCGGAAATATTTCTATGGTATCGCCTATTTCTATAAGAAAGGTGATGTTAGAAGAGGTGTCCCATTACAAAGTGCATCCAGGGATCCTTTCCAGAAGTTGACATCGGATAATTACATACCATTGAAGTAGGTAGTCTTCACAAAATTATGAAAATGTTACTCATAAGCTGCCGATCATTGCCACAATAAAGGCTTATTGCCAGTTAATGTCTGTCGTATCGATATATGAGGTGGCAATAAATACAAGCAATAATCTACACAAGGCAACAAATTAAAAAATTTACTCTGGGGGAAAGAAATAGCAATACCGAAAACTATTTAATGTAGAATAATGCAATTTCGGGAATGTGTTTGTCTAGGTAACATTTTTAAGTGATTAACATTGCAAGATCACAAATTAATGTAAGCGCGAGATAAGTAGTTGCAATTGTGAAATGCTGGTTAATTAACGGTGTAACCGTCATCATAATGATGAATGCAAGCGTGCAATGCATTGTGTTGTACAGGTGCCGGATGTCATTTTGTGAGACGGAGCTCCATGCTTGTTGCACTTGGTCGGTCAATACAGGTATAATATTCATAACTATCGACTAGTAAACGACCAAACACATAAAGTGATACTGAAAATGTATGCTTGTCCGTGTCTTCAAAATTGTTCGTATTTAATCGAAAGAGAATGAGAAATTGCTTCTCGAGGTGACGCTATTAAAATATACTCGAACTGCATGATCAATTATCAGCGCCGAATTTTAAGCAAATACTTCGTTATGCATGGTTTGCTTCCAAATTATTCGCTGAAAGAGAGGTTTTTGAAAATATTAACGAGGTTTGTTTTCCCACGGAAAACCTCAAAAGACCTTGCGTACGCGGAAACATAGCATTTGTTCAATGCAGCTGGTGCCGTTTAACTTTATGTTTTCCATGTTTTTACGAAAAATACCATCCTGCAACTTATAATCGTAATGTCGGAAGCGACGATTAATTGTACATCTTTCGAAAGCCGTCTGTGTTGGTCAAAACTTGGAGGTAACAAATCGTTTCGGGCTCCTTCCACGTATAAGGGATTTCTCAAATCGCGGACAAGCATACATTTTCAGTATCACTTTATGCGTTTGGTCGTTTACTAGTCGATAGTTATGAATATTATATTATTTGTGATAATAAAAATTTGTAGACTGCCAAATAACATTGTAAATTTCATAAAAGTTCATTATACGTATTTTTCCCATTACATCAACTGGAATATAAATAGTAAAGAAAATCACTGTGTTGCAAAATAAAAAAAAAAAACCGACGAACGGGAATCGATCCAGCGATTACGGGGCATGAACGCTAACCACTTTTTTATGGTTCGTTGTATTACGTCGTAACGGACGTCAGATGACATCCGTTGAAGTTCGTTGTTGATCTTTTCACTCAGTTTTTTTTGTTTTACAGAGGCCAGCCAGCTCTCTGACGCTTCATGGTAAAAATGGCCACGCACGGGTACTTATTTGACGACCGAAATTATATTGCGATTTTCTCAGTATCGCTTAGAATTACGCGCTATTGCTTACAAAATTTGTTGTCCTCATGGAGTATGTGGTGTCACCGCCAGACACCACACTTGCTAGGTGGTAGCCTTTAAATCGGCCGCGGTCCGGTAGTATACGTCGGACCCGCGTGTCGCCACTATCAGTGATTGCAGACCGAGCGCCGCCACACGGCAGGTCTAGAGAGACTTCCTAGCACTCGCCCCTGTTGTACAGCCGACTTTGCTAGCGATGGTTCACTGACAAAATACGCTCTCATTTGCCGAGACGATAGTTAGCATAGCCTTCAGCTACGTCATTTGCTACGACCTAGCAAGGCGCCATTATCATTTGCTATTTATCTTGTGATGCATGTACCGTCAGACCGATGTTCACCAATTATGGATTAAAGTTAAGTATTCCAGCAGCTACGTACGTTTTTGGCTATTCTCATTTCCGTGTCCTGTTCCAGACCTGACGCCAGCCTGCGTGAGCTTAAACGCGTGCCTTTCGGCTTCCTCATAGTGGCTTGGTTGTCTTGCCAAGCCACAACAGAGTACTCCGAGTGTACGAAGTTTGCACTAAATTTATGTTCCAAACGTCGTGGCCTCCCCTTGTCAGATAGCTCGCGCACCTTCCCCATTCTACACACGGACAGCACGCTCACTCATACTACTAGCACAGCGATTGCATCTAACTAGCAGTCATTTCCCGCCAGGTGATCCTGCTATCGCCTGTGCGGGTTTATATCCATAGTAGGTCGGTGGTCATAATGTCCTGGCCAAAGCGGAGAAAAGATAAAATTAAATCAGGGTTACTAATTACAATCTTTTATCTCTTGCTTAGTGTACATTCTTCGATACCTAGCTCTTGAGCCACTCTTCTTCCCATCCTCCAACTTTGTGAGAGCCTCTTCAGATATTTCTGAACTGAGGACGTTTCTATCACTTTTCCTATTATAAGGCCTTTCTCTTAAATACAAGACGACTGCGACCACTACGGACGCAGGTTCGAATCCTGCCTCGGGCATGGGTGTGTGATGTCCTTAGGTTAGTTAGGTTTAAGTAGTTCTAAGTTCTAGGGGACTGATGACCTCAGAAGTTAAGTCCCATAGTGCTCAGAGCCATTTGAACCAACTGAACAAGACGACTATTCGCAAAGTAATATCCGATAGTCGCGTAATGGTTACCACAGAAAATCAAAAATGATTTGTTTCCAATAGTTTGCTGCATCTTCTAGCTACTTCTCCACATAGTCGCCGCACCGACATAGACATCTGTCGAGGTGTAGCACCAATTGTCCAGTACCCATGTCATAGAAGGCAGAAACCTGTGCTTCCCGCCACTTGTCTACCCTGGTCTGCAGTGCGCTGTCTGTGCCAAAATGTTGTCTACATAGTCAGCGGTTCACGTGGGCGGAGATGAACATCAGAGGGAGCGAAGTCCGGGCTGTATGGTTGGTAAGGTCCCATCGAAAAGGCTGCAGGAGCGTCCTCATTGCCCCTGCGGAGAATTGTTATGAAAAAGGGCTGCATGACAGGAACGTTATGTGGGCTTGCATGAAATCAGGGGAAACCTCACAGGAGGGACCTATAACTGGCGGCAGACACCATTGTTCTACGCGTCTGCAGGTGCTCGCTGTATCTCAAAACTGAAAGGAGTGACGTCACGCGATCGCCAGGCATACTAGGGTCACTTCCCTACATATCTGCACAAAGCTTCTTCGGATTTTCTCTTCGTCTCCATTTCGCGATTTATTGGACCTTGCTTTCCAAATAGCACTCGTAATCAGTTAGCACTTTTCTTTCATACAGTGCGTTTTATTACAATTGTAGCCGAATTTCCCAGAAGCAGAAAACACTCCCAGCTACAGGCGACCCACTGCGGAACACCCACGCCTCTTTCGTAAACAGCCTGTTGTTTTATCCATTACGGGCAGAAACGTGGTAATGGGCTCATAAATTGCAGCCCGCCTGGGCTAACGAGGCGGCGCCGGTCCAGTGTCATGCGCCCCTAATGAGTGTCCATCATCACGCTTCATTTGCTGATAAACAGGCGCAACGCGCTGGTTATATTCTCCCTTCCGTGCTTCGTTTTAGCCGCCAGCGTCTATAAAACTAAAATACTTACCTCGTCCTGTGCACCGTCTTACACACGAAGCATACATCCAACGAGTCAGCAATTTTCTTTCATCTTCCGCACTGTTGTAGAGCACATTTAAATGAAGAAAATTCTGTTCCAGTCGTTGAGCTTTTGAAGCGTTTCTGGGATACTGAGTTTCAATCGTTTACGAGCCAGTCCAGTACCACACGAGAGGACTAGCCGGTGTCAGCACAACCGTCTAAGGCTGTTGAGTAGAAGTCCGCACGTACCGATTCGAATCTCGTCCTTTTCTCCCTAATCTTTGACGAAATACTGTACTTGTATCGCTACAATGAATCATATTTCTTCGGAAAGGTACAGTAATGCCGCGTTCCTGGACTTTCTGGTGGTAGTAGATACAATTCCTCAGTGTCTTTTAGTGAAAATAATACGATGTTACCGATTATCTACACGTTCTGTAATTGAATACAGAACTTCCTTGCAGACAGAACTCGACATATCGTTCTTAAAGGAACAAAATCGACAGACATATAAGTAATTTCGGGAAGGAAGGAAGGGAGATTAGACTTTAACACGCCGTCGACAACTAGTACATTAGAGACGGAACACAATCTAGGGTCAGGGAAGTATGGGGAAGAAGATCGGCCATGCCTTTATCAAAGGAATTATTAAAGCATTTCTCTTTAATGATTTAAGGAAATCGCAGAAAATGGAAATGTGGATGACTGGACGAGTATACGAACCGCGTCCTCCCGAATGCGAGTTGACTGTGTTAACCTTTCTTTTGTTGTCATTGTTCTCGTCATTTGGTGTGGGCGAATGTCACATGAAACCTGTTCAAGTTGATCCCTGAATACTTCACTCACTTCACTCAGTTTTTTTTTATCGTTACGACTTATAACAGTGATGTAGTGGACAACGTTAGAAGGCCTGTGACGCTAATCGCGGACGATGCTGTTGCGTTCCAGTTGTCCGAATGCTGTAGAGAAATCCAGGAAGAGCTGAAGGGAGTAGATGATTGGTGCAGGGACTGCCGTTTGACTGTTAACGTAAGTAAGGCGTGTTTCTACATCTGCAAGATGCTGTGTATTCAAACTACGCTCCAGTCGTACCAGGCTGTCGCTAGTAGCGCTACTGTGTGGGCGCAAATCAGGGTTGCTTTAAATACGCGCTGTAACTGTCGTGAGCGTTAGTTACCTTTGACGTTGGGCGTGGTGAGTTGGTAGCAGTCAAGAACGCCTTTAAGGCAACAAAGTCACCAACATCAACACCCCAATGAGTTTATACGGGGTCTTGTAATAGGACTACGAGACGCCGTATGTTCCTTCTGCGATACTGCAGAAAGGATTGGCAGGAATATAGCTACTGTACGTGATAGCTTGCGGCAGTGTTCACGAGAATGTACTGTCGCAAGAAGACCGAGCTCCGGATGGCCACGTAGCACTGCCGAGAGGGGAGACCATGTTCAGCGTATAGATCTGGTGCATCATACTGCATCTGGAGGAGCCATCCGAGCAGCAGTCGGCACCACAGTGACACAACGGTTACAAATCGGTTACTTCAACGACAGCTCCGAGCCAGCCGACCTGACCTCAAACCACCGCCATTTGCGACTTCAGTGGTGTCAAGTGAGAGCCCATTGGAGGGCAGGGTGGATGTTTGTTGTCTTTGCTGATGATAGCTGGTTCTGCCACGGTGCCAATTATAGTCGTGTGTTGGTTAGAAGGACAGTTGAAGGCTTGCAACCAACCTGTCTGCATGTTAGACACACTGGACCGGCAACTGGAGTTATATGTGAAACATTCTCGGTTTTCTTGCCGGATCAGTTCGGGATAAAATCTCGAGCTTTCGACAATAGCCTCCATCATCATCTTCAGGAGCAATTGACTGTTTTCCCTGCTCCTGTGGTTGCATTTTATAGCCCGTGGACGGCTTCTGATTGGTCGGCTTGTGATTGGTCGGCGATTACGTACTGCTGTCGCAGACGGAGTCAACGTGTGCGCTGGTGGTTCCACCGCTTCCGTTGGAACGTAATCCTTGGAAGGAATGTGTCTGCTGCTTCTGTGCATCGAGCGCTCGTCTCCATCCACCGTTCAGATAGTATCCGCTATAACGGTTAAAGTGCTTCTCTTTCATTTTTATTTCAACAGTCTCCTTAATAAGAGAATCCCAGTATGTGACGTCATGGTGCAGAGTTTTTGTTTCATCGAACAGTATTTTATGTTTGTTCGTGAGGCTGTGTCCCGCAGTCGCCGATTTCTCCAGTTCTCTACTTTTAATATGGCTTTGGTGTTCTGCACAGCGGTCGGAAAAGGTACGAATGGTCTGACCTATATAATTACTTCCACACTGACAGGGGGTATTATAAATTCCAGAGACCCTGAGGCCGAGACTGTCCTTAACAGGGCGTATCATCTCCTTACTTTTCTTAGGAGGACGAAAAATCGGTCTTTTACCCCGTCCACCCAGGACTCTTCCTATTTTGCTGGATATAGCGCCAGAAAAAGGAAGAACCGCAATAGGTGTTTCATCCTGTGGGTGTGCAGCATTTTCACTTTTCCCTTTTTTGGAGAACGCTGCCTTTATATCGCGTGCACCATAGCCATTCTTTCGGAACACGTACTTCAGATGGTTAATTTCGGACTTCAAGACGTCCTCGTCAGAAACAGTTTTGGCTCTATATACCAACGTGTTCAAAACGGCTGTCTTCTGATCAGGATGATGGAAACTCTGTGCATTGAGGTATAACTCGGTATGCGTCGGCTTACGGCACACGGAGCTGCCGAGACGCCCGTCCGCCTGTCGTTGTACTAAAACGTCTTAAGAATGGCAGACTTCCTTCCTTCTCCATCTCGACAGTGAACTGGATGTTCGGATGTATGCTGTTCATGTGTTCCATGAATTGTTTGAGAGCTTCTGCACCGTGTGGCCAGACCATAAATGTATCGTCAAGGTAACGATAAAATCAGGATGAACGGAGGGGAGGCGAATTTAATGCACGTTGCTAAAAATTCTCCATTAAAAAAGTTAGCCAATGAGGGAGACAACAGAGAGCCCATCGCCATACCGTCCGTCATTTCATAAAATTTATTACCATACAAGAAATCAATGCCGTCCACGGGCTATAAAATGCAACCACAGCAGCAGTAACGACTGTCAGTTGCTCTGGTCGATGGCGATGGAGGCTATCGTCGGTAGCTCGAGATTTTATTCCCAATTGACGCGGAAGAAAACCGAGAATGTTTTCATTTAAGTGCCGTCACGAAAGACTTCGATCTCATACAACTGAAGTTACGGTTTCGGGTGCGATTTCGTCAGACAGCAGGAGCACAATCGTGGTTACCCCACACATCCTGACTGCAAATTCGCACCTCAGTCTGGTGATTCGACCTGTTGTGCAGCCACTCACTAACAGTATTATAGGGGAGTATTCCATCAGGATAACGCTCACTCACATACCGCTGTTGTAATCCAGCATGTTCTACTGCGTAGACATTTTTCCTTGTCCTGCTCGACCACCAGGTTTGACTCCAAAGGAGCACACATTGAACATCATCGTGCGACAACTCGAGCGTTTTCCGCAAACAATATTATCCGTCCCTATACAGGGTGAGTCACCTAACATTACCGCTGGATATATTTCGTAAACCACATCAAATACTGACGAATCGATTCCACACACCGAACGTGAGGAGAGGGGCTAGTGTAATTGGTTAATACAAACCATAAAAAAATGCACGGAAGTATGTTGTTTTACACACAAACCTACGTTTTTTTAAATGAAGCCCCGTTAGTTTTGTTAGCACATCTGAACATATAAACAAATACGTAATCAGTGCCGTTTGTTGCATTGTAAAATGTTAATTACATCCGGAGATATTGTAACCTAAAGTTGACGCTTGAGTACCACTCCTCCGCTGTCCGATCGTGTGTATCGGAGAGCACCGAATTACGTAGGGATCCAAAGTGAACGGTGATGGACCTTAGGTACAGAAGAGACTGGAACAGCATATTACGTCCACATGCTAACACCTTTTTATTGGTCTTTTTCACTGACGCACATGTACATTACCATGAGGGGTGAGGTACACGTACACACGTGGTTTCCGTTTTCAATTACGGAGTGGAATAGAGTGTATCCCGACATGTCAGGCCAATAGATGTTCAATGTGGTGGCCATCATTTGCTGCACACAATTCCAATCCCTGGCATAATGAATGTCGTACACGCCACAGTACATTTGGTGTAATGTCGCCGCAGGCTGCCACAATACGTTGTTTCATGTCCTCTGGGGCTGTAGACACACCACGATATACATTCCCCTTTAACGTACCCCACAGAAAGAAGTCCAGAGGTGTAAGATCAGGAGAATGGGCTGGCCAATTTATGCATCCTCCACGTTCTATGAAACGCCCGTCGAACATCCTGTCAAGGGTCAGCCTAGTGTTAATTGGGGGAATGTGCAGGTGCACCATCATGCTGATACCACATACGTCGACGCGTTTCCAGTGGGACATTTTCGAGCAACGTTGGCAGATTATTCTGTAGAAACGCGATGTATGTTGCAGCTGTTTGGGCCCCTGCAATGAAGTGAGGACCAATGAGGTGGTCGCCAATGATTCCGCACCATACATTTACAGTTCACGGTCGCTGTCGCTCTACCTGTCTGAGTCAGCGAGGATTGTCCACAGACCAGTAATGCATGTTTCGTAGATTCACTGCCCCGTGGTTTGTGAAACCCGCTTCATCGGTAAACAGGTAGAACTGCAACGCATTCTCTGTTAATGCCTATTGACAGAATTGCACTCGATGATTAAAGTCATCACCATGTAATTGCCGATGTAGCGACACATGAAACGGGTGAAAGCGGTGACGATGCAGTATGCGCATGACACTACTTTAACTCAGTCCACCGGCTCTCGCAATGTCCCGTGTACTCATGTGTGGGTTCATGGCAACAGCAGCTAACACACCAACTGCACCCGCTTCTCCTGTGACGGGCCTGTTACGGACCCGTTTGCGTGCTACGACCATACCTGTTGCATACAGTTGGCGGTAGATGTTTTGCAATGTGCGGCACGTTGGATGCTCTCTGTCCGGGTACCGTTCTGCATACATCCTGCAGGCTTCAGTTGCATTTCGTCGACACTCGCCATAGATGAGTATCATATCCGCCTTTTCAGAGTTCGAATACACCATGGTAACAGTTCCTACAAAACTACACTATCACAGACGTCTGGTAACACAGTGTACTACAGTTGGTCTGCGTGCGGTGACGAATGCAGAATAACAATAGCAGCAAGCTCTACATGCGGACACTGCGACAGCTAGGTCAAACCACAACAGTGCACTACAGCCACACTCGTAAACACGGTCGTCATCGTAAACATGTCCCTGCAGATGCTGCTCGCCGACCGTGGCCGTATTTGTTACAACACGCAACTGAACGTCGGAGGTTTCAAGCGTCAACTTTAGGTTACTATATCGCCGGATGTAATTAACATTTTACAATGCAACAAACGGCACTGATTACGTATTTGTTTATATGTTCAGATGTGCTAGCAAAACTAACGTGGTTCCATTTAAAAAAACGTAGGTTTGTGTTAAAAAACATACTTCCATGCATTTTTGTATGGTTTGTATTAAACAATTACACTAGCCCCTCTCCTCACGTTCGGTCTGTGGAATCGGTTCGTCAGTATTTGATGTGGTTTACGAAATATATCCAGCGGTAACGTTAGGTGACTCAACCTGTATATTTGACGACCGAAATTATCTTGCGATTTTCTCAGTAACGCTTGAGAAGTACGCACTACTGCTTACACATTTTGTTGTCCTCATGGAGTACTACGAGTGTGCGATGTTTGCAGTAAATCCGCGTTCCAAACGTCGTGGCCTCCCCTTGTGAGTTCGATCGACGGCAGGTTTTGATGGCCGAGAGGCACGGCACGAGCATTTCGGAAACTGCACTATTTCTCGAGTGTTCGATGACTGCTGTGGTCATGTTTTCAACACGTGGCGAACCCAACACCGTGTGGTTGGGCAGCCGCCGCTCATTACGGATGTCGGACGTCGTAGGCTGGGCGGACTGGTAACATAGGACAGGTGGTGAACTGCGAAGAAACTAACGTCAGACTTTAATGTTGGGCAGAGTAAAAGTGTGTCTGAACACACAGTGCACCGAACACTCCGAGCGATGGGCCTCCGCAGCCGAATACCCACGCATGTGCCACACGTAACACATGTAACACAACGCAAGTAACACGACGTTATTGGCAACTACGATGGAAAAGCACACCTAACTATCGACACTTTACGTCGGAGCGGTGGCAGAACGTTGCTTGGTCTAATGAATCCCTGTATCTACTTCGTTATGCCGATAGGAGGACACGAATCCGTCGTCTTCCAATGGAAAAGCTCCTTGACACCTGTATTGCGGGGTGGAGACAAGCTGGCAGCGGCTCCATTGCGCTCTGGGGGACATCCACGTGGGCATTCATGGGTCCAGTGGAGCTCGTGCGAGGCACCATGACTGCCAAGGCGTATCGTACACTGGTCGCTGGTCAAGCACATCCATTCATGACAACTATGTCCCCCATGGCAGTAGAATTTTTCAGCAAGATAATGCGCCATATCACAAGGCCAGGAGTGTGATGGAGTGACGAGTTCTCTAATTGATATGCTGACTCCTCAACTCGCCAGGTCTGAACCCGATCGAACACGTCTGGGATGTGACTGAAGGTTGCGTCAGAGCACATCGCCCTCTAACGAGAACTAGGTGGCTTGTGTATGTAGATGTGGTGCCAGCTGTCTACAGTTGCCTATCAAGGCCTCATTGCTTTCATGTCACGTCGCGTCGCCACTGTTATCCGTGCCAGTGGTGGACACACCGGCTGTTAGGCAGGGGTCATAATGTTCTGTTCTGTGTACTTACTACAAGCCTCTTTGTTACGTTACACGGAACAGTTCCTGTATCATTACAGAGTTTTAGGTTCTTTTAGGCGGGCACTGATTGATGAAATGGAAAGAGAATTCACTCATGACTGCAGAGATTTGGAATCTAGATTCTATGATTTCGCGAGAAAACCCGTGGTGAATGCTACGTTTCATTATACTGAAATGAATGGTGTTTCCCACAGATTTAATAGTGAAAACTGTAAGATGGCAAGAACTATGCCCCTTACATGAAGTCATTAAAGATCACCGAACTCACGTTGAGCGAACAGTAGGGCTGAACAAAAGTGACTGACAAGGCACAATGCATCTTGTAGAGGGTATAGTATGGACGTATTGGAATAATTAATGTTGGGTGATGGTTTTAAAGTAATTCACGCCACATGAAAACTTTGTGAAAACGCGTCGATTTATTGGAGGTTATTTTACCCCAGGGAAGTATTCAGAGTTGACCGCGGCCGGGGGCGCTCGCGGCTGGAGAGCGGCGAAGGGAAGCGACAATGGGCAACTAGGGGCGGGTCAAACTCTGAGAAAGCGGTAACGGGGTTGGCCTCCAGCTGCCTTCATGTGAGGGGGTGGGGTGGTTGAACCCATGCTGGTGTACCGGGAAGGAGATGGAGAACGGCCGGCGCTTCTAGGCGCTTCAGTCTGGAACCACGCACTACTACGGTCGCAGGTTCGAATCCTGCCTCGGGCATAGATGTTTGTGATGTCCTTAGGTTAGTTAGGTTTAAGTAGTTCTAAGTTCTAGGGGACTGATGACCTCAGATGTTAAGTCCCATAGTGCTCAGAGCCATTTGAATACAAGTAGCATTTGTTGACAATGAATTGACTCAATGATAATTCAGAAAATGTGTGTGTGAAATCTTATGGGACTTAACTGCTAAGGTCATGAGTCCCTAAGCTTACACACTACTTAACCTAAATTATCCTAAGGACAAACACACACACCCATGCCCGAGGGAGGACTCGAACCTCCGCTGGCACCAGCTTCACAGTCCATGACTGCAGCGCCTTAGACCGATAGTTCAGACATTGTTGCGATACGGAAGTCAGATTGCAGCATTTGCCAGAGGTCAACTAATCTCACCGTATGTGATTTTTTTATTGAGCTTTGCGAAACTGTTTAAAACTGCTGTCGTATGCCCCCTCTTGACTGAACTGGGATGTTGTAAAGCAACAGCAGTGAGCTCGTAAGTCGAGTTGTGCTTGCGAAACGATGGTATTAGTTTGAATGTCGTTTGTATTTGTGTCATGTGTCCGGTGGAAAGCGCACTGAACATTCGTAATAAGTAAACGAAAATACTGATCCTAAGTGTAACTGTAAAAAATACAGAACGGGTATATAGGAAGTCCAGCGAAGGAGCCCCTGATTTCAGAATTACATCCCTCGATAACTGAGACTGTTAGACAAGTGCAGCAAAAGGTACGTTTCTTGTGAAAGCTGTAACAATTTTGTGCAGAAGTTATACAGAAATTTCGAGATAATTCGGCAAGCTGCTAAAAGATGACGCTGTAATCGCAATATGAGTTAATGTTCGGAAAGAATCCTATGCGAAAACCATTCGCAAGCTTTTCGCCAAATTACAAGGGCAGGGTGACTGATGATCTAGAGGAGAATGTTGGCCTCAAACGCACTGTCGTTACTCCTGAAAATGTCACCAGAATATCCAGAATTGTTCAGCGAAATCCAAGGAATGCGTCCAACTAATTGCAGTAGAAACTGGTTTGAAGCGTTCCATTACGCAGAAAATAGTGAGACAGAGACTACATATGTTTCCACTCAAAATCTAAAACCATAGCGTCGTACCTTTAACATCTGCGCGACAGAGGGCTGACTTTGCCAACCGGATTCTCACACTAACTGATAATAAAGGATTTGATTTTGGCTGCATCTAGTAAACAGATGAAGCACACCTCCACCTGAATGGAGTCGTGAATAAACACAACTGGCGGTTTTATGATTCCGCAAACCCTCCTTTGTGTGAAGTGAAATCATTGTATTCTCCTAAAGTTTGTTATGGGATGCGGTGTGTAGCAAAGGCACTATTAGCTCTTTTCTTGCAAAAAATGATAAATAAATCGCTAAAAGCTACGATGCAACTTTAGATGAATACTTCGGAAACAGAGTCATAGATTTGGATTACTGAAGGTTTACTGGCGCAGGGTTGGAGTGGCCTCCACATTCCACTGTTGTGACTCCTTGAGATTGCTTTCTTTTTGTGGGGTATATTGAAAGTCACAATCTACAGGATCAATCCCCTCGCACTAGACGAGGTTGAATCGGCGATCTGCGTGACATCTGAATCCGTTTCCACCGTGACTCTAAAGGATGTGATGCCAAATTTCATTGTTAGTTCGGGCCACCTGCGTTGTACGAGTGGTGGACATTTCGAAAACATGGCATATGTGATGCGATTGCAAGGACTGCTAGCGCAGGAAGAGTTTAATTATGCACGCTGATACTGTACGAGTCGCTCAGTGTACAGCGCCATCTGTGAGCAGATTTTCAAACTGTTTCCAAACTTGTGTATAAAATTCTTTCTTACAGCTTTGACAATAACTGTACCTTTTGCTGCACTCTTCTAACAGTCTTAGTTTTCAATATTATTAATTTTGAAATGGGGGAATCCTTCAGCGAACACCATGTATGTGCACGCATGTAAATGGTATACATTTGTAAATTGGTTATTTTGAAAAAAAAAATCTTTGTCGTCCTGTGTATGATTTCAAACTTATTCCAAGCTTCTAATTTCATTCATGTAGAAGAAGAAATATTATCTGGAAATGGGATGCATATTTTAAAAACACTCTATACAATACAGTGGCTACAGCCGACCGCCATGTTTTATTTACGTTAGTTTCATTGTATTTAGGACAACATCCCCATCTGTCTTCTGGTGATAAAAGATAATTTGTCATTCATAGCCTGAAATTTTACTTCGATAATATTTATTTTCCGTTACTAGCCAAGTACAGGTCAAGGTCTTTCTTCAAATAAACCCATAATATGTGAAGTCAACATAGCAATAAAGGTTCAAAAAGTTACACAATTATGATTGTGACGAAGAATTAATATCCAAATATTATTTTCAGCAATCACAAGAAACAAAATTATAACTGGCTGTAATGAACGAATCTATGATGTACTACATCCGTCACTACTGTCACTAACAAGTGTAAAGAAAGTATAATAATCAACACCAAAAACTGATAGTGTTAAAATGTACAAAAGATGTAAAAACTTTCCAGTGGATACGGGTCCGCAAACGAGCTGTTTGCGAAATAATTGCGAATGTGGGGTTATGGGCCACCACTAACTTCAATTCGGAATACTGTATTTATATATTACAAATATATTTGAAATAAAGGATTTCCAATAAGCTCCCAACTGTCCTTGCTCAAATTTCACCTATCATCTACCTTGACAATAGATACAATATTGCTTTAGCACGTTACTGTATAATCGTGGCTAGTAAAAGAATTGATCCAACCGTCACCCTCGCATTTCGATGCAGTATTGCGCTCGTCTCTTCACTGGGCTACGAATTCTTGCAGACGTTCGCAGAATCTTCGTGTAAACCTAAACAAGACTGCACAATTTGCTGCTCCAGTTCTTTAGCCATATCAACCGGACTTGTAAGCTCCTAACGTTTGACATGAATACAGAGAGGAAATTCTAGAAGATTGATATCAGAGAACACGGAAGTCACAGTACACGTCGTGATCCACCTATCCACGTTGGACGATATTCGTGCGCTAGATGTCATCCTACACCAACAGCAAAACGTGCTGGTGTCCTCTGATGTACGTTCCACGCTCCCCAACCCTGAACCATGCGAGAAATTTGAGCCAAATTAGATGGGGATTTAATCGAAAAGCTTCACATTTATGCTGAAGAGGAGAATGTTCCATACCAAGGCCAGTAGCGCCTTGTAGCCACACAATCGCAGTTATCTCAAAAATGGCGTCGTTCTCGGCCTCATTTTACTGGAATGTCTTTGCCTCTATTATCGTATTATCGTACCCTTTCACCTGTGTCGGTTTTCTCTGCCAGTTGTGATACATCCTATATAAACGCTGTTGTTCCAGACGACCAGTTGCCTGACATTCCCTAGAAGGCACGGTCTGGAAAATTCAGTATAGGATCAGTCTTCGTGGTTTTCTTTTTTACACCTTACTCTATGTAGGATTCGTATACAGTGGAACAAATGGTTCGAATGGCTCTATGAGACTTAACTTCTGAGGTCATCAGTCCCTTAGAACTTAGAGCTACTTAAACCTAACTAACCTAAGGACATCACACACACCCATGCTCGAGGCAGGATTCGAACATGCGACCGTAGCGGTCGCCCGGTTCCAGACTGTAGCACCTAGAACCGCTCGGCCACACCGGCCGGGTACAGTAGAACAAATATGGAATTGTGTGAGAGATGTATGTAATCCAGAACATATGTAAAACACTCAAACGAAGAAATACTAAAAGAAAACAGCTTACTTTCATTTATTTATTACGAAACGACTCAAAAAAATAACTGTGTGGAACGTGGCTCAAACTCAAACTTTCCAACTCATGTGTTAGGTATGTTCGTCAAAATAAGAAATAATCGTATAACGGGCGATCAAAAAAATTCCTTTCGAAGACCGTACACTCCAGAATTCGTAAGCCAATCACGCAAAACCGTCGTGAACATCGAGGCAATCATCCTACCGACGCACTAGGTTGAAAATACCAGTTTGCAAAAAATGGTTCAAATGGCTCTGAGCACTATGGGACTTAACATCTATGGTCATCAGTCCCCTAGAACTTAGAACTACTTAAACCTAACTAACCTAAGGACATCACACAACACCCAGCCATCACGAGGCAGAGAAAATCCCTGACCCCGCCGGGAATCGAACCCGGGAACCCGGGCGTGGGAAGCGAGAACGCTACCGCACGACCACGAGATGCGGGCACCAGTTTGCAAAATCACCGTATCCTGCAGCGTGAAGAAGTCATTAACTGCCTGGTGCATACTCTCTTCCGACTGGAATCGTCGACCCTTCAAGGCCTGTTTCAAGGGAGCGAAGGCATAATAATCGCATGAGGAGAGGTCAGCACTATAGGCCGGGTGCTCGAGAGTCTCCCACTTACGTTGTAACTTCTGCATTGCGAAATTTGCTTTATGGGCACGTGGGTGATCATAAAGCAGCAGTACGGAACTTGCAGCACCACTCCACAAAGTTGGTTCTCTACACACATACTGCCCCATACATTTTCTTCAGTCTCCGATGGATATCTGCGGGCAGCCAAGAAAAAAAAAGCACGTTGGTCCTGTTTGGAGGCATTTGGTAATACGTCGCCGAAGTTCACGTACTCTCATTTCCCGCACGCACGTCGGGAAGACACGAATGCCACACTAATATTTGCATACATGTCGATGGTTATTTACTCGCATCGGAGTCGCGCTCCGTTGCGTATACGCTGCAGAAACGCTCTCAAATCAAAACTTTTTTATGCCGCTTTATACATTTTTGTTTCTCCTAGTTGTGTTTTATTGCCCCTTATATATTTGTTTCTTCTCGTCGTCTCGTTACTTACGAGGCGCTCAGCAGACGTGATTTCGAAAAAAACGTGATATTAAGCAGTATATTAGCTACCATCTCAAATACTAATTCTCTCGCTTTCTGAATTACAGCACTTCACCATAACGAGCATTAAATAACGCGTCTCAGCCTCCATAGATATTCTACTTCTTCAGTTGTGCTACTCCCACACCACAAGGGGTTATATGGGATATCACCTCTAGTTAAAACACACTCGATAAAAGGACAGATGCCAGTTTCCTAAATAACTTGCTTTGTAACCTACTTTCTGTATTAGGATGACGAAATCTTTGCATCTTTTATACCGCACTTACTTATAAGAAACCATTATATATAGCTGTCAAATAGAGAATAAGGAAAGCCATTATAATATTAGAAAAGTCCATTCGTAATAATATGGTGATTAAAAAGTTTCGTTATCTAGTAGTAATAAATACCAATCCATGGGAAGTAATGAACTTAAACGAGCCAGACGGCTCTGCTAACGACCAGATGTGAAACCGGACTTCTATTCGGGAGAAGTCAGTTCAAGTTTCGGTCGAACCATTTTTGTTTGGGCTTCCCTTACATCGATTAGGTTGAATACAGGAATCTTTCCTTTCGAAAGCATACAGACGTTTTCCTTCAGTACCCCTTCTGAGTGAAACATGTATCTCATTTTGAATAACTTCATTGTAGATGGGACTTTGACCGTAATATTCTTTCACTCTTCAAAGGAAGATATATTTAGTTCGACCAGGGGAGAAATACTTCCTTATTAGACAAACACGGATATAAATAACGAGCATCAGAAAACCGTTTAATTGTTACGCAAACTGAAGAAAAAGTCAGATAATTTATTTATTAAATATTTTATCTTTAAGTAGCGGCACATAATGGTTTCATTGTCGACAGTACATTAAACTTTAACTTTTTTCTAATCATTTTTGTTGTTAGGGCTATGCTGGAGCCATGTGGAACCGGCAGTATGCGGTGCTGTATTCATTATATTATTTATTTCGAGAAGCTAACTGCTATTAATTATAGTTATTAATTAAAAAATGTACTTACATATGGCATTTGTAATCAACAACAAATAAAAGAATGAGATGTCTGAGTGAGAGCAACATATGTATTGAATTAATAATTGGCTTAGGATCCACTTTCTGTGAGCAAGTTATTACTTTCACACAAAGAGGACTTTAACAGCAGACTGTTATCATTATTGTTACTGTTGTTATTATTATATCAACGTTCTGGCACTTAACCTATCGCCATTTGGCTTGTTGCTTCCCAATACAAGGTCGCTGAGTGTAAATTACAATCACTATTCTGGAGACGGAAGGACGTAGACCGTATGTAGGTCGGAAGCCAAACAGTATACGGAGTGTGTTGAAAACAATATGACAACTTAACGCTATTCTTTACATTGTGTAAGCACACAGATATTGACAGTAAGACAAAAAAATATCTGGTGCTTAATAACATTAATGAAAATCACATTAAAGTCAATGAACAACAGAAAAAAAGACATAAACAAGGTGCGAGAACAATTGACACGTATCGAACGCAAACTAAACAGTAATGACGACACCAGTGACTTCACAGTCGTTCCCACGATACGACACCTGCAATGGTACTAACAATTTGAGCTGTCTTTGTAACCTTCCCAGAGAACAATACTGTTCACCAATACATGTTAGTGAGCCGCATGTCAGGTGTTGTACGGATAGTTCCTGTTCCCACCCAAATGACAATTTCAGTTACAAGCATTATCTCGCTGTTCGTAAAGTCAAAATTTTTCGGAACCTTGGCAACTATGTTCACCCCCAACCCCGACAGGATCAATTTTTGTTTTGACTATCATCAAACTGGCCTTTAATCCATGAACAGGAATTCATTTTAGATATTTCGAAAGCGAGTCAGCCTTGAGAATGTGGTCTGTAGTCAGAGATTGTAAAAGTGAAGCTGGTTTTCACCACGCTTTCTTGTCTGCGCATTTGCAGAGTAAAGTGTAATATAACAATGATGAACAATTTTGATCAATCCGAGTTTTCTAGCCCAGTCAGATATTTTGAGGAGATATTACGTCGGAACCAATCCATCTCATTTGGGAAGCATTTCCTTACCAAAATTGCCTTCACATTTGCGACACGTTCTACTGGCAGGAGGATACAAGGACGACTTTGGTGCTTTCCAAGGTTTGCTACAAGAACGGGAACTAGACTACGACAGTGTATCAGTCGAAAACATGACAACAAACATCTTGACTTGTGACATTCATTTCCACAGTACGATCATAGAAATGACGAACACTCTCGCAAAACTCGTCATCACTGAGACAATTCTGGACGACAAAACAGGCATCATCCATATGATACACACCTTGAAAAAAAAAAAAAAATATTGTGACAGAAGCCATTTCCGTACTGACGATCACGGTAATCGACAGACAAAACGATCTAGAGAGAATTTCTATATGGTGCGAAAAATGGCAATTAGCACTAAAAAAAGAAAAGTGCGAGGTCATCCACATGGGTACTAAAAGAAATTCGACAAATTTCGGGTATACGATAAATGGCACAAATCTAAGGGCTGTCAATTCGACTAAATACCTGGGAATTACGATTACGAGCAACTTAAGTTGGAAAGACCACATAGGTAATATTGTGGGGAAGGCGAAACAAAGACTGCGCTTTGTTGGCAGAACACTTAGAAGATGCGACAAACCCACTAAAGAGACAGCCTAAATTACACTTGTCCTTCCTCTGGTGGAATATTGCGGCGCGGTATGGGATCCTTACCAAGTAGGATTGACGGAGGACATCGAAAAAGTGCAAAGAAGGGCAGCCCGTTTCGTGTTGTGGTGCAATAGGGGTGAGAGTGTCACTGATATGATACGCGAGTTGGGGTGGCAGGCAGTGAAACAAAGGCGGTTTTCTTTGGGGTGAGATCTATTTACGAAATTTCAATCACCAACTTTCTCTTCCGAATGTGTAAATATTTTGTTGACTCCGACCTACGTAGGGAGAAATGATCATCTTAATAAAATAAGAGAAATCAGAGCTCGAAGGGAAATATTTGGGTGTTCCTTTTCCCACGAGCCATTAGAGAGTGGAGTGGTACTGAAGTAGTATGAAAATGGTTCGATGAACCCTCTTCCAGGCACTTAAGTGTGAATTGCAGAGTAACTATGTAGATGTAGATGTAGATGTAGACCAGACGCTATGAAAACGAGCACAGATATTACCACAGCAATCAGAACAAATTCAGGCGCAGCTCGTATTCTAAAGGGTGCAATTATGATAGATTAAGTCCACAAGGTTCATGGTAAAACAGAAATTACAAAATGGGGAACATTATCATAACAATAACAGACAACAACATAGTGAAAATTGGCAAAATGCAAGTAGATGAAGCCCGCCGCGACACGTTTGAGATAGCTGAAGTGAGACCAACAATCAGAGGCGTGGAAACAACACCCAGCAATGATTCACAACGCTGGCAGTTGACAGTGTTATAGTTAGGACTGACAACATCGCTGCCGAAACAGTAAATTTCGTCACCTTGAGGACATAAGAATATTTTATTACAGGAATCAGATAATACACAAAATGCATCCAGTGATACATGTTTCTTTAGGTAATATCACTTTGTCCGCCGTTCTTGACTCAAGTAGCTCAATATCTGTGATTAGTGAAACTGCATTCAAAAGACGTCCAAAGTCACAGACTGTCCTACGTTACCATTATGCAAAATCAAGGTGCTGCTTCAGTTCAAAAGTGTTCATTTACAGCATCAGACTTGTTTGCATTTCACATGTTATGTCCATAAATTTGTACCACTTTTGTTGACAGAGATAATATTGGGAGTAGACTTTTTAAATGAATGGAAAAGAGTTTTAAACTTCAATGATGCTGAGGTAATCATAGAAGCTGAAGGTAAGTCAACTACTCTGGAGTTAGAAGACTGGATCTCAATATAAGATGAGAAAGTGAATCGCTTATGATTTTTGTGAGACCACGCAGCACGTTTTGCATCTGAATTCTTTTATGATGACAGTTGTTGTTTACGTAGTCCTTCTGATGGCATTGGTCAGAAAATAAGTACACACAATTTGATTCAAGAGGAAATAGATAAAATAGAGCAATGCACTGATAATGCTAGGAGGAATCTTCTTGACATTTTGCATTTTGTATTTTCACATTCAATTGTTTTTACTCACCATATAGGATCTATAAAATGATTTCAGTAAATATTTCAAATCAAAGATCACGATAAATTTTGTGGTAAGCCATACATTATTCCTGTATACTATAGAGAGCAAGTGAAAGCTGAAATTCAGTCTATGCTACAGCAAGGTGTCATAGAACTGGCAATTAGTTCATACAATAGCTTACTGCACATACTAGAGAAAAAGAAAGGATTGATTAGATTCATGCTAGATTCAAAACAAATTAACCATTATCTTACCTGAGACAGATAGACCCCAAACATTAAATGAGTAACTTAGAATTTTTATGGTGTACAAGATCTAACTTGAGTCGACTTGAGAGGGAGTTTACGCAAGTAGAATTACACTCAGTTTCGCTAATTACCGTTTGGTCTTAACATTTCTTCTGCTGTCTTCATTTGCAACTTAAACCCTATCTTACCTGTGTCCTTGAAGCAACGCATTGCCTCATATGTTGATGACATCTGAAAAATCTTGATTATAACATAAACATACCTCAACAGCTTGCTACAGATACTTGAAGAGTCAGGAATTACCGTCCGTCTGGAGTTTCTAGGACAAATCATCTCGTCTGGAGGCATAGACCCTGATCGTGAAAAACTTGAGGCAATCCGAGCCATTCCTGTTCCTACCACCAAAAGGAACGTTCATAGCTTCCTTGGTTTACAAAATTTCTTCTTGAGTATGAAAATTCTGTCATCCCAAAACTTGGTTCTGTTACTTACTGGAATTGGGATGAACAGGCCCAAGAAGAGTTTCTAAGTCTAAAAGATGAATGTTTCAATTCTTGCACACCTAGGCCTGTCACGCGATTTTTGTTTGGCAACAGATTCATGAAAAGTTTTGTCATGTGCTTGTCTATTCCAGGAATTTGAGGAAAATGGTACCGTTGTGCAAGGAAGCATAACTTTTGCTAGCCATATTCTAACGATATCAGAAATTATTTGGGAACTGAACTAGAAACGCTAGCAATAATTTGGGCATTTTCCAAATTCCGGTTTTTCTTGTCTGGCAAACACATTAAAGTACGTACAGACCATAGTGCACTACAATTTTAAATGTCTTCATAATTGAATCATGACAGATTAAAACATTGGGCATCGTATGTTCAAGAACTCCTTTTCACAGTAATACATATTCCTGGTTCACAAAATGTTATTGACATTATATCTCATGCACTCACTGCGTTACAAAAAATGAACCTTGAGAAAAATTTCAGTATACTCTATATACAGAAAGCTGCCTTAGTGAACTTTATTGCTTCCTCTTTAAGAGATATTCCACAGAAACAGGATAAGGGTCCCACCTGGAAAAACCTGAAAAGCAAGTGGCACAAGAAAACAAACAAAGAGATAAGACAGTATTATCTTGTACATAAGAACATTGTCTTCAAGCAACGCAATATCAACGACTTACATTCGGTGTTACGTATTCCTGATGATTTTGTAAACAGAATGCACTTGTGAAGTATTTCCGATGTGAAGTAGGACATTTTGACAAGGTAATCTCAGACAATGTTCCTTAGTTTCGGTAAGGCATATGGGCTAGGACTTTAAGAAATTAAAAGATTAAACCTGTATTTATCTGTGTTTTCTAGACGCCTTATGCGAGTCATAGAAAAACTTTGCAGGCTGTACTGTCACCTACAGTATAAGAAATGGGATAAGCACATACACGCGTTTCGGAGTATTTTAAAGGAACTGTCAAATGATTCTACTTTATTGCCTCTCTTACTTGCACCTAAGAGCGAACAGCCACCAGACCAAATCAGAGAGCTTGTACAATTTTATAACTCACGCATATTACACCACAAAGAGGTAATGGACCGAGCAATAAGTGACATCAAGAAAGCTGCAGAGTGAAGACAGAAATCGCAACATACTAGGATAAAAATCAAAAAACTATAAACTGGTCAGAAAGTTCTTGTGAAATGTTATCCTTTGTCTCACAAAAATCTCTGTCATAAGTTTCTCTTGGTGTACAATGGCCCTGACAGAATTCGTCGAATAGCACATGAGAACGCAATAAAAGTGGAAACACTTCGTACTAAAAGCAACAAAGGACTCCATCACATGTCACATATTATACTTTGTGGAATAGCAATTTTTGCATTTTGCCTGGATCTTATCGTCTTGAATACTACTTTGAACTGTCAATGGTATAGCACACATGTTCTTTATGATATGTTGTGATCATTTTTTTGATTTCGCTACGAATGACATACAAAAGGATGAAGTATTTTTCATGAATATTATCCAGTACACTTTCTCGCTTCTCTGATACAAATTTCAATACTCTGCCGCCAGATGGCTTCCAATTGTAGCGTGTATTATGACTGCGTGTAACATAACTACGTTGATGCGTGGGAAACAGCGTGCTATAAACGAGTTTCTAACCGCACATAGCGTGTCTCCAATTGAAATCCGTAGAAGAATGAAAACTTTGTACGGCGATGACTGTATCATTAGCAGTAATGGGTGACTTTGGGTTGTTCATGCTCATAATGAAGGAAACAGATGTGCTCACCACAATGTGTGTGAAAGAGCTTGGAGTGGGCGCCTGCATACAGGAGCCATCAATATTCAGCGGAATCGGGTTGATGAACTCATCAGAGGAAACTTTCGGATAACACAGGCACAGCACTCAGGTAAGTAAGGGATATCGAGGGGGGGAGGGGGGGGAGGTGTACAGACCTATAGACCATCATTACAGATCTGCGGTGATGGAATCTGTGTGCTCAGTGGGTGCCACGAATGCTAAATCGTGAAATGAAGCAGAGGATATTGGACATCTGACAATTTCTTTTGCGTTTTGAGAGTGAGGGCGATGGTTCCCGTAACAAAATTGTGACGGATGATGAAAGCTTGGTTCTTTATTTTGACATGAAATCAAGAGAACATCAGAAGAGGTCCTCCACAAAGGATCACTGACACCAGAAAAGGTCAAGACTGTGCCATCAGGAGGCGAAGTCAATCTCACTTTGTTCTGGAATGTCCCATGTGTGGAGACCACATACGACAGCTGCGACGTCTGTAACAATCCGAATCTCTTGGTTCATTGTCATCGAACTTCCTGCTTACAGTCCCAACTTCGGCCTGTCCGATTTTCATCAGTTTACGAAACTTAAAGAACACGTTTGTGGACTACACACTGACAGTGATGAAGCAGTGGATGCTGTATCACTTTTCAACATAATCTCCCGACGCTCAATGCAAGTCATCCAGCGCTTATAAAGTGCATAAATTCCTTTAGAAAGAAATTCTTTTGGAAGTCCGCGTGCGGGTCGCAGTGGCCGGGCGGCTCTAGGCGCTTCAGTCCGGAACCGCACGACTGCTACGGTCGCAGGTTCGAATCCTGCCTCGGGCATGGATGTGTGTGATGTCCTTAGGTTAGTTAGGTTTAAGTAGTTCTAAGTTCTAGGGAACTGATGACCTCAGATGTTAAGTCCCATAATGCCCAGAGCCATTTGAACCATTTTTTTTTTAAACTTCTTTGGTTTTGGTGATGAGGAATGGCGCCATTCCTTGCTCGCTCTCTTCGTTTCCGGTTGGTGGAAGTGAACCCAGGTTTCGTCGCCAGTAACAATTCTTGCAAGAAAGCCATCACCTTCTCTTTCAAAGTGCCGTGGCACCCGTCTTGCACTTTGTGAAACTGGAGCACATCATGCACAAAGTGGTGTGCTGACCCATGACTAATTTGTAAACATGCTGCAATATCATTCAGTGTCACTCGGCGGTTTTCCTTCACTATGGCTTCAACTGCTGCAATGTTCTGTGGAGTCGCAACTTGTTGTGCCTGACCTGGACGAGGAGCAACTTCCACTGAAGTCACACCATTTGCGAACTTCCTACTCTATTCGTAGGCTTGCTGTTGCGACAAACATGCATCACCGTACTGAACCTTCATTCGTCGATGAATTTCAATAGGTTTCACACCTTCACTACGCAAAAGCCAAATAACAGAAAGCTGTTCTTCCCTGGTGTAGGTCGCAAGTGGGGCGGTCATATTTATACTGATACTGCTACGGTATGTGTGCATCTGCATCATGCTGCCACCTACAGGCCATTCTGCACGCTGTTTGTAGCACGCTACCAACTTACAGGATAACGGCGCGAAAGTTCGATTTGTTATTACAAATTTAAGGTTTTCATTTGACTCACCCACGTAATATTTTGTCAGTTGTAGTATCAACTTAGCCTCTTCCAGGAGTAAATCCAAGAACCTACCACTTTGCCGACGAGTGTTATTTCGTCCGGTACAATAGCTCCGACAACGAAGTGAAGCATTCTCCACTGGTGTTATTAACAAACTGGTATGGCGTTGCGAGAAATGTTTTCGTCGCCAAGGTGACTGTGTAGATATGATCGAAGATGTATAATGTTAATAAAGTATGTTTTATTTAAAAAGTTTCCAGAGTTTTCACAGAAAAATTAGGAGATATTTATTTTCGGCACGATCTCATGTATGGGAACTTCATTGCTTCTTTTTACGTTCGCTATCAATTCCCCAGAGACACTCACTCATACTACGTAATACCCTGTACACATTCCGTTACGCACTTGGGAAGAAGGTTGTTGGTTTTGAATAGGTATCATTTTCAATACGAACTTAGGTGTAGCTAACACAGATTGTAGTATATTCCAGTCCCCTCTATCAGCAAGGTAAAAGATATACAGCATGTTCCAGGTTAATGGTGAATATTCAGGTATATGACAAGAACGGCCACTCGAAGGAGAAACGTATAGCGAACATGCGCTCTAAAATGCGTGCCTTATGAGCTGTGAGCATTCCTTTATCTTCGATACCGTGAAAAAGCTCTTAGGTTTCCATAGTTTGAAAGGTGGTAGCGTCGATCAAAGCATCTAAACTTGGGCTCTAAAGCGCATATCTTAGAAACTGTGAGCACTTGTTCGTCTTCGCTAATGTGAAATACATCTACTCTACTGACCAAGTACTCATAGAATTTAAGGTATGTATCTTACAGCCTTTGTCTTTTAGACGTCTTGCTCCGAATGATCATTCCTGTCATGTGAAACAACTAAAACAGGTCACTTCAGATATATGTACAGCCTATATAAAGTGAGTAGTGTCTAAGGCTAGACCCTGTAACACTCCGGTTTAATCTTACTGACTTATCCCGCTCGATCGGGATCTGATAGCAGCCCAAATAGATAATAACTAATGTGACCGTGTATCTAATGGGGCTGGCAATCGGATTGGACTGCTACGGAGTTGTTACATTCCATTTTGTCCTTCTCGAATGCTGTAATAATAAAATGTCTGGTGGCAAGAAGAACAACAACACAGCTTCATTAATCAACGACCTATATTCATCACCAAAACACAAAAGTAAGGAGACAGCCACTGCCTTCGTCGTACAGAATTAATAACGACTAATCTCAGCACAGGTCCTTTCGTTAATCATTATCGTCACACGCAATTTCAGTCATTGTAATCCAACACTATAATCCAACACTGCAATCCAACACTGTAATCCAAATGATGCCGGCGCGATAGACGCGTAAATACAAATATCGGCACAAAAATATCACTGATCACTCTATTAATTATACTTTTCCACTTTCCCGTATATTTCTAACACAGAGGGGTTAAACCACGGCGATGGCCACTCCCTTTGTCGGTACGGTCTTGCATTCCAGCAACAGACCTCCACCCGGCTCGGTCCACAGTGCGTACCACACTACTATCTCAACACTCGCTCTCGCTCTCGCAACCCGACACACACTATCGATTGTTTGTCCTGTCGACCTGTGCTGTCGCAAACTTATAGTAAGGGCCTACGGACCCCTTACATCCCCGCCCTCGAAAAATTCTTTGAAGCCACAGGCGGAAAAGAATCGGCTAGGGAATTAGACATCACTACATATGAACAAAACACACAGTGCAAATAAGTAATGAAATTACAATCACCAAGAAAATCCTTGACTCCGGTAGTGGGCTGCCTCTACAATAATTTTCTACAAAAATTATTACATCTCAAAAATATGGCATTGTCCAAATAACACACAACATCAATCCTACTTACTTAACATAGCATGGTAAATATTTTTTATAACTTATCTTACCAAAAATTTCCAAAAACTTTTCACTTTCTAAGGTTTGTACGAGTCATTAACTACATATCTGTTATAACTTGCTATAGCAAAGACAAGAAAAGAAACTAGTTGAATGCCAGCTACCCCTTTGGTATGCCGTCCTTTCAGCGGGATTCGTGCCGTCCATACTACTATCACTCTAATTTATAACTCACTTGGCCAACACTTATAAAAGTTAAGGAAGAAATTCACAACTTATTGCTACAGCAAAGACAAGAAAACAAACTAAGTGAATGCCAGCTACCCCTTTGGTATGCCGTCCTTTCAGTGGGGTTTGTGCCGTCCATACTACTATCACTCTAATTTATAACTCACTTGGCCAACACTTATAAAAGTTAAGGAAGAAATTCACAACTTATTGCTACAGCAAAGACAAGAAAACAAACTAGGTGAATGCCAGCTACCCCTTTGGTATGCCGTCCTTTCAGCGGGGTTCGTGCCGTCCATACTACTATCACTCTAATTTATAACTCACTTGGCCAACACACATAAAAGTTAAGGAAGAAATTCACAACTTATTCATTACAGATTCCATAAATTTAAATGCTACATTGTACCGCTAAGCATGTCTTACATAATTATTTGCAACACTACAACTGATGTGGTCACCCAATGAAAAATTTTAATCTATGGATCATTTCATTTTGCCAAACATTACTGCCATATGTGAATTGTTATCAAGAAAGCTTAGATGAGAGGTACAATATTTCCTGTTATATTCACATTAATTCAAATCCACTATATGGGTATTTGTCATTCATTACTCAGTGCCAGAATTCTGCTTCTAAAGCTTGACCTATGTAAAACCATAATTGACTCTGATAGCTAACTGGATACATGAATTACTAATTATTCATTAGTTACATTTTGTTTTATCAGCATACTTCAGATAAACATGTATACCTACAAATAACTTGCAAGCAGATGTTGCTCATGTGATAGATGACATACTTCAATATTTCAAACATCTCATACTCCATACTCTTCATTACACATAACTTAACACCAACTTCAACTGCAAATAAATATATATCTTCAACCTACATCAATCCTCCATATACTTCAATACTTCAAACATCTCATACTCAATATACATCATTACACATAACTCCCTCAACTTAATAGCAACTTCTACTGATATATATCTCTTCAACCTACATCAACCCTCCATTTTTGCTGCAATAACCACATAAAAGTACTACTTCAGGCTCCTTAGCCTCTCTGTTCATCATTATTTCACATCATTTATTCGAACAACTATCTCCTCATGTATTTGTTTCTTTGTATGTTCATCTACTTACAAGCTGATACATTACTTCAATTTTCTTACAACAGTTTGACCTTTTCATGCCTCATAAAACAACTCTATAAGATTACCCAAATTCTTGTTTAACCAATTAGCTTACCACGACATTATGTAAACATTCGCTTTCTGATATGGTTCTCATTTTATTCCTTCTGGCATTATTAATTTTGGTTATTTACTCACACTAAACTGAGCTTTTTTTAAGTTATTGATTCTCTGACATCTCACACTCTACATCAACAGCAACTACTACAAATTTACTACATGGTTCCTGACTGAATCACTTGGATGACCACTACCAATCCTAACTACTACATACTAACTTTCTTAAACTAAGGATAGAGAAAGATGGTAGAGGAGTGACACTTGAAATTAGAAATAAAGTCTCACCCAGCTGGGAGTGTACCAGTCGCCACTTGGTATACCAGCAAAAGAGTTGCTAGCTCCCTACACCTGACTTTCTTCAACTCGTACCTCTTCCTCATCTGGGTTATCCCTGTTCTCGTGTGAGTAGTACCTTTTTATGTTTTCTACATGTTCCTTATCATGCACTCTCTTTGTCCGTGCATACTCCAACTCCACAGTGTTAGGATGACCAACTTTTATAATCCTGTACGGTCCCTTATAAACGTGGTTAAATTTATGTATTTCAGAGTTTATTTTCTTCGATTTTGCATGAACTTTAGTCCCTTCCTTCTTCTTGATTCTCCAAGTGAAGGCCTCGCCTTCCATTGCAACCCTCTGATTATCCTCTTCTCGTCGCATGGCTATAGCATTTCTCAGATTGACAGCCAATTGGTTTTGCCTATCTCCTATCCCCTTAACCGCATCGTTGCATTGTTTCCGCACCTGCGTCACCTCGGCGATTCCATGATAGCAATTTGTTTCTACTTCGGTGATCCTTTCTCCCAATTCGGCTTTAGTTTCTTCAATATCGTCTTCTATCTTTTTTGTCAGCTTCCCTTCTACCTTTTCCACGTCTCCCTGGACTTGGTCTATATTCTCCTGTAGCTTACTCTCTCTCTCATCGACGTTCATCTTCAATCGTTCTGGTAACTCCTGCATTTCCTTCTTCAGATTACCTTCCATCTTTGTGTACGATGTTTTGATTTCTTGTACTATAGTTTCTTGTAAATCTTCCTTTAGGGATTTGTAGAATATTTCCCTCCTTTCTCTAGCTTCTTGTAAACCTTTCTCTAATGATTCTCGTAAATCTTCCTTTAGTGATGCATCGTTTTCTCGTAAACTTTTCTCTAATGATGCGTTATTTTCTTGTAAACTCTTTAGTGATTCTCTTATTTCTTGTAAACCTTTCTCTACTGATTTGTGGAATTTTTCTTCCCTTTCTCGTAAATCTTCCTTTAGTGATGCGTTGTTTTCTTTTAGCAAGGCTGCCAACATCGACCGTATGTCTGCACCCTCTGAAACTGGCTTATTTCTCATCGTTTGTCCCGGTGTCTCGGGATAACTGGTTGAATGTGCTAATGGGCTATCTAATGACACTCCATAATCACTGATTCCTGAATCATCTCTGTCTTCCTGTCCTATCCCTTTCCTTTCAACTACTGCCTCACAAACCTGCTTATCTTCAGTAGACATGTTTGTTTATTTTTAATGCACAGGTAGGTAATATAGAACAACCTCTAATAACCCAAAACACTCCTAATTACCATGAAACTAATCGTACCTGAAGTATTTTTCAATTAATCCCTAAATTGATACAATATGCAAGAGCATCGAACATAACAACTCTCAAAACCTAATCACTTCAAATATCAATTTTCACATACACAGCTTATGTAAAATGTTTTAAATAAGATAAATCATACTATTCATAAAATCTATACATATAAAATCCCCCAAAAACAATAAGCATATCTGTATAATTATCATTTAGACAGCGCAGTATGCATAAATAAGTATGCTCAATTTCAGGGTATTCTTTGTAACTTTTCGGAAATTACTGCAATTGGGCACTTTTCCTAACACGCAATTCAGTTTACATACGTTTATTTACCGCAAAAACTGCACATTGCAATTTAATGTTATGTCAGCCAGTCGTCTCCACTCACCAACCGACGTTACCACTAGTCGCGATGTTTTGACGTTTGAAGTGGGCGTGGCGCTGTACTGCCGCCGGAACCACGTGAAGTCGCGCTGCTCGCTGTGGTTGGACGTCGTAGTTCTCCGTCGGCTGCTCCGTGGCGCTGCAGGCGGGCGTAGTTTGTAGTTCGGCTGCTAGATGTCGGCACGGCGCTTGGTGTAGTGCGTCTGTGCTTGAACTACTCTTTGCACAGGTAGTTGGGATGACGTGTGAAATCACCTCACAGATTGAAGCTCTTAGGCGCAACTGCTACACGTGTCTGTGTGACGTCACTCAACAATTGCGTCGCCACACGAATTGTCGTCCACATAACAGTTTATGGGTCCACAAGAAGCTGTCCGATTTTCACTATTCAAAAACAATTTCAGTCACAATATTACTATTAAACACTTCTGTAAAGCTTTCGTGACGAATTCTTGGCCCGTTTGTCGTGATAATGTTCACACGTGTCTTTCTTTGGTGTTCACTTTTCACAGTTTTTCGTGCGGATTTACGCATTTGCACATTATAACACAGTTTATCGACACTGTTATTCTCATCTAATATGGCAGGAAAAAAAAACAGTTTATTGACAATCGTAAGACATTATCACTTCGTATTGCTCAAAAATGCACTGATTCTTGTTGCGATTTGAAAGTTTATGCTCTGTCCCGATTCAACATTGGAAAATATTTTCTTCGCGTTAAATAAGACAAAATTACCTATTGTTCTTTGCGATTCGTCCGAAAATTGCACTTGTCCTTTCACGGTAAGCCAAGGGTGTAACACTCCGGTTTAATCTTACTGACTTATCCCGCTCGATCGGGATCTGATAGCAGCCCAAATAGATAATAACTAATGTGACCGTGTACCTAATGGGGCTGGCAATCGGATTGGACTGCTACGGAGTTGTTACATTCCATTTTGTTCTTCTCGAATGCTGTAATAATAAAATGTCTGGTGGCAAGAAGAACAACAACACAGCTTCATTAATCAACGACCTATATTTATCACCAAAACACAAAAGTAAGGAGACAGCCACTGCCTTCGTCGTATAGAATTAATAACGACTAATCTCAGCACAGGCCCTTTCGTTAATCATTATCGTCACACGCAATTTCAATCATTGTAATCCAACACTATAATCCAACACTGCAATCCAACACTGTAATCCAAATGATGCCGGCGCGGTAGACGCGTAATTACAAATATCGGCACAAAAACATCACTGATCACTCTATTAATTATACTTTTCCACTTTCCCGTATATTTCTAACACAAAGGGGTTAAACCACGGCGATGGCCACTCCCTTTGTCGGTACGGTCTTGCATTCCAGCAACAGACCTCCACCCGGTTCGGTCCACAGCGCGTACCACACTACTATCTCAACACTCGCTCTCGCTCTCGCAACCCGACACACACTATCGATTGTTTGTCCTGTCGACCTGTGCTGTCGCAAACTTATAGTAAGGGCCTACGGACCCCTTACAACCCTCACGTATGTTCCACTGTAAAATCAAAAGCATTATTATTGATCAAAGAGGGCTCCTCTTTCAACAAGCTTGTTGCATGATAGAATGGCAACTGCTGTCCGTATGTCTCTGCTGAAGTGAAAGGATACTGCGTCGTGTATGGGGCACGTTAACAGAAGAAGTATTCTGAAGAGGTATAGAAAGCTTCATTCACGATCGGATTTATTGCCAAATACATTGACACGAATCTGTGCGACAGGGAGCTTTTCTCCGATTGATGTTACTGCGTTAACGACAGCAATAAAAGTTTTTATTACAACACACGAGAGGATGAAATCGTTTTACACTCGGTACCGTTTTTGTCAATTCTGAGCAAAAGAGTCTTCTTTTATACACATATGAGTTTGACTCTGTTACTTTTACTACAACACAGTTCATGCTTTCTCTGATAATATTAACTTTCCATTAACCAATTGTACTCGAAAGACCGCACTTTCTGTGTATTCACATTTCCTACTGTTTTTATGCTTTGTCATTTTAAAATCATCTGCTTACCTTTTAATAAGAAGCAAATTTTTCTTCTGTGAATTTGGTTGTATTAGCGCACATTTCATTTCCGACAAGCGAGTGAGCATTACCAGCCATTTTTAATGTACGAAGTAACATTAATTAAAAACGTCAGTTTGAACAAGACAGTACTTTATTAGGCATCATCCTCTTGAACGTTGCCGGCCGGAGTGGCCGTGCGGTTCTAGGCGCTGCAGTCTGGAGCCGGGCGACCGCTACGGTCGCAGGTTCGAATCCTGCCTCGGGCATGGATATGTGTGATGTCCTTAGGTTGGTTAGGTTTAATTAGTTCTAAGTTCTAGGCGACTGATGACCTCAGAAGTTAAGTCGCATAGTGCTCAGAACCATTTGAACCATTTGAACCTATTGAACGTTCTTTACTCAACAAATTCCTCACACTTGAAAATATTTACACAGTTTCTGTACCATCCTTAATTTTTATTTACAGCACAATTAGTTCGGTGCATTACGGTAAAGGAATCTCGGCAGACCTTACAGTGACCTTAGAGATGACAGCTGAGTGCAGGGTGGACAGGACATACAATTCCAACTCCTCTAATTACTGCCAGACCTTGCTGCCAGTGCACTGGACATTACACATATCACCTATCATGTGCCTAACGTGAGATAGAACGATGACACCGATGATCATCTGGTGAGTTTCTTTCGGATACTGCCCTCACTCGGATCTCAGTGGACAGTATTGCAGGTCTTCCAATACCTCCACTTGCAGTCCTTCCAGTATTGCTAGAAATTCACATCGCCTTTATGACTATACTGTGTTTTTTTCTTCCTGAATGTTCCAGTTCCGTTATTTTATGTTCAAAGGTATTCTCTGTCTGAACCGTTTCTTTTCATTGGTCTGTATAAAGTCAGTACCAGGTCATATTCTCTCTTTTATTTCTCGATTTATTTTTTCCCAAGCCCTTCTTGTTACTCCTCTGCAGCCTCCAGCATTTCATTTCCATTACTCTTGCCGGCCGGGATGGCCGAGCGGTTCTAGACGCTACAGTCTGGAACCGCGCGACCGCTACGGTTTCAGGTTCGAATCCTGCCTCGAGCATGGATGTTTGTGATGTCCTCAGGTTAGTTAGGTTTAAGTAGTTCTAAGTTCTAGGGGACTGATGACCTCACAAGTTAAGTCCCATAGAGCTCAGAGCCATTTGAACCATTTTGAACCAGTACTCTTATTTTCTTTTTATTCTTGTTTGTTAGTCTTTATTTTTTTTGCCTGATACGTGTTTTACTTGCAACTATTGTTTCACAAATTCGACTTTTTCTATTATTAATTACATCTTTAATCAGCAGCATGATATTTAGTGGTTTCATTGCATCTATACATTGACCACATCTGCTCACGACTTCTGCTCCTCTGTCTCCTTTAGTTGTTAATCGCATCTAAATATTTTTTTAATTTACTACATTTTGTTGTGTGTTGACCCATCTGTACGTCATCCCAATGGTCTCCTAATACGACGTGTTCGGCCTTATTTGTATTCATTGTCAAATGACAATTATTACACTATTCTGTGAGTTTTCGTGACGTTAACTTCACATCATCTTTATCTCTTTGATCGTCAGCGAATTGTGGGCTACGAAAAGTACTTTCTCCACCCCGTGCTATGGAATTTTCTTTTCAGTTTACACACGTACTCTACTGGCCATTAAAATTGCTACACCAAGAAGAAACGCAGTTGATAAACGGGTATTCACTGGACAAATATATTATACTAGAACTGACATGTGATTTAATTTTCACGCAATTTCGGTGTATAGATGCTGAGAAATCAGTACCCAGAACAACCACCTCTGGCGGTAATAACGGCCTTGATACGCCTGGGCATTGAGTCAAACAGAGCTTAGATGGCGTGTACAGGGACAGCTGCCCATGTAGCTTCAACACGATACCACAGTTCATAAAGAGTAGTGACTGGAGTATTGTGACGAGCCAGTTACTCGGTCACCATTGACCAGGCGTTTTCAATTGGTGAGAGATCTGGAGAATGTGCTGGCCAGGGCAGCAGTCGAACATTTCCTGTACCCAGAAAGGCCCGTACAGGACCTGCAACATTCGGTCGTGCATTATCCTGCTGAAATGGAGGGTTTCGCAGAGATCGAATGAATGGTAGAGGCACGGGTCGTAGCACATCTGAAATGTAACGTCCACTGTTGATAGTTCCATCAATGCGAACAAGAGGTGACCGAGACGTGTAAAGAATGGCACCCCATATCATCACGCCGGGTGATACGCCAGTATGGCGATGACGAATACACGCTTCCAATGTGCGTTCACCGCGATGCCACCAAACACGGATGCGACCATCATGATGCTGTAAACAGAACCTGGATTCATCCGAAAAAATGACGTTTTGCCATTTGTGCACCCAGGTTCGTCGTTGAGTACACCATAGCATGCGCTCCTGTCTGTGATGCAGCGTCTAGGGTAACCGAAGCCATGGTCTCCCAGCTGATATTCCATGCTGCTGCAAACGTCGTCGAACTTTTCGTGCAGATGGTTCGAGACGTGGCTGCACGATCCGTTACAGCCATGCGGATAAGATGCCTGTCATTTCCACTGCTAGTGATACGAGGACGTTGGGATCCAGTACGGCGTTCCGTATTACCCTCCTGAACCCACCGATTCCATATTCTGCTAACAGTCACTGGATCTCGACCAACGCGAGCAGCAATGTCGCGATACGATAAACCGCAATCGCGAGAGGCTACAATCTGACCTTTATCAAAGTCGGAAACGTGATGGTACGCATTTCTCCTCCTTACACGAGGCATCATAACAACGGTTCACCAGGCAACGCGGGCAACTGCTGTTTGTGTATGAGAAATCGGTTGGAAACTTTCGTCATGTCAGCACGTTGTAGGTGTCGCCATCGGCGCCAACCTTGTGTGAATGCTCTTAAAAGCTAATCATTTGCATATCACAGCATCTTCTTCCTGTCGGTTAAATTTAGCGTCTGTAGCACGTCGTCTTCGTGGTGTAGCAATTTTAATGGCCAGTAGTGTACAAATACCTTGAGGAATAACGAGGAGAAACAGTATATTTCTCTTAATCGCGCAGTTATTTGTAAAGGCCCACTTAATTCTTTCCTCATTCCAATATTTGATGAGATGTTTTGCTACATATTTCGTACAGTTGTTATGAGCTGGCAGCTTATACAAGTTTATTACGTTGGATACCACAACTTACCGAGAGGGCCCTTTTTACATACATTTTGGCGGTCTACAAAAAGTAGATGGACTCCCCTTTCTCTGGAAAGGGATTTTCCTGTCACCTGCTTTAGACAAATAGGCTGCCTGTCCTTGATCTTCCAGCCAGGAAGTGACTCTCCTGTAACACCTCTTGAAAAAGGATAAAGTGTTTTCGGTTTTCACGCGATTTATTCGTGCATCCTAGCTTGTACGGAAGTTAGGGAATGAGTCTGACCGAATTTGTGCTGCCGCACAGCGACCGTTGGCCTGGTGCGCTCTCTAGGCTATGTGTGGTTTTTAGGTGGTTTTCCATTTTTCCGAGCAAGCAATCTGAAAAACCACTTAAAATTCACACTCAGGCTGGTCGGTAACCAGGCCGATGGCCTTTAATCCGCTGCACACATTCGATCAGGGTCTGTCTCACTCCTTGCTTCGCAAATGTTGGGTTTGCCCGAATCTCTCCCTCAGAAAGTGCGATACGCAAAAAGTTGACGTATGATAACAGAGGGAACAAAATGGTTCAAATGGCTCTGAGCACTATGGGACTTAACTTCTGAGGTCATCAGTCCCCTCGAACTTAGAACTACTTAAACCTAACTAACCTAAGGACATCACACACATCCATGCCCGAGGCAGGATTCGAACCTGCGACCGTAGCGGTCGCGCGGTTCCAGACTGTAGCGCCTAGAACCGCTCGGCCACTCCGGCCGGCAACAGAGGGAACAAATCACTCGTGGCCTCCCTTGCCCTTGCCCTCCCTTGAGCTGCCTGACAAATGTGGAGCAGGAAAGGCATCCGACCACAAAGTTAAAATAAAATAAATTTGTCAAGTTATGATAACGTCCTATCCCGTACGTCATGATAAAGGCTAGGAAAGAGATTTCTCGGTTTTCATGCCTCGTCAGTTGAGATAAAACTCTTGAACTTACGACAATGTCACCGTTATCTTCCTCAAGACCCAAAATACCAGCGGAAGAAAGTGACGACCGCACACACAGAAGCTTGAAAATTTTGTCTCAATTGACGCTGCTTGCAAATGGAGAACAATTTATCCAGTTACGCCGCCGTGAAAGACTCAGACGACAGACGTCTTGAAATAGCCTCTTCGTTCTGTTTTTCAGAACTTTGCCATATACTTTCCCTAGTGTCACCGAGACAGTCAGATCGGTGGAAACCACCACTGGCAGAGTAAACTGCAGTGGAAAACAATTTGTTGGTGACAGGGCTCGCCGACGACTATCTTGTATTGCACAGCCGATAAACAGCCCTGCGAAAACTCTCGACAATTGAGTACTGGGGAGTAGAAACGCGGTGAGCGGGCATGCAAACCAAAACCACCACATCGCCACCCGTTTGGTACTCCTCACCGAGCGTTACAGGGCGCAGAAATTAGTGAAGTTGCTGTTAACCTCCAAAATTTGACGTTGGAAAATGATACCTGGGCTTATCAAACGCGATACGCGTTGGTACACGCCTCTCGCAGGGTACGAGTGTGTTTGAGACCACATTAGACGATTCGTCCTATTTGCCAACAGGGTACGACCACACTGGTGGTTGGGGACATTGATGGGATTGAAACTGCGTTGCTGAGATGTTTGTCATTGTGTCTCGCCGGTGGACAATACAGGAACACTTTATTAGCCTCTCTGGTCTTTTGACTACAGTCTCTGCAGGCCAACGACGGAGAGGGAGAGGTATGCAACTTGCATCCAACTGTGACCATCTTCCGTGAGTTGTCTGTGTTTCAGTGTACGAGGAACAGGATGACTCCATAATCCGTGCCAGTTCGTGAAGCTCTCTTCATCAAGGCGATGAAGAGGTAACTTCCTCTATCTCATTTGTTAACGTAAAAGTAACAGACTGAAGGATGTCCCTCCACTCCTGTGGTATTAATGACTTCTGGAGTGTCGAAGATATTGGAAGAATTCTGTCATGCACTGACCAGAGTTCATCTATAGCATTTGATTACGTATGTCATCAAATCCAACACATGGAAGCTAATAATATTCTGCATGCAGTATCTCCGTGAGTTCCCTTTCCTTAATCCATACTATATGAATTATCTTGTTTATTCTACATCTGCGCTAACGTCTATACTAGTTCCCATTGTACCAAGTTCCCTGTGCGTATGGAACACGGGAAGAAAGATGGATTCAACACTTCTGTGCGCGTTTTAATTATACACACATAAAAAAAGTTTTGCATTACCTCGGTTCCGAGAATTCTGGAACCTGTACAGAAAATTGGAATAGAGATCAACATAAACATCATGCCCACCCTTCTTATTGCTCATGAAAACCACACGCTGCATGTGGTACCACCATACAGCGAGATCTTCATAGGTGATGGTCAAGATTGCTGTACACACCAGTGGCACGTCCCCTTGCATTGATGCATGCCTGTATTCGTCGTGGCATACAATCCAAAATTTCATCAATGCACTGTTGGTCCAGATTGTCCTACTCCTCAACGGCGATTCGGCGTAGATCCCTCAGATTGGTTGGTTGGTCGCATCGTCCACAAACAACCCTTTTAAATCTCTCCCAGGCATGTCGATAGGGTTCATGTCTGGAAAACATGCTGGCCACTCGAGTCGAGCGATGTCGTTATCCTGAAGGTTCTCTAGATGTGCACGATGGGGGCACGAATTGTCGCCCATGAAGACGAATGCGTCGCCAATATGCTGCCGATAAGATTGCACTATCGATCGGAGGATGGCATTCACGTATCGTACAGCCATTACGGCGCCTTCCATGACCACCAGCGGCGTACGTCGGCCCCACATAATGCCATCCTAAAACATCTCCATCTTGTTGCACTCGCTGGACAGTGCGTCTAAGGAGTTCAGCCTGACCGGGTTGCCTCCAAACACGTCTCCGACGATTGTGTGGTTTAAGGCATATGCGACGGTGAAGATAATCTGATGCCAATCCTCAGCGGCCCATTCGGCATGTTGTTGGGCCCATCTCTACCGCGCTGCATGGCGTCCTGTTTCCAAAGATAGACTTCGCCATGGACGTTGGGAGTGAATCTGCGCATCATGCAGCCTATTGCGCACAGTTTGAGTCGTAACACGACGTCCTGTGGCTGCACGAAAAGCATTATTCAACATGGTGGTGTTCCTGTCAGGGTTCCTCCGAGCCAGAATCCGTACTTAGCGGTCATCCACTGCGGTAGCAGCCCCTGTGCGGATTGAGCGTGGCATGTCATCGACAGTTTCTGTCTCTCTGTGTCTCCTCCATGGCCAAAGAATATCGCTTTGGTTCACTACGAGACGACTGGACACTTCCCTTGTTGGGAGCCCTTCCTGGCACAAAGTAACAATACGGAGGCGATCGAACCACGGTATTGACCGTCCAGGCATGGTTGAACTAGAGACAACACGAGCCGTGTCCTCCTTCCTGGTGGAATGACTGAAACTGGTCGGCTTTCGGATCCCCTCCGTCTAATAGGCGGTGCTCATTCATGGTTGTTTTCTCTTTCGGCGGGTTTAGTGACATCTCTGTCAAAGGGACTGTATCTGCAATACAATATCCACAGTGGACATCTGTCTTCAGGAGTTCTGAGAACTGGGGTGATGCAAAACTTTTTTGATGTGTGTAAATTGCTACATTCCTCGCTTAATACTCTTCTTCAAAAAAATGTAAGCAGGCTTTTGCGGGATCGTTGGTGTCTATCTGAAAGTGTCTGCCAGTTAATGTTTGTCAGCATCTCGACAACGCTCTCCTGTGGGTCAAAAAAATTTGTGACCATTCCTCTTGTCTTTCTTCTTATATCTACAATATCCCTTTTTAATACCATAGGGTTTTCAGAATGATCTATACAACTTTGATCTGTGTATTTCAGAAATGGGGATAGTTAGATATGTTTGGTTCTTGGCATCATTCTTGCATACAGGTAAAGTTTTTCTTCATGTTAGTCATGGGTAATGTTCACGTGCAGCTGACGTTCTGCTTTTTTTTCGGGTTACCTACTGATGAAAACGGCCCCCAGCAGATGAAACAGCTTGTGGTATGGTCGACAGAGACCAAATCTGACACACAGGTCCAGCGAAATTTCGGGACATGTTGTAGAAGTACACCACCACCATCACGTTCGACCATCAGACAGGTCCAAGGAATACGAAAATGTCAGGAAGAAGACGAGTTCTGGGCATCGAGCACGAGTGATGCAGATGTGGTCCGGGTGCAGCAGGCTTTCAGCGAGAGCCCAATCAAATCGATTCGTCAAGTGTCTCGACAGTTTCACCTAGATCAACCGGGGCGCACATGGTACTACACAAGAGACTGAACCTTAATGCCTACAAGATGCAGCTGCTTTACGGTTTTTGACCTGATGATAGACCAAATCGAAAGACATTTGCAACTGTGATTCTGATCCACATTGACGATGACCCAGGCTATCTGCAAAAGGTGGTGTACACAGACGAAGTTTGCGAAGGTAAACCTACACAATGTGAGCATCGGGGGCTCTGAGAACCACCACTTTAGCATGGAAATTGTGCACTACAATTAAAAGATCATCCTGAGATGTGCAGTGCGGTGCGGTGTGACCGTTTTCTTTGCAGATGCGTCTATTCCCTCATCTGTTTATCTTGGCACGTGGAATCAGTTTGCATTTCCGCAGATCGAAGAGCTACTTTGTGACATCACTCGGCAGTACGATGGTGATCCTCGTCGCTGGGCCCCGATCATTGAGAAGGCTTTAGACGACACATCTCTAGGTAGTAGGGTTGGCAGACGAGGGCTCATTTCGTTGCCCGCAAGGTCTCCAAACATAACTCCATTATATTCCTTTCTTAGGGTCCTTTTGAGGGATAATTTCAATCAGACACGTGTGTTGGATTTGCAGGGATGTGAGCTCGCATCAGAGCAACAAGACAACACTTTAATGATGACATGCTACGCCGGAAATGGGAGAAACTGGAATATTGCTTAGATACCTTGCGTGCTACAAATGGCACACATGTTAAACTCTGTTAAACAGCTACTAAAATTCCAGCTGTGTGTGAATAATATATCACAAACTGAACCTTTTTATCTGTAATTATTTTTGAAATAGATCTGATCAAAGTTGTAAAGATCATTTTGGAGAACCCTATATTTAGTGTGGATACCACACATCTAGGCAATGTTCTAGGACGGGCAACATGAGTGTATTGAAATCAATGTCGTTAGTAGACTCATTACAGTTCTCAGTATGTTGTTGTGGTCTTCATTCCTGAGACTGGTTTGATGCAGCTCTCCATGCCACTCTATCCTGTGCAAGCTCCTTCATCTCCCAGTACCTACTGCAACCTACATCCTTCTGAATCTGCTTAGTGTATTCATCTCTTGGTCTCCCTCTACTATTTTTACCCTCCACGCTGCCCTCCAATACTAAATTGGTGATCCCTTGATGCCTCAGAACATGTCCTGCCAACCGATCCCTTCTTCTAGTCAAGTTGTGCCACAAACTTCTCTTCTCCCCAATCCTACTCAATACCTACTCATTAGTTATATGATCTACCCATCTAATCTTCAGCATTCTTCTGTAGCACCACATTTCGAAAGCTTCTATTCTCTTCTTGTCCAAACTAGTTATCGTCCATGTTTCACTTCCATACATTGCTACACTCCATACAAATACTTTCAGAAACGACTTCCTTACACTTAAATCTATACTCGATGTTAACAAATTTCTCTTCTTCAGAAACGCTTTCCTTTCCATTGCCAGCCTACATTTTACATCCTCTCTACTTCGACCATCATCAGTTATTTTGCTCCCCAAATAGCAAAAATCATTTGCTACTTTAAGTGTCTCATTTCCTAATCTAATTCCCACAGCATCACCCGACTTAATTCGACTACATTCCATTATCCTCGTTTTGCTTTTGTTGATGTTCATCTTATATCCTCCTTTCAAGACACTGTCCATTCCGTTCAACTGATCTTCCAAGTCCTTTGCTGTCTCTGACAGAATTACAATGTCATCGGCGAACCTCAAAGTTTTTACTTCTTCTCCATGAATTTTAATACCTACTCCGAATTTTTCTTTTGTTTCCTTTACTGCTTGCTCAATATACAGATTGAATAACATCGGGGAGAGGCTACAACCCTGTCTCACTCCTTTCCCAACCACTGCTTCCCTTTCATGTCCCTCGACTCTTATAACTGCCATCTGGTTTCTGTACAAATTGTAAATAGCCTTTCGCGCCCTGTATTTTACTCCTGGCACCTTTAGAATTTGAAAGAGAGTATTCCAGTCAACATTGTCAATAGCTTACTCTAAGTCTACAAATTCTAGAAATGTGCCTTTCCTTAATCTATTTTCTAAGATGAGTCGTAGGGTCAGTATTGCCTCACGTGTTCCAACATTTGTACGGAATCCAAACTGATCTTCCCCGAGGTCGTCTTCTACCGGTTTTTCCATTCGTCTCTAAAGAATTCGTGTTAGTATTTTGCTGCCGTGGCTTATTAAACTCATAGTTCGGTAATTTTCACATCTGTCAACACCTGCTTTCTTTGGGATTGGAATTATTATATTCTTCTTGAAGTCTGTGGGTATTTCACCTGTCTCATACATCTTGCTCACCAGATGGTAGAGTTTTGTCAGGACTGGCTCTCCCAAGGCCATCAGTAGTTCTAATGGAATGTTGTCTACTCCCGGGGCCTTGTTTCGACTCAGGTCTTCAGTGCTCTGTCAAACTCTTCACGCAGTATCTTATCTCCCATTTCATCTTCATCTACATCCTCATCTACACTGATGTGCCAGACAATGATGTGCTGGTTCATAGCCCCATCTATCGACCAAATTTAATTTTTGTATTTAGATTGTGTAAGTGCCATCATCTACCATCTGTACTTTGTTCTGTCTTAAAGGCAACCAACAAAAATGAACCAGACAAAGAAGTCGGACAGTAAGTGTTTGTCAGTTCTTTTTGTTATAACAGTATGATTATTATTAACAAAACTCACCACTTTGCATGTGGGCATCATAGCAATCACAGCACTCCACAATGGCTGAAGGGTAGCAGGCAATGTTGTTCGGCTTCCATGAAACACTTAGGGAATTATTGATGTGCCTTTTACAAACGCGCTGACATATCATGATAAACTGATAACGATATGATATATTCAATAGGCACTACGCATATGTAATATGCATCTATAGTTAGTTTTTATTGTTGCTGTTACAGATTCTAATCTGGTGCTGGAGCAGGCATGGATATGAAACTTTCTGGCAGATTAAAGCTGTGTGCCGGACCGAGACTCGAACTCGGGACCTTTGCCATTCGTGGGCAACTGCTCTATCAACCGAGCTACCCAAGCACGACTCACACCCCGTCCTCACAGCTTCACTTCTGCCAGTATCTCGTGTCCTACCTTCCAACTTTACAGAAGCTCTCCTTTCTTTCAGGAGTGCTAGTTCTGCATGGTTCGCAGGAGAGCTTATGTAAAGTTTGGAAGGTAGGAGACGAGATACTGGCAGAAGTGAAGCTGTAAGGACGGGGCGTGAGTCGTGCTTGGGTAGCTCAGTTGGTAGAGCAGTTGCCCGTGAAAGGAAAAGGTCCCGAGTTCGAGTCTCGGTCCGGCACATAGTTTTAATCTGCCAGGAAGTTTCATATCATCGCACACTCTGCTCCAGAGTGAAAATATCATTCTCGAAACATCCCCCAGGCTGTGGCTAAGCCATGTCTCCGCAATATCCTTTCTTTCAGGGGTGCTAGTTCTGCTTGGTTCGCAGGAGAGCTTCTGTAAAGTTTGGAAGGTAGGAGACGAGATACTGGCAGAAGTGAAGCTGTGAGGAGGGGGCGTGAGTCGTGCTTGGGTAGCTCAGTTGGTAGAGCAGTTGCCCGTGAAAGGCAAAGGTCCCGAGTTCGAGTCTCGGTCCTGCACACAGTTTTAATCTGCCAGGAAGTTTCATATCAGCGCACACTCCGCTGCAGAGTGAAAATCTCATTCACGCATGGGTTATTTTATGTGACGTATTAATGCCTCAGCAGCAGGAGGCACTGTGTTTCAGGATCTCTTCCCGACTTATCAGATGTGTTCTCGTTCGACTACACAGTGGCACAGCCACAGAAGCAACTGTCTGCAGCCCAAAGATCCCCTTATCCAATGCTGGCAGAACTGCTGGACCAACACACAGAGATGTTCCATAAACTATTATTGCTTGAGTTACAGCAGCAGCCTTCTACATCAAGACATGGCAGTTTATTTGGACTGCCAAGCAACCAGAAGAAATATAATCTGGCAATATGACAGTAAATGGTTATTACTGTAACTGTCCGTTTTAAATTGACTTTGTATGTGTAAGATTTTTTGCAACATTGTTCTAGGAAAAACAGCAGTATATTAATATTATAGCTTATTTAGTAAACACAGTGATGATCGCATGTAAGTTATTAATTTTTAGTTTTAGATGGCTGGTTTCGATCTTCTGAAAGATCTTTATCAGATCTGCATTCCTTGATGATAGTAGGAATCGCTGCCTTGGTGCAGGTCCATTTGCGGAGGTATCGAGAACACTGCTCATCTTTAATGTGATCATGACTGTGTGTGTGTGTGTGTGTGTGTGTGTGTGTGTGTGTGTGTGTTTGTGTGTGTAATAAATATGTCCTACAAAATTCCATTTTAATTTTCAACCCTCTCAATCAATACCTACAAACAGTTCGTAATTGCAGATTATAAAGTGCTAGCAGCTGACCTTGCAGCAGCAGAGTATTGTAACTGTCAACTGTATCACGTTTTTTAATTGGTACGGAATTTGTGGCATTGGTTGTACAGTTAGCAGATTGGTAGGACGCCGGAAATGTGGAAAGTGGTAAAATTAGCTGTAAAATTGGCAAACTGGCTGCATAGTTGTTAAACTGACTGGAAGCCAAGTCCATAAATTGGCAGACTGTTTGTATAATAGGTAAATTGGCGTCGCAGCTCTATACATGCAACATACGCAATACAACTACACTACAATTACGTCACATACGACGCAGATAGGCCACAACGACACACATGCCTCCATTACTCCACAAACATTCCCTGTATACATCATACATACACCATACACAAGCTGCACACAAATATATTACATACTTTGTACATAAGCCGCAGTAAGATACTTCGACGCTATAAAATATTGACGCCTTAGTACAGCCTGTAAAAATGTTAGTTGAGTGATGCCATATTTTGATACTGGAAAAATTGTCTTAAAATTGGCAGTTTAGTAGGAAGCCAAAATGGAAATTGGTACAATAGGTAGAAGAGATCAAATTGCAGATGAACCAGCCAAAACAGAACTGGCATTGCACAAATACATCGATTCTTGTGGATGTGCATTTACATTAAAAATATTTGACTCCTCTGCATTAATGATTGGTGAACTGCTGACCTCCATAATCACAGTAGTGAGAAGTAAAGTTGAGAAAATTGGACACATGAGCTAGTTTGAGACTGCAATGTGTGTGTGTGAACTGTAACAAGAAGAAAGATTTGGTAGCCAATATTAGATAATTAATGCCTTTTTTATTTAGCAGCAGAGTACTGGACATTTTGTGTAAACACTTTACAAATATTGAGACTGTCTCACACATTCACATTAAATGTTCAGGTCCTGTGAAAATGCATTAGTGATGGCATGCATTGGAGTATTTGTTTCACTTGATATCTGTTTCACGCAGCTCACGGTTTTTGCTGTGCCAACACACATGTATTTTTACCAAGCTGGTGACTGCTAAAAGTATTGCAGGCCTCAGCTTGTCAGGACAAACATGCTGTCCACTGAGATGCGTAAATCTGCAGGTATGCTATTTTGTACCATATGGTTGATCTATTTTTGTGTGTTAAGCTGTAGGTTACAATTATAGTATTTATTCTACATAAACAAAGAAGATATTATACTACTGTGCGGCCGATACAGTGAAGATGACGTTAACTTGTCCACCTGTCGCCCTTGTCAGTAACCGGCCATAAAAATTGTTGAAATAGACCAAACTTCAAGTGTAAGAAATTGGTAGAATTGGCTGCCTGACATTAAGATTACACGTCTCCTTTTGAATACCCGCATGACTATCCTAAACATTATAATGGCACCACCACTATAATGTGCTCTAGAAAGGAAGACTAAGTTTCACTATCCACCAAAGACGCAATATGTTGTCTGAAAGCACTACAAAGCATGACCACCGCCCAACTTTTACATCTTTTCACATCCCTGCACAGTAAAGCCATACCTACAGTGCAAGTAGTCCCATGCATCTACAAAAGTGATTCATTCTCTTATGTGATACCTCTTCCAAATGCATAGGACGTGCATTGGCGATCACCTCGTCTGCCAAAACTGCCTCCTGAACCACCCACTTTTGCCAGCTTTCAAGATGGCTAATGAAAATGTAATTTTATAATTACTTTCCCCAAGTGCTCTTCAGGTGTAGAATGCACATGTGTGAACTTTGTTACTGGTTGTGTGATCTACTAAAGCAAAACAAAATATCAATACTTGTTGTTTATGAATGCTGTAAAGCATCGATGTGGTAAATTAATAATATCCCATGGTTTTGGAATACTGAAATAATGCTCATCCTGCATCCATACTTGTGTCAGTACATTTCAATACAAACCTATAAAATAATATAAGGAGACTGTACAGTGTCAGGATGTCGCACAGCCAGTCAGCTTTATCCAGAGTGCGTTTCGTGAGGTGCTGCATCCCCTGACAATCTCAACTCACTGGCTGTTACACACGCAAAACACACACACACACACACACACACACACACACACACACACACACACACACACACACACACACACAATCAAACACATACACACATGGATGTCACTTACCTTGATGATATATGTTTGTACCAGGTGTGGATGCCAAGCAACTTAACACAGTGTGCTCTCATACCAATTTAGTCATCTGCAGAATCACATTAAGTGTAAATATTGATACACCTATATGTAAACGAAATTTATCACACAAATCAGGAAGACTTTGATACACACATAAAATGCCCAATAGTAGTTTATAGTATGCTGCTGTGATGGCTCTGCATCACAATCCACATTAAACAAGAAGCATCTGCGACATGTGTGCGTAATTAGCTAGTGATTCAGTCTGATAGTTGGTTGGACACTTGTATATGTAAACATTGGGACAGTTTACCATCACCACAGCAAAATGGGCTTCCAACATATTTTCTCATGATAACGATACCCCACATCTAACGAACAGATTTCATATTTTGGACATAACATACCACAAAAACCAAGTACTGGTTATGCAGGTGATACTCATAGACTGGATGGAACGTGTTATCTTGGGTATGCTTGTGAGTGCATATTGACCTTAGCGTAACATGGTGGGACAGTAGCACAGTTACACCTGTGAATGTTATCTGTGGTAGTGTTAGGGTACTAGTCTTAAGCATCGAGAAGTGACATCATGGTCACATGACCAGTTTACAGACTGTTAAAAGATTAAACATCAAGTCAGTCTGACACACTGATTCCTTTTGGTATCTATGCCTTTGCCAGCAAGATAGTCAGGTTTCTAGAGATGTAGAGCTATTCTTCGTGTTCTCCAGAGTTACTGTCATTGAGAAAGATTCCTACTAGAATTTATCTGTATTCTTAAAACTAACAAAGAGAACCGCTGGCCAGATGGTACGTTTGCCAGCTTCAGTAACCGAAAATAATAAACACGTTTTCCAGTACCATCACCTTCCTAGTCTCGATTCTATAGCAAGTATCCAACTTCAGTAACATAGCTGGCAAATCAACATGAACAAACTTAAATTTCTGCATAGAAATTCCACAAAGTATAACCTGTCGTATACTCGCTATAGCCTTTAACGAATGTTACATTAAAAACAGACAGTCTTGTGCAGGACAGATGTCCCATACTGAACTTGAAATATAATTTGCTTATGACGATGAATAAAGAGTAATCCAGCAGCGCAATGTAACATTCCACGAAGAGAATGTCTACAATACAGCTGTCTATACTGATGTTTGGATAGTTTGTGTAATCCATTGCCACATTCACATAATTAAAACTATAGCATACAGTGCATAGTTTTGTAATAAATAATAGATCCCAATTACCTGGAACATGTATCCTTCTAAACATGTCAAATGTCAACTTGTATGTATTTAATTCTCCAGAAGTTGTTGCTTTAGATCCCTTGTCAGAGGCGTTTAGTATAGCCACATAATCAGAGTGACTAACGACTTTTTACTGATGATGATTATTGAAACAAATAGCTTAGACTGAGATGGTAACACTCCTGGTTACATGTTCTTCTGGTCATCCCTTCCAAATGTGGTTGTACTTGCAATCTAATTAGACTACTTTGTATGTGTGTACCGTAAAGTAAATGCCCTCCTCTCCCTAAGGACCGTCTTTAGTTTCATAGAATCATTCCACTTTAGACTGTATCCAAATATTTTACAATCCCAAATATTAATTGCTTGCAGCTCATTTGTATTGGGAGAAAACAACACAGTATCTGGAATCTAATAAGGAGTACCTTACAAATCACGTTACACTACTAATAAAACAACTCAAGGTAAGAGGAGATAGTGTATGTCATTAAGATTTTTCTGTCAGAATATTCTTATGCATGGGAACAGCAATTTAGCAAATGAATGGAGGCCTACTAGTTTACACCAAAATAGAATCTTGTAGCTGGATCATGTATTTTACCGTGTGTAAAGACCAACAAACTGCTTACAATGTGCTTCACTGTATTCTGTGCTGGCCACTTCCATTTAGTATCAATTGACAAATAACTTAATGAACATCTACTGTGTGATATTCAACAGAGTGCTGCAGTTTTACTATCCTGAGGTAGTAAGTCGATAATGTCAAAGTGTTTTTATGTATATAATTACCTCCATCTTGCGGACTATGCTGTGATATCAAACACGCTCTAGTGTCAAAGTATCTCACCTCTATAGTTTTTAACTCTGCCTATCACTGCATTGAATATGAATTTCAACATTTCAGCAATTGTTAATGCACAGTACTGAAATATTCTGTTAATGTAAATGCATATCTGCAAGACTGGGTGTATTTACAATACGCAAGTTCTTTTTTGGCTGGCACACCTACAGTTTGGAGCTTCCTGTTGTAGTGATCATGTGTGCATCACGTGTCCATGCTTGTGTGAATGTTTGTTGCGTGTATGTACTCGTGTTTTCTTTGATGAAGAAGGCTTTGGCTGAAAGCTACACTGTGTAACTGTCTTTTCGTTGTGTCTGTCTGCAACTCAACGAGTCAGCTTTATGGTGTGTAGCAATCTATCAATTTTACCAATTTATGATTTGGTATCCTGTCAAGTCCCAAATTCTTAAGCATACTTTACCAATTTCCAAATTTGGCAATACTCAATTAACATTTTCGGTCTGTGCTGTGATGTAATTATTTTATACTGTCAGTGTATTATGATTTGGTATCCTATCAAGTCCCAAATTTTTAAGCATATTTTACCAATTTCCAAATTTGGCAATACTCAATTAACATTTTCAGTCTGTGCTGTGATGTCATTATTTTATACTGTCAGTGTATCATACCATGGCATACATACAACATATGTATATAGTGTGACTGAGGTGTAGGTGCAGCGCAAATGAGGTTTAATTGTGGTGTAATTGTGTCATATGTGACATAATTGTGAAGTAATCTTATATAGCTTATGTATGACACAATAGCGCCAATTTACCAATTACCAGATTAGACGCTGCCAATTGTAGAGCCAGTTTTGCCACTTTTCAGATTTTTTTGTGTCATACCAATTTTTCAATTGTCCAACCAATACTATAAATTTCTTCCCAAATTAAAAACTTAATACAGCTCACAGTTACTAGACTCTGCTGCTGCAAGGTCAACTGCTGACACTTTATAAACTGCAAGTGTGTCTTCTATTATTTGTTGGTAGGGTTAAAGTTTAAAAAAAATATAGGATGTATTTATTTTCATTGACATACATCATCCATTTGTCATTGACAGTGCTGTAATAGTTACTAATTCTCACGCTATAGTCCTCCTGACCGTTTGACAGTCCAAATAAGCTGTCATGTCTTGAAGTAGAAGGCTACTGTTGTGGTACAGGTGATCGTAGGTTGTAGAAGATCTTTGTTTCCTGGTCCAGCAGGGATCTTTGGGCTGCAGAGAGTTGCTGCTGTGCCTGTGCCGCTGTACAGACGAATGACAACAGGTCAGATAGATTGGGAAGACACCCTGTGGACAGTGACTGACACTGCTGAGACAATACTTAGTCACAGAACAAATCCATGTCCTACTACAGCGCTAGATCATGGTCTATAACAATAACAACAAAAGTATCAATGCATGAAATACATATAGTGCATACAGAGACTGCCATAATGTTATTAATCTATCACCATAGGTTAGCATGTCTGTAAATACATATGTAATATCTCTAAGTCTTTCGTAGAAGTTGTATAATGTTAGCTATTGTCCTTGTGCCATGTTGAAATATTGTGTCGTGCATGCACAAATCTGTGGGTCTTCTTAATAACATCCATATTGTTATTGCTAAAGGAACTGACAGACACTTACTGTCTGGCTTCTTTCTCCGGCTGATTGGTGCTGATGGCGTTTCATACTAGAGAAAGTACAAATGGAAAATTATGGGCTTCACACAATCGAATTATAAAACTTAAAATTACTCAATTGGAGGGAGGCTGAATTAGCATTCGTTGGCTGTTATTACTCTGAGGCACCAGCGTGTTTGGTTGACAACATGATGATGTTAATGCACATATGTAGCACCACAATTCATATTTATTAGCTTGCTCCCTCTATGTTTAATGGGTAAGGAGAGTGGGTATGATATGCACAGATATGTGGTGGGGGGCCTTCACATTGCAGTGACATGAGTGACCTTGTTGCAGTTGTCTGGATGTGATGATATTATAATTGCAGGAATGCTGATGTTGATGTCATTGAAGTAAAACAAACACAGTTGCCAGAGCACCCAATGTGATGATGCCAGAATTCCAGAGCGCTGATGCTGCTGTCGTCAAAATGCAACAAGCCCAACTGTATGAGCACCGGACGTTGGTATCAGCGATTCCAGGAATGTTGATGCTGACTGTGGTGTCACCGCCAGACACCACACTTGCTAGGTGGTAGCTTAAATCGGCCGCGGTCCATGTAGTACATGTCGGACCCGCGTGTCGCCACTGTGTAATCGCAGACCTAGCGCCACCACCAAGGCAGGTCTCGTGATACGAGAGAGCACTCGCCCCAGTTGTACGAGAACCTAGCTACCGACCAGATGTACGAAGCCTTTCTCTCTCATTAGCCGAGAGACAGAATAGCCATCAGCTAAGTTAATGGCTACGAACTAGCAAGGCGCCATTAGCCATACAGTGATTGTACTTAAAGTCTCCTGTGTATCGTCAAGATCGATGTACCACAATGATTGAGTAAAGTTAAGTATTAAACCTGCTCCGTACTTTTCTTCCTAACATTAATTACGTATCCTGTTCCAGTACTTCACGCCCGTCTGCGTTAGTCTAGCTTGCCTTTTCAGCCATCTCAACTTCACGGTGTCGGCCCAGCTACCGACACAACATTGGCGACGAGGGAAAAGAGTTCTTTCTGATTGCTTACATTTAATTGTGTCATGGCTTCGCCACATTCTCCAGATGTACTGTCCGAATTTTATCGCTTGCAGAATCAGCAGACGCAGGCGTTATTGGATTCCCTTGGACAGCTCGTCCAGGGTCAACGTGCGCTGCAAACCGATGCGGCCGCCGCCGCTTCTTCGCTACCGCTGCCACTAAACGCTGTTGCACCTCCCTTTCGACCATACGTGGCAGCCGATGAGACCTGGCACGAGTGGTCTCGCCAGTTCAACTTTCATCTAGCAGCCTACAGAATTCAAGGTAAAGAGCGGCAGCCGTTTTTGCTTTCTTGTGTCGGTGTGTCCACATACCGTGTGATAGTGAAATTGTTTCCCCGACGCGACGTAGCAACTCTGTCCTACGAGGAAATTTTGTCTGCATTAGATGCCTATTTCAAAGAAACAGTTAATGTGGTTGCAAAACGGTATACGTTCTTTCGTACAAAACGTACGGCCGGTCAAACTAATAGGGAGTGGGTAGCAACATTGCAAGGACTTACTAGGGACTGTGCCTTTGAATGTGACTGTGGTCTTTCTTATTCAGATACAATGGTGCGTGATGCAATTGCACAGAACGTTTCTGATGTTCGCATACGGGAGCAAATTTTGAAACTAGTTAATCCCTCCCTTCAACAAGTGATAGACATATTGGATAGACAGGACACACTTGACTGTGCTCAGAAATCTTTTGAAACTTCGCCAGCCGTGTGTAACATTAACCGGCCCGCTGGACGCGCTGCGCGGCCCGGTAACCGGGCCTCGCGCACGTCCGCACAGCTGCCGCCGCGCGCTCAGCCACGTGTGCCGCGCCAGCCCACAAATGTAGTGAAATCGTGCCCGCGGTGTGCTACTAGACATTCGCATGAACATTGCCCGTCACGCCAAGCTATTTGCTTTTTCTGCAATAAGAAAGGACATGTTCAAAGTGTTTGCCAGAAAAAGCTCAGATCAGACAATCACAATCATTCCAGGCCCTTAACTTCGCGCCGGAATCGACCCAAGGACACTCAGGCTCGTGGACCTTCGCCTATGGACATTCATGTCGTTAATTCCGCTTCGTCCAGTGACACTTTCTCTAACAGTGACTGTGTTCGTCCCTCAAAAACTGTGCGTCGACGTCGCCGGAAATCACGTCAACTGGCAAGTGATTCTGTACCAGTGTCTATTCAAATTGCACAAAACAGTCGCTCTTGTCGTCAGCAGGACAATAAACTTTTTGTGGACTTAGACTTTGAAGGCAAAGTGATACCATTCCAGCTCGATACCGGAGCTGCAGTTTCATTGCTCAATCACGACACGTACAAACAACTGGGCAAACCTCCGTTGCGTTCCGCAAATGTTAAGCTAACTACATATTCCGGACAGACAATTCCTGTGTTAGGACAGTGCAGCCTTCTTGCAACATACAAGGGACAAACAAAACTTGTGTCGTTTTACGTTCTTCGTTCTTCTTCTGCGGTGAACTTGTTTGGTCTAGATTTATTTCAGTTGTTTAACATGTCTATTGTAAATCAGGTCCTATCAGTGAATCAGTCTGTGCCTACAGACAGTGTTTCTAGTGTATGTGAAGAATTTGCAGACATTTTTGCACCGGGCTTAGGTTGCGCTAAAAACTATGAAGCACATTTAGAACTGAAGGTAAACGCGCAACCGAAATTTTTCAGGGCGCGCAATGTTCCCCACGCATTGCGTGATGAGGTCGCAAGAACGTTACACGATCTCGAATCACAAGGTGTGAGTGAATGTGTGCAATGCCTCTTCTCTTTCAGCTCCGCTTCATCGCGTACGCCGTAAAGGTGTTCCGTTCGTCTGGACGACGGAATGTGAACGCGCCTTTCGCCAGTTGAAATCGGCGTTGCTTTCTAATACTTGCCTTACGCCATTCGATCCCCAGAAACCCCTTTTGTTGATGGTAGATGCATCGGATTTCGGGATCGGTGCTGTGCTTGCGCACAAAGTTGGCTCCCATGATCGCCCTATTGCCTTTGCGTCCAAATTGCTCTCGTCTGCGCAAAGAAATTATTCACAGATAGAGAAAGAAGCTTTGGCTCTCGTGTTTGGTGTTACTAAGTTCCATGATTTCTTGTATGGTCGTCACTTTACCATCATCACGGACCACAAACCTTTGACATCGCTTTTTCATCCGACCAAGCCTGTACCTCCACGTACAGCGCAGAAATTCATTCGCTGGTCTATTTTCCTCTCGCAGTACCGCTACGATATCTTGTATCGGTCCACTGCTAAGCACGGAAACGCCGATGCATTGTCCCGTTTGCCTGTTGCTGAGGATAAAGCATTCGATTCTTCCGAACTTGCTTGCATGTTCATTGATTCGGAAACCGATGAAGTGGTCGAATCGTTTCCGATTGATTTTCGTCGTGTCGCTACAGCCACAGCTGCTGACCCTGTCCTTGCTACTGTTTTACGTTTTGTTGCTACGCAATGGCCTTTGTCAAAGTCTCGGATCGAGGATCCGTTGGTTCGCCGAGTTTTTGCTCACAAGGAGAGACTTTTTGTTCGGCGTGGTGTTTTGTTGTTGCGTTCTGATAATGATCAGTCCAGAGTCGTGGTCCCACGTTCGTTACAGTCCTCTGTTTTACGGCTTCTTCACCAAGGACATTGGGGTATAGTGCGAACGAAACAACTTGCTCGTCAGCACTGTACTTGGTTCGGAATCGATGCTGCGATTACGAATATATGTTCTTCGTGCCCGGCGTGTGCCGAACAACAGTCTGCACCGCCGCGGAAAGTCTTTGCGTGGCCAAAAGCCACTTCCCCTTGGCAACGCTTGCACATTGATTTTGCTGGTCCATTCTGGAATGCTCGATGGTTGGTTCTGGTCGACGCCTTCAGTAATTTTCCTTTTGTTGTCCGGATGTCTTCCACGACGTCCTCCGCCACTATCCAAGCGTTGTCTGCTATCTTTTGCATTGAAGGTCTTCCGCAGACTATTGTTTCCGACAATGGCCCACAATTCATGTCCGCAGAATTTCAGTCATTCTGCCAGGCCAATGGTATTCAACATCTGACATCCGCGCCGTTTTCGCCTCAGTCAAACGGTGCCGCTGAACGATTGGTCCGGACTTTCAAGTCACAGATGTTGAAATTGAAAGAGTCGCATTCTCGGGAGGACGCATTGTTGCTCTTTTTGTCTTCGTATCGCTCTCAGCCCCGAGATGGTCGCTCGCCGGCTGAGTTGCTCCACGGTCGTTCTCATCGCACCTTGATGTCTTTGCTGCATCCGCCGCATCAGGTTCCTGTGCAGCGGCAGACTCCTGCTTTTGCTCCAGGCGACGTTGTATTTTATCGCAACTATCGAGGTTCACGGCGTTGGCTCGCAGGGCGCATTCTTCGCTGCCTCGGCCGCGCGATGTATTTGGTTTTGGGGGCCTCTGGTGAGGTGCGTCGGCATCTCAATCAGCTGCGCCTCTGTCGTCGCTCGGGTTCTGCCGCTCCCCGTCTGCTTTCAGCGACGGTGCCGTCCGGTCAGCGCCCTGGGGACCCATCTACTGGCTCGCCTCATCCCCAGGTGTTACCGACGATGCCTTCCATTTTGCCCCATGGCGACGCGCCGCCGCCGCCGCAGCAGCAGCAGCAGCCGCCGCCGCCGCCGCTTGTTCTCCCGCCGGCGCCGCCCGCATTCGACGCTTCGTTGCAGCCGCCAAGCGCCTCCCAGGGTCACGCGCCGCCGATCGCTTCCCGTGACCAGCTGTCCTCCGCCATGAAACTCCCGTCCGCTCCGGACCACATGACGTCATCGCGCGTCGGCTACCCCGACGCAATGGAGGTTGATCCTTCGGTCCCTCCTGTCTCTTTACGGGCGCATACACCGCATGTTGACGTGCACCCTGGACTAGTTTTTCAGGCGTTTCCTAGCTCCCCTCGGACCGAATGGCCGGGTGCGGGTGGCACAGCCTCGCCTGTTGTTAGGCTCCCCACCTCATAGCATACGTCAACATGTGGTCCTCCCCACGGCGGGCGGAAGCCTTATCACACGACCGTTCGCCGATTTGCGGGGGAGGAATGTGGTGTCACCGCCAGACACCACACTTGCTAGGTGGTAGCTTAAATCGGCCGCGGTCCATGTAGTACATGTCGGACCCGCGTGTCGCCACTGTGTAATCGGAGACCTAGCGCCACCACCAAGGCAGGTCTCGTGATACGAGAGAGCACTCGCCCCAGTTGTACGAGAACCTAGCTACCGAACAGATGTACGAAGCCTTTCTCTCTCATTAGCCGAGAGACAGAATAGCCATCAGCTAAGTTAATGGCTACGAACTAGCAAGGCGCCATTAGCCATACAGTGATTGTACTTAAAGTCTCCTGTGTATCGTCAAGATCGATGTACCACAATGATTGAGTAAAGTTAAGTATTAAACCTGCTCCGTACTTTTCTTCCTAACATTAATTACGTATCCTGTTCCAGTACTTCACGCCCGTCTGCGTTAGTCTAGCTTGCCTTTTCAGCCATCTCAACTTCACGGTGTCGGCCCAGCTACCGACACAACACTGACATCAGCAATTTCGTGACTGCAACATACACTGCTCCTGTACTGTTAACACACCTTTTTGGGTACATAAGGGACGCAAACAGTGTCAGATATTCATTAATTACTTGAATAACACAGGGATGTCACTTACTCTTGTAAGACAGCGTTATCAGCACCTGACAGAGTCTGAAAGGGGCCTCTAAGTGTTATTTTCAGATTTTTTGGGTCATTCAAACAAGTCTCAATGTCAGACAGAAAGGGCACCTGATGCCAGGCAGAAATGTAAAATATTATACCATGAAGCAGCAATGCAGTGCATGTTAAACGTTGTGGAGATATTCACCATTTTATGGATATTAAACGAATAAACTCTCATTCTATTTGCAGATAATGTTCATGATGAACATCAGCATGCAGTGTGACCTCCATGGACACTAATACGCTCTTGTGTTTATTGTATCATAGAAGTAAACAGCCTCCAAATGTCACATTAAGGAAATTCTTGCCATTCCTGAAACATATGCTGAGTGAGGTAATAAATATTGCTGGCTTGAGGGTGGTATGAAAGTACACTTATTGCCATCACATCTTACACATGCTCTGCATGTGACTAAAGAAGCGAACTGACTGGAAGATTAATGATGTGTACATTCCTCAAGATATATGTATGTAGGCATGGGGCTTGCATTACCCTGCTTGAATATGCCACTTGGTACTCTGGTCATGAAGGAAATGAGAACAGGTTATACTATTCCTGCCATTTACTGACAAGCTTTCAGGACCCCTTCAACCAAATGACGCTTATTACCATATTCAGTAGCAGTCTACACCATGAGACTAGTTATTGGAGAGGTATGGGCCTCGAGAACTGCTGCTTTCAGGAAGTCATCAATGCACACGTTGATGTCTATCTGACTGCAACATACAGAAGCGAGACTCACCACTGAACATCACAGGATGCCACGAAATGTCCGTGTTGACTCTGGCTTTGCAAATTGTAAGTGTCTGTTACCTGTGATATAGTGTCAGGCTGAGACAACGCAAGGCATCGGAAGATATCAACCCAAATTCCATAAACACGTTACTGATGTTTCGTGGCGGCTGACTATGTGTAACCTCTGCCCAGATTTCAGTTGTTGTCAGCTGAAAAATTCCATACAGCGAGACCAATAAGCCATATTCTATCTCATAGCGCATTGTCATGAATAAAAATAAAGTCAGCCGCCGATTACAGCACTGCGCAAATAGGGAAGGTGTCGCAATGAAACTGAGCAAGGACAGAGCCAAATGTGGGGGGGGGGGGGGGTTCAGGGCGTCTAGATCCTACCCCACATCATCACATAAATGAAGTTATGCACGATCTAGTTGCTGTATTGTGATCTGAAAGATATTTTGATTATCAATCATGCGACGAAAAACGGGTGCGCGCTATCAACAATTCACAGAACCATAGATAGATTTAAAGTATCGATATTTAGATATCATTATCGACTGTTGCCTCCCGTACTTTAGCCAAGAACAACAACTGTGCTTTGTTGGCCTTATTTGAGCTCAGAAGTATGAATATCAGCACACTATCCTTATCATTTTACAGCAGATGACGAGCTAGATGTCATGGTAAGGGAGGGGAAAGGAAGACTTATACTATGGTACAGTTCATTAGTACTTACAAGTGCATCTAAACAAATTTAGTGATATTTAAAAAAGTTTGCGACAAAATTCAATTGCAACGAACATATTTTTAATTATGAAACTTCCTGGCAGATTAAAACTGTGTGCCGGACCGAGACTCGAACTCGGTCCGGCACATAGTTTTAATCTCTCAGGAAGTTTCATATCGGCGCACACTCCACTACAGAGTGAAAATCTCATTCTGGATATTTTTAAATAATTAATTATCTAAGATGTCTACCTCTCATGTAAGACAATTGGTTGTTTAGTTGGTAGATGTATCTAATCTTCAGTTATTAATCTGATTGTTTGTGACATGGGAAGCGTAAGCTAATAATATTTTCAGTTCTTTGAGCTAAATTAAAACATTTTTGCTAACTTATTTAACTCAGTTCATAATTTGCATGGCCATGTAAAGATAATTGATATACAAGGTTTTTCCACAATGATTTTTGTGACTCATCTATGGATTAAACATTCTTTTAATCTATTTAAAGTTATTCAAATTGATTATTTTACTCATATTCTTTCGTTTAGGAGTTTATTTCTTTTTCAAGAGTTCTATTATTATCTTCAAACTGTGCCGCTTCTGAGTTGTGGAAACAATTACATAAAAGTAATTGTGACAACACTTATATCCATTTGGGTAAGACTTAACTATTTCTCAGGCACCATATTCAATTTTAAAGCTAATTTGCGTATTATTTCGACGGTATGCGTAGTTCAGCGATATTTACGTTCGAAGGCGGCTAGCGAACGTCATTTTGTACTATGTTTTGTGTACAAAGCTGGCTCAGTCCAACCATCAGAGCTGTAACGTATTTATAAATAAACTTCACACAAACAGCAATGTATGTTGTACATCATAGAGAAGCTTTTTAGCGTGAAAGACTGTACAACTGTATTGGCATAGATAAATACAAACTTATTTATGAGGTCGCTTATATAGTCGAAATCAATGGGTGATTCTGTGTGAACATTCCAAAACGTTAGCTCTTGCGATTTCGTATACCAGTCTGTTTTATGAATAAATTTGTTTCCTGTAGTATCAAATCGATTGTTGAAATAATAATTTGTAAAAAAGTTACTTGTCACTTAAGGAAATAGAAAAGTTTTAATTAAATAAAAGATATATTATACCAGAATTATAATTCGTTTGGCATTAGAGTACAGTTGTCATGTTGCCAAATGCTGAAATATTTCATTATGCATTTGGATTTTTGTCTCATATATATAAAGAAGAATATTTTCCTTTCTTCTTACTTTCTTCGTTTGGGTCATCTAAGGACGACGTACCAATGTCAATGCTTCCTTCTTTGTTGTTTTTTCCCCTCCAGTATTCTTTCATCTTATCACTATGTATTTTCTCTCCTCAGACCATTTCGATCCTGTGTTCTTCTCCCTCATGCCTGGGAATCCTTCCATTTTTAACACTTCCCTCTTGAAAATCTTTCTTTTGAATATCTCTCACTTATGTTGTTTCTTTCCAAATCTTTCCTAACTTGTTGAATCCAGGCTACTGTTGACTTCTTCTCCCAAAGATATTTAAAAATCTGTTTGGTTACCCTGTTGCTGTTCATTCTGTATAAGTCTCCAAAAAATAGCAGTCGCCTCTTTTGTATTGTTTCATTTATGTTTTCTGTGTTGTGAGAAACTTCTTCATTGCTTCTTAATTTCCATAACTCTGTATTTTTTGGTGGCCCAAGTATTTTTCGAATGATTTTTCTTTCTAGGACTTCAAGTTTGTGTAATTTGTAGTTCAGTATTAAACATTCACTTCCATAAAGACATTCGGGTTTTTCTAATGTGCTGTAGAGCTGTATCTTCAAATTTTTAGACAGACACCTTTTGGTATAGGCATTCCTAGTTATTCCATAAGCTCTCTCCATTTTATGTACTTTTTCTTCTACATCGAAGTTTTGTAAGTGATTTTCTTGGATAATTTCTCCCAAATATTTAAATTGTTTACCCTCTTTATCTGGCCAATATCTGTTGCTACGGATTCTGGAGCATTTTTTATATTTTTCATACATTTTGTTTTTTCTACAAATATTCTTAAACTTGCTTTGTTGGCTATTTATTCTAAGAGATTGATTTGTATTCCAGCATTTGTTAGGTTTTCAGAGAAAATGGCAAAATCATTCACAAATGTTAAACAGTGGATTTCAATACTTTAGTTTTTAGTTCCCAGTCTGATTGGTGATAGCTTCTTTTATTTTTTATTTCCATTCTCTTACTATTTTCTCTAGTACACATTTAAAGATAAGTGGAGACAGGCTATCACCTTGACTTACACCTGTTTTCATGTTGAATGCCTTCGATATTTCACCCTGAAACTTTATTTTTGATTTGGTGTCTGTGAGCGTTTCAGGAATAAGGTTTGCTGAATTAGATTTGATGCCTAATTCTCTGATCACTTTATCTAGTGTTTCTCTATCAACTGAGTCAAATGCCTTTTTAGAATATATATATATATATATATATATATATATATATATATATATATATATATATATATATATATCTTTGGAGTTTGTAAGTCTGTGACGAATTATGGACTTTAGGTTGAAAATCTGTTCTGAGCAAGATCTGCCCTTTCTAAATCCACTCTGATATTCTCCCAAATGGCTACCAAATGTAGCTTCTACCTTGTTTAGTAGTAATGCTGAAAATATTTTACAACCCCCTAGCAACAAAGATATACCTTTGTAGTTATTTACGTTTTCCGTATCACCTTTCTTGTGACAGGGATGGATGAGAGCCAGTTTCCAGTCTTCTGGTTTCTTTTCAGTTTCCCATATTTGTTCAAACATGAACTGAAGGTTTTTTCTCAAAAGATATTTTAGCACTCTTTGCGATTCTTGCTCTTTCTTTTTTTTTTTTTTTGCATTCTAAATTCATCAGGGTGTTCAGGCTTCCCAGAACATTTTCATTTCTTCCACTGTTTTGTTCTTTCTGTAACTGCTTCTTCACAGATTTCATTTCACAGGACTTTCTTCTTCATTTTGATTGTTCCAAATACATTTTTCACTGCCCTGTTGATTTCTTTCGATACTTCTTCCCATTTCCCTGATTTAGTTACTTAATGTCTTCCTGAAGAATTTTTATTACCTCTTTGGTGATTTTGAGCCTGCCTGTTTTGAATTTATTTAATTGTTGCTGCCTCTATTGATTTTTATTGGGGAGAAGCTTCAGTTCAATTTTACTCAGGTAATCATCAGAATCAAATTCCCTGTTTCTTGCCACTTTTACATTCATGATTTCTTCAAAATTGCATTTAGAAATAGCCACGTGATCTAACTGGAACTCCCCTAGCATTTATTCGGAGAGATCCATGTTTTTCCCTTTCTTGGTAATTCTTTGAAGAAGGTTGACTTTATCTTCGACTGAAATGTTCTACAAAGACTGATTAGTGTATTTTCATTATAAATGACAAACATGGGCCTTTTTAAGGTCCTCTTTAACAAATCTGACCACTCCCTCTCCTTTTTACATAATCCTGGTTACGTCCTTGCATTGACCAGTGAGTGTAGCGTCTTATAAGATTTGGAGGTCAATGTAACATTGTGCCTCCTCATACCGTAACACCTGGATCACTAAAACGATCGTGTTCGGCAATGTTCCGGGGTGTATTATTTGTTCCCACCTCTCACCATGTGAATGTACGTCTATCATCGTGGAACATTGTCGACTTGGTGGTCCAGGTTTTGTGGTGTGGGCAGGTATAATATTGCATGGGCATACTGTCCTCCAAGTTGAACAGGGTACGCTCACTGATCAACGTTATTATGACACCATACACCTTCCGCATGTGCGTCTTTCCAGTCGCACATTCTCTCCTGACTTCATTTTCAAGGATTACTTCTACTTTTGCGACGTAATCTGCAAACTACCTAGTGGTAGATGGCAGAGGGTACTTATCGTACCACTAACTGAGCCCTGGTATTCCACTCACGAATAACACGTGGGAAGAATGATTGTCGGTAAGCCTTTGTACTGTCTCTAATTGCTCGAAGTTCCTCCTTACGTCATTACGCAAGACGTATGTGGAGGGAAGTAATATGTTGTCCGACTCTTCCGTCAAGGTGTTCTCTCGAAATTTCAGCAGTACATCCCTCCGCGATGCACAACGCCTCTCTTGTAACGTCTGCCAATGGAGTTTGTTGAGCATCTTCGTAATATACAGAAAGATCTGTTAAAGTGTGGTAAAGAAGGTAATTAAAAGAAATACGCAATAGCTCTCGCGCCAGCTAAACGATCCCGTGACGAAACGCGCCGCTCTTCGTTGGATCTTCTCTATCTCTTCTACGGGTCCTACCTGGTACGGATCCCCGATAGATGAACAATACTCAAGAATCGGTGGTGCCTTATATGGCACTTACTTCCTGGATTAGTTACATTTCCTTAAGACTCTTTCTATGAGTCTGAGTCTGACATCTGATTTTCCCACAATTTGTTTTACCTGGTTATTTCACTTAAGGTCGCTCTGAGTAGTTACTCCTAGATATTTTACGGTGGATACTATTTCCAGCGGTTTGTCATCAAGAGTGTAGGTGCACAGTAGTGGATTTCGATCGCACAGAACAACGCAAGTGGAGGAACTCGTTGAACGAGAGGTTATTCGCCGAATGGACTGGCCTGAGCGTTCTCTCGACTTAAATCCCGTCAAGCAGACGTGTGCAGCGCCTTGGGGAGACAGTATTGCAGCACGACCACGTGCACCAGCGACCACGCAGCAGTTTTCAGCGGCGCTGGTGGAGGACTTGAACGCCCTAGCACAAGAACTCCTTACTAATGCTGTGACGAGCATGGGACCAAGTTGCAGAATATGCATTTCCGTCCATGGTAATAAAACATCTCATTGAGAACCATGTCACCCCAACTGTAGCGTCCAGGGGACTTTCATGAATCGTGGTGACTTGTAATCATCGTCTTTGACTAAAACATTCATTGCGTATTTCTTTTAATTACCTTCTTTACCACACTTTAACAGATCTTTCTGTATATGGACGACCATTAGCCGCATAATTCAATGACGACAATGAGAATTTGTGCTTCTCCGGGACTTGAACCCGGTTTTCCCGCCTATCGCAGTCGGTGCTTACCTTTAGGCTGTCCAAGTGCGCCTCACAGCCAGATTCTAACTTCCATATGTCTATAACCTGCACCAGTACGTTCATTATGTATATTCCCGTACAGGAGAGATAGCTGAATTGATAGCCGCTGGCCCGATGGGGTGGAGGGTGGAGGCGGATAAACATAACATTGTAATGCCTGCGTCGTTCAGAAGTAAGATGCGGTGATCCTTCATGCAACCATGCATGTCTCAAAGAACACTGCGCCGTGCTTCTGAACAACGCAGGCACTGCAATATCATACTTCTATGTATGTTTTGACTTTTAGCAACTACACTATGTGATCGAAGGTACCCGGACACCCCCCAAATTGCTTAAGTTTATCACATTAGGTGTGTTGTGCTGCCATCTACGACCAGGAAATTCCATATAAGCGACATCAGTAGACATTAGACATTGTGAGAGAGCAGAATGGCACGCTCCGCGGAATTCACCAACTTTGGACGTGGTCAGGTGATTGGGTGTTACTTGTGTCATACGTGTTTACGCGAGATTTCCATTTTCCTAAACATTCCTAGAGCCACTGTTCCGATGTGATAGTGCAGTGGAAACATGAAGGGACACGTGCCGACCTCGTCTGTTGACTGACAGATACCGCCGACAGTTGAAGAGGATCGTAATGTGTAATAGGCAGACATCTATCCAGACCATCACACAGGAATTCCAAACTGCACCGACCGAGGTGGCGCAGTGGTTAGCACACACTGGACTCGCATTCGGGAGGACTACGGTTCAATCCCGCGTCCGGCCATCCTGATTTAGGTTTTCCGTGATTTCCCTGAATCACTCCAGGCAAATTCCGGGATGGTTCCTTTGAAAGGGCACGGCCGACTTCCTTCCCCGTCCTTCCCTAATCCGATGAGACCGATGACCTCGCTGTTTGGTCTCTTCCCCCACACAATCCAATCCAATCCAAACTGCATCAGGATCCACTGCAAGTACTGCGACACTTAGGCGGGAGGTGAGAAAATTTGGATCTCATGGTCAAACGGCTGCTGATAAGACGCACATCACACCGGTAAATGCCAAACGACACCTCGCTTGGTGTAAGGAAAGTAAACATTGGACGATTGAACAGCGGAAAAACGTTGTGTGGAGTGACGAAACACGGTACATAATGCGGCGATCTAATGGCTGGGTGTGGGTATGGCGAATGCCCGGTGAACGTCATCTGCCAGCGTTTGTAGTGCCAAAAGTAAAATTCAGAGGCGGTGGTGTTATGGTGTGGTAGTGTTTTTCATGGAGGGGGCTTGCACCCCTTGTTTTTTTGCGTGACACTATCACAACACAGGCCTACATTGATGTTTTAAGCACCTTGTTGCTTCCCACTGTTGAAGAGCAATTGGGGAATGGCGATTGCATCTTTCAACACGATCGAGCACCTGTTCGTGATACACGGCTAGTGGCGAAGTGGTTACACGACAATAGCATCCCTGTAATGGACTGGCCTGCGCATTGTCCTGTTCTGACTCCTACAGAACACCTTTGGGATGTTTTGGAACGCCGGCTTCGTGCCACTGACAGCGATACCTCTCCTCAGTGCAGCACTCCGTGAAGAATGGGTTGTCATTCCCCAAGAAACCTTCCAGCACCTAATTGAACACATGCCTGCCAGAGTTGAAGCTGTCATCAAGGCTAGGGGTGGGCCAATACCATATTGATTCCGATGGAGGGCGCTACGAACTTGTAAGTCATTTTCAGCCAGGTGTCCGGATACTTTTGATCGCATATGGTACGTTATTTAGCAGTGACACATGATGCGAAGGTTACCGTCGTCCTGAAGTTTACACACCAGTGCGTCTTAGGACTGGAATATTATAATTATCACTACTATCGACTTTCTCGTATTATTCAACACTCAGTGTGCTAGCTTGCGAGAGAGAGACGTGAACCTGACCTGGTTTAAATCCGGCCAGCTACCTTTTAGCGTAGTACATCGGCCAGACCGTGTACGGTATTCCAGCAGCTTTTCACGGTTGTTTAGGTAAGTTCTGAGCTGTTCTACAGTCTCCGTCTCAGGGAATAATATCTACATATGCAATTAAAATATGATGACATACAGAATAAAATTTAAATTATAGAGCGAGAGGTGGCGAGTATGTCTTCACTCTCTTAGCTTTGTCGAAGGCACCCGGCCAAAAACGTAAAACTACGTAAATTTGTTAAATCGATAGAAAAGTGAACCCCGTACACCGTGACAAACACTAGTATCGAGAGAAATTTGAATTTTTAAGCTATAAAAGCCAGGTAGGTGTATACTTCTTCTGTCCTCATAAGTAATTGCCCACTGTACTCTGCCTTGAAGATTCCAAATCTCTTCGGTTATTGTCAAGCTGCTTTTCATGTGGGCTTCAAAAAGGCTTTCCAGTGGTGAGTTCTACTGTCACTGTCTTGATAGTGCTGTTCGGTGGTGATTTAATAACAACAACACGCCCTTCTCATTATAATCTTTAAGGTTAAATGCTCGTTGCAACGGCTGGTTCTTTGCAAAAATTGCAACTTCCTCTATATCTGGTATTCTTCAGTCATAATTATTGCTCCATAGTATGAATTCCAACATTTTTCTTATGATTTTGCTTTCAAACATATTGTTTCGGTTAGCCAAGGTTTCGTCTCCATAGGTTAAAACTAGTTCATTACTGATTTGTATGTGTCATATCTCGACTTTCTGGAATGTACTAATTGTTGTTGTTGTCATTGCGGTCTTGAATCCGAAGACTCGTTTGATGCAGCTTTCCATGCTAGCTTGTTTATAACTGAAGAGCCTTACACGGGATAACTATGGAAACATACACTCAGTTGCATTTGCTTACTGTCGCCAAGGCGCAGTCTTACCCAAAGTTTTAACCTCCAAACATGCTTTCATTTCCATAGTAACTATGCTTTCGTGCCTTAGGATGGCCCCAGTCACTCGAGCCCTGCTGTTAGTTAAGTTCTTCCAGACATTTATCCCCGTCGATTGTACACTCCTGGAAATGGAAAAAAGAACACAATGACACCGGTGTGTCAGACCCACCATACTTGCTCCGGACACTGCGAGAGGGCTGTACAAGCAATGATCACACGCACGGCACAGCGGACACACCAGGAACCGCGGTGTTGGCCGTCGAATGGCGCTAGCTGCGCAGCATTTGTGCACCGCCGCCGTCAGTGTCAGCCAGTTTGCCGTGGCATACGGAGCTCCATCGCAGTCTTTAACACTGGTAGCATGCCGCGACAGCGTGGACGTGAACCGTATGTGCAGTTGACGGACTTTGAGCGAGGGCGTATAGTGGGCATGCGGGAGGCCGGGTGGACGTACCACCGAATTGCTCAACACGTGGGGCGTGAGGTCTCCACAGTACATCGATGTTGTCGCCAGTGGTCGGCGGAAGGTGCACGTGCCCGTCGACCTGGGACCGGACCGCAGCGACGCACGGATGCACGCCAAGACCGTAGGATCCTACGCAGTGCCGTAGGGGACCGCACCGCCACTTCCCAGCAAATTAGGGACACTGTTGCTCCTGGGGTATCGGCGAGGACCATTCGCAACCGTCTCCATGAAGCTGGGCTACGGTCCCGCACACCGTTAGGCCGTCTTCCGCTCACGCCCCAACATCGTGCAGCCCGCCTCCAGTGGTGTCGCGACAGGCGTGAATGGAGGGACGAATGGAGACGTGTCGTCTTCAGCGATGAGAGTCGCTTCTGCCTTGGTGCCAATGATGGTCGAATGCGTGTTTGGCGCCGTGCAGGTGAGCGCCACAATCAGGACTGCATACGACCGAGGCACACAGGGCCAAAACCCGGCATCATGGTGTGGGGAGCGATCTCCTACACTGGCCGTACACCACTGGTGATCGTCGAGAGGACACTGAATAGCGCACGGTACATCCAAACCGTCATCGAACCCATCGTTCTACCATTCCTAGACCGGCAAGGGAACTTGCTGTTCCAACAGGACAATGCACGTCCGCATGTATCCCGTTCCACCCAACGTGCTCTAGAAGGTGTACGTCAACTACCCTGGCCAGCAAGATCTCCGGATCTGTCCCCCATTGAGCATGTTTGGGACTGGATGAAGCGTCGTCTCACGCGGTCTGCACGTCCAGCACGAACGCTGGTCCAACTGAGGCGCCAGGTGAAAATGGCTTGGCAAGCCGTTCCACAGGACTACATCCAGCATCTCTACGATCGTCTCCATGGGAGAATAGCAGCCTGCATTGCTGCGAAAGGTGGATATACACTGTACTAGTGCCGACATTGTGCATGCTCTGTTGCCTGTGTCTATGTGCCTGTGGTTCTGTCAGTGTGATCATGTGATGTATCTGACCCCAAGAATGTGTCAATAAAGTTTCCCCTTCCTGGGACAATGAATTCACGGTGTTCTTATTTCAATTTCCAGGAGTGTATATATGGCTTCTCGGCTTATGTTTAGAATACTACTACGGAACATGCATTTGCCATAGCAAAAAACGAGGCTCGAGATCAGGGAGATTGGGGAAGAGGAGAAGAACAAAGACCGGGAGGCATTTTTTGTAACGTCACATTTTCAAATGCTGTTCATTTCTTGTCTTAACCAGTTCATGGTGCACGTTTAAATTACGTACAACGCTATACTTAAGACAAATAATTCCATAAAAGACTTCCTAACACTCACATTTATATTAAACGTTAACAAATTTGTCCTCTTCAGAGATGCTTCTTGCTACTCGTATATCTACCCTGCATTTTATATATTCGCCTTCAACCATCGTCATTTGTTCTGCTTCCCAAATAGCAAACCTCGTGCAATAATTTAAGTGTCTCATTTCCTAATCTAATACCCTCAGCATCGCCTTATTTGATTCGATTACATTCCACTACACTTGTTTTACTTTTTTTAATGCTCATCTTATGTTCTTTTTTCAAAACACTATTCGTCCCGTTCAACGGATCTTCCCAACCATTTGACAGCTATGACAGCATTACATTGTCCTCGGTGTCTCCCTGGGCTTCATTTAATTGTTTTGGCTTCCTTTAATGAATGCTCTCTGGAGAGACTGGATAACGTACTTCGAGTCCTGTAACTGCACAAACGTGCTATATTTACGAATTTGTTAGGGGTGCCAAGCTATAGTTTGCATTTTCATGACTATTCACTACTAGTACGCTCAAATGATTGTGTTTAAATTGGTTAAACTTAGAATGTTTACCTTGCTCAAATTCGTATTTATGATTATCATCTAAACTTGCGTCTATAGTAGATCTGTTTATCTAAAGCCACACTAGTAATAATCTCGAGAGTAATCAATAAATGATCTTATGTCAGGTAAAAGTATATTTTTCAGAATTTTGTATGCTGTGTTCAAACAAAGAATTCATTATACACTGAGGTGACAAAAGTCATGTAATAGCGATAATCACATACGCAGATGGTGGTAGTATGCCGTACACAAGGTATAAAACGGCAGTGTACTGGCGGATCCGTCATTTGCTCTCAGGTCAGTCATGTCAAAAGGTTTCCGATGTAATTACGGCCACACATTGGGAATCAACAGACTTTGCATGCGGAACGGTAGTTGCAGCTAGATGCATGGAACATTAAATTCTGGAATCGTTAGAGAATTGAGAGTGTGCCGAGAATGCCAGATTTCGGGCACTGTCTTTCACCACTGACATGGCAATGGCTGACGCCCTTCACTTGCCCACCGAGAGCAGAGTCATTTGTGTACAGTTGTCAGTGCAAGTACGTAAGCAACACTGCATTACATAACCGCAGAAATCAATGTTGGACGAATAACGAGGGAATCCGTTAGGACAGTGCGGTGAAATCTGGCTTAATGGGCTTTGATAGCAACGACCGACGTGATTGCCTTTGTTAACAGCAGGACAATGCCTGCGGGGCCCCTCCTGGGCTGGTGACCATATCAGTTGAAGCCTAGACGACTGGAAAACCATGGCCTGGTCAGATGAGTCCCGATATCAGTTGATAAGGGCTGATGGTAGGGTTAAAGTGTGGCACAGGCCGCACTAAGTCACGGTCTCAAGTTGTCAACAATGCGCTGTGAAAGCTGGTGGTGGCTCCATAATCCTGTCAGCTGTGTTTATGTGCGATGGTCTGGGTCCTCTGGTCCAACTGAACCGAACATTGACTGCAATTGGTTACGTTCAGCTATTTGGAGACAATTTGGCAAACAACGAAACCCCACATCACCAGGCTGTTACAACTGTTCGCTATTGGTTTGAAGAACATTCTGGACAATTCGAGCGAGTGATATGGCCGCGGGGATATCCCAACATGAATGCCATCGAACATTTGTGGGTCATTATCGAGAGGTCAGCTCGTGCACAAAATCCTGCACCGGCAACACTTTCGCAATTATGGACGTCTGTAGAGGCAGCAGGACCCAATGTTTCTGCAAGGGACTTCCAACGACTTGTTGAGTCCATGCCACGTCGAGTTGCCGACTATGCCAGGAAGAACGAGGTTCGAAACGATATTAGGAGGTTTCCCAAGACTTTTGTTACCTCAGTCTAAAAATTTTTCAAGTGGTGCCCATTGTCGCAGCAGCTACATTCCTACGTAAAATGCAGTAGTTCAAAAGACGAACGCCTTCTGCGTGCTTCACATTGATTTTTTTATTTTCTTATGCATCCAGACGCACTGCTAAAACGGCGAAACGCGTCTCGGTGCAAAAATAAAATAAGAAACTAATATTCTGCACGCAGAAGGGGTTCGTATTTTAAACTACTGCAATTTAGTTCTTGCGCAGTTTCAACGATGTTTCCTTTTCTGTTTCAGGAACGAAACAGTTTAGATCACAGTTTTAACTCGCTGTTGTTACCGGTTTTATACAAATTTTGACATATCAAAATTTAAATCTTCAGTGCAGGAGGACTGTAGCTACCACTAACTAAAGCTGAGATATGTCGCTCCAACTCTTCCCCCTTTTTATATATGAAGGGCTTATTTCAATAGTGGTACAAGTTCATTTTTGTTCGTATTGAGATACAGAGTCATAAACTTAAATGCGCGCTGAAAAATCTGCAGTTGAGATATCATAAATATCCAAGCATATGGCTTCTTGCTACAAATGAACTTCTCTCTCTGTTTGTTTGGCTCATTAATTTAAGAAACATTATAGACAGAAAAGTGGAGGTAATGGAGTTGTGCCGCTATTGAAATAAGCCCTTCATATAGAACACAGCCGTCCTTTTATTCCTTCACACATTGCTTAGGTCCGAATAAGAAAATTCTTTCACGTTAGGTGGTTGAACAATCCCTTGGAGCTCTGAGACCGCAAAGCCATACGACTGACTTCCTCCCGTCGTGTGGCTTGTGCAACCCAACGACAAGTGCCTGAGCCTCGCCTTGGCATATCCCACGAAGTGGCCATCCCAGCAACAGCTCCCACGTCGGACAGTACAGACCAGGCGGCACTGCGGCGATGTCCAGGGGCGGGCAGAGCGGAAAGACGGGACAAAACGGGCGGCCTGCCGCGGGACAAAGCGAGCGCGTGGGAGGAGGCAGGGGGCCTAATGTCAGAGGTCGGTCCTGCCGCTGCGGGGGCGGTCGATACAGCGGCGGCGGCGGCGGCGGCTGGGGCACGCGGCAGGCCGGGCGCCGCGGTGCGGGGGCGGACTTGTCGCCCGGTGTTCGAGTCCCCGCGCGGCAAAATCTTCGACACTGCAGGCAGCCGGCGCTGGGGCCACCGGGAAGCGGATGTACCGTGTGCCGCAGTACGGGGCTCCCCTCCACCTGAATCTCCGCTGCGACAGGTCAGCAGCCCGTTACCACAAGCCTCTGTGCTAGGACCAGTGCTGCACTGGCTTCCACAGAGCATGAAGATGGTGGCAAACCGATTGCTTTTGCACGGGCTACTTCCTCAGAGCGCTCTCACCGGCTCATCCTTCCATCACAGCAATAAAGTAATGAGCTCTAAATCGGACTAAATCATTACAGAGGCATGCAACCATTATGAATAGTGCTATTGGAAAAAGTTTGAAGAGGCCGTCTGGTTGCTTAAGACCAGTCGCTAGTCTTCTCTGAATTTGAAACTTCCTGGCAGATTAAAACTGTGTGCCGGACCGAGACTCGAACTCGGGACTTTGCCTTTCGCGGGCAAGTGCTCTACCGACTGAGCTACCCAAGCACGACTCACGCCCCGTCCTCACAGCTTAAACTCCGCCAGTACCTCGTCTGCTACCTTCCAAACTTCACAGAAGCTCTCCTGCGAACCTTGTAGAACTAGCACTCCTGGAAGAAAGGATATTGCGGAGACATGGCTTAGCCACAGCCTGGGGGATGTTTCTAGAATGAAATTTTCACTCTACAGCGGAGTGTGCGCTGATATGGAAATTCCTGGCAGATTAAAACTGTGTGCCGGACCGAGACTGAACAATTTCATTCTAGAAACTTCTCTGCATTTGTTTACTATCTGTCATGTTTTGGGTCTAATTGTTCAAATGTTCAAATGTGTGTGACTTAACTGCTAAGGTCATCAGTCCCTAAGCTTACATACTACTTAACCTAAATTATCCTAAGGACAAACACACACACCCATGCCCGAGGGAGGACTCGAACCTCCACCGGGACCAGCCGCAAAGTCCATGACTGCAGCGCCTTAGACCGCTCGGTTAATCCCGCGCGGCTTCTGGGTCTAATTCATCATCTGATGATCTCCAACAAAAAAAAGTAACAGATTTTATGTTATGAACTTTACATAAACGCAAATTTCTTATGAAAGCCAGTTCTAACTTAACAATATTCAAGAAGAAAAGGCTTTTTGATTCAAAAATGCACACCGTTTTAGATACAAATACATGAGACTTTGATGGAGACGTCAAATACTGTCATTACTAAGTGTAGAATAACAGGAAGCACAATTAGTTGCACAGTTCGATCCTAACTGTTGAAATATAATGTAAGAATAGCCAGCGCCACTGCGTGAGCTGGGAGGAAGACGGCCATTGCCTGCATCATAATTGAAACAGTTATGTTCTAAATAACAGCATAGTACACACCAAAATTATATGCGTAATACTAGCGCAATCAAAAGTGTACAACGCTGCCATACGTAAGTTCACCTTTTGGTATTTGTTTAGTAACAGCCGCCCACACAGTTGCAGATGACATTATGTATGCCGAAAAAAAAAAAAAAAAAAGAAAACGGCAACAGAGGAAGCACAGAAAATATGCCGCAAACAGCGACAACAATTCTTAAAACATGCTATAACGTGCAATAAATAAGGTAGTATGAAAGTATCCACAGAAAACTACACTGCAAAACCAAGCAGTAAAAATTTAATAATGTGTCACAGTGTTTGTGTAACTATGCTATTTCTACATGTTTATATTTAAAGAACCCACTGGTGATGGCGGTATGTGTCACTGAAACTAGTTTGGGAAATAAATAAGTGAGCAAATAACAAAAAGTGGTTTGCATCAAGGCGCACTCGCAGTTCTCATATTGTTGTTTTTATATTCAGTAAAGACTAGCGACTGTTTGTAAGCAACCATACAACGATTTTAAGTTCACTCCAACAGTTATACAGTAATGAATACTTTGAGAAATCGATTCTAACTTCTCAATACTTGACTAGTATTTAAAATTAAAATAATTTGGATCAACAAAAAATATTATCATGGCGTTTTATTTTCCTGCTCGTATCTATGAAATAATCTTCGCAACAAATACATTGCATTTAGTTCATACCAACATACGATTCCGTAGGCACTGGAGAAAATGTTGTGCCATCGGATGAAGAAATTTCTCATCTGGACACTTCATTTGGTGCAAACCTAAACACGATTCTGTAGCTACTGAAGCAGAGAGGCGGCATTAAATGCTGAAATTTCTCATCTGATCCGATTTCCATTGCGTGTTACAACCGACGCAACAAAACTGTTGACCAGGGCAAAATAATAAAACACATAGGACGTAGCGATCCTTCTGCAATAGTATGGCAAGTAATATCGACGGCTGTTGAGACAGGCTTTGTTTTCCTGTACTATCATTTCATCCTCTTCGCTCCAGATGGGCGGGGAGTGGGCTGTCAGCGGTGTAATTCTATACAAGCTAAGCGAGTTAAAAAAAGAAATTAAAAATACAAATAAAATTGGGGTTGTTTTCTATTTTAAATTAAAAATAAGAGACGGACAATAAAAAAGGAAATATATACATTTTAAAAACAAATCACAGGAAGGTGAAATTTTTCTGATAATAAAACCGACGCTGCACTTTCATTCAAAATCTGAAGGACCTGTACCACAGTGAGAGATATTGCCGGAGGAGACAGTGAGACAGACGTATTTTAGACCTCTCATTTTTATGCAACAGACGTCCCCAGTAATGCGACATCCCACAGGAAATATAACGAAACTGTGCACATTTTCTTCGTTTCATTTGTTTTAAATTTTCTTTGGTCATTTTGTGATCTCATGTACGAGGTTGTGCTGAAAAGTAGTGTCACCGAACTTTTCTTTCTGTTCCCTATATCGGCAGAGGTTTTACGTTCATGGACATTACTCGGTCAACCTTCTCGCTTCGTTGACACGAGTGTCAACTCTATACCGCCAGAGGACTCCAACATTGTCGTGAGTAACATAACTACGTCAGTGCGTTAGGAACAGCACTCTGTAATCGAAAACACGGATTCCAAGAGATCGTTAACGCTTGGAGCGCACTCTCCGTCAGCATATCAACGCCAGATCACGCACGGGCGCTGCGACATCTGCAACAATCCGACGCTTTGGCTTCACTGTCATCGATCGTCTTCCATACAGTCCCAACTTGGTTCCATCGTGTTTTCATCTGTTTCCAAAATTTAAAGAACAGCTTCGTGGATTTTACTTTGATATTGATCAAACAGTGCAGATAAGACAAACGTCCTACAGCGACGGTATCAATAAACTAGTTTATCGATGGGAGAAACATGATCGTCGTCAGGGAGTCTGCGTTGATAAATAAATACGTAGACAGGAGGGACAAAGCTGCAGACGGTAATGACGTTTCTTTCATCCACAGAACTTTAGGATATTTCACTTTAAAAAATTTGGAGGCGTTACTCTTCATCACGCCTTCATACGTGAATATGTGATTTGAAACTGTAAATTAAGACTGTCATTTTCAACTTTAATATTTTTATTAGAATTCGTTACAGACGAATGGAAAAACTGGTAGAATCCGACCTCGGGGAAGATCAGTCTGGATACCGTACAAATGTTGGAACACGTGAGGCAATACTGACCCTACGGCTTATCTTAGAAGCTAGATTAAGAAAAGGCAAACCTACGTTTCTAGCATTTGCAGACTTAGAGAAAGTTTTTGACAATGTTGACTGGAATACTCTCTTTCAAGTTCTGAAGGTGGCAGGGGTAAAATACAGGGAGCGAAAGGCTATTTACAATTTGCACAGAAACCAGATGGCAGTTATAAGAGTCGAGGGGCATGAAAGGGAAGCAGTGGTTGGGAAGGGAGTGAGACAGTGTTGTAGCCTATCGCCGATGTTATTCAATCTGTATAATGAGCAAGCAGTAAAGGAAACAAAAGAAAAATTCGGAGTACGAACTGAAATCCATGGAGAAGAAATAAATACTTTGAGGTTCGCCGAGGACATTGTAATTCTGTCAGAGACAGCAAAGGACCTGGAAGAGCAGCTGAACGGAATGGACTGTGTCTTGAAAGGAGGATATAAGATGAACATCAACAGAAGCAAAACGAGGATAATGGAATGTAGTCGAATTAAATCGGGTGATGCTGAGGGAATTATATTAGGAAATGAGAGGCTTGAAGTAGTAAATAAGTTTTGCTATTTGGGGACCAAACTGACTGATGATGTATATAAAAGTAGAGAGGATATAAAATGTAGACTGGCAATGACAAGGAAATCGTTTCTGAAAAAGAGAAATTTGTTAACATCGAGTATAGATTTAAGTGTCAGGAAGTCGTTTCTGAAAGTATTTGTATGGAGTGTGGCCATGTGTGGAAGTGAAACGTGGACGATAAATAGTTTGGACAAAAAGAGAATAGAAGCTTTTGCAATGTGGTGCTACAGAAGAATGCTGAAGATTAGATGGGTAAATCACATAACCAATGAGGAGGCAATTAATAGAATTGGGGAGAAGAGGAGTTTGTGGCGCAACTTGACTAGAGGAAGGGATCGGTTGGTAGGACATGTTCTGAGGCATCAAGGTATCACCAATTTAGTATTGGAGGGCAGCGTGGAGGGTAAAAATCGTAGAGGGAGACCAAGAGATGAATACACTAAGCAGGTTCAGAAGGATGAAGGCTGCAGTACGTACTGAAAGATGAAGCAGCTTGCACAGGATAGAATAGCATGGAGACCTGCATCAAACCAGTGTCAGGACTGAAGACCACAACAACAACAACAACAACAACATTATCGTCAGTGTGCCTGTCTATATAGCCTTCGCATTTCTGGAAGCTCCATAGCGAAAATTGTATTTGTATAAAAGTTTTAATTCGTCCCAAGATGTTCTCTATTACTGGCCAATATTTCGTGATGCGCAATAATACTGAACTCTAGGGCTGAGATTAAGAGGTAATAATATTGAGCATACCAAAAACTTTTTGAAGGCTATTGTACAGCCTGGTGGGCAGTATTGACAATGTGCTTGACAGTCTCTCACGTGCTGCAGACAGTGACTACCTTTCTGTTCCCTGTTCGTTATTGTTGAGTTCAAAATGAGTTCAAAACAAGACGAAGAAGCGTTAGTATTAGTGTGCCTCGGAATGTATAAATCACTGTCGACACTGTTGGATGTTAGAACAGATGAGTACAAAATGAATTCCAGTGAATTGTTGCTCAGAAAATGCAGGAAACGGCGTTGAAGAATAATCCTTTAAAAAACTCAACTAACGCAATCTTATGAGCAAAAGTGCATGTAGATCTTTATGTGTGTCTGCATACAGTACTTAACCGAATATAAACCTTTAGTGCACATATTGTTGCATAATAAGTTTCCGTAACCATACCTCGCATACGTTAAGGAAAAAAACTCCACTTGTAAATTTTAAGTAGAAAAGTATTATAGCGTAATCGATAAGACTTGGTGGAATTGCGTCTCTCATTGAAATATTGTGTTTCTTGACCATGGCGATAGAAATTCATCCAAGCGGGGATGGAGGTGGGCAAGCCTCTAATACTAACATTTTTGGTGTGAAGGACTTGGTAAGTTTCAAGACTTGTCATACCGCAAGAAGTAAATTTTATAGAGGATGCATAAAAAAACCCTATCATATCTCTGACAACTGATGGTTATCCACCTAGTATTTGTCATAGGTAGATTACAACCAATAAACGAAAATTACACAGCAATCACTACAGCCATAGTATTGCCTAATTGCAGTCAGCCACGTAGTGCTACATTTGACTAAACGATGAGTTTTGTGGAATCAGGGATAATCATTTCTTAACCGTTCATCAGAATTTTATAATGAATAAAAAAATACGAGGCTCTAGATTCCATGGAGGGGGGAGGGGAGAGAGGTATGGTTAGCGCCTATGTATTGGGATGTCTTTGTTTGGAGATAATCATTTCCAGTAACGTATCAAATCTTGGACCATCAACACACAAAAAGTTATAATAATCTTCTTTTTTCCTTTAATCTGTTTTTCGTTCAACCTCGATTCTCTCAACACATTTTCGTGAGTGATCTTTGACGCTCCTTCAGCCAATTTATTCTGGAATCTACTCAGAAGAGTAAGCACATGAGCAGAAGACATCAGGAGAAGAAATGACAAGCAAGAAGATTTAGAAGATGTTCGCAGGAGTAACATCAGGGAATATATCAAATAGCCATAGAACCTTCCGCAGTCACCATCAATAAAGTTACGAGAGCGATATCATATCGTGGCGTGTATATCAAGCAATCGAGAAAACTAATTTATGTGAGCTGTGAGGTGGTAAGAGACTGTGACTTTTATTGTTATACCGTTTTTCGAGTGAGTAGGGACTGACGTACAGTGATCAGCCGAAACATTAAAACCACTTGTCTAATAGCCGGTATGTCTACCTTTGGTAAGTCACTGGAGGGATTTGGCACCGCATCTGCACGCATAAGTCACCTAATTCCTGTAACTTCCGGGGAAAGGAGATGATAAGCTCTGACGCCACTTTCAGTCACATCCCAAATGTGTTCGATCGGGTTCAGATCTGATGAGCTGTGGGACCAGCACATCAATTGGAACTCCCCACTGCGTTCCTCGAACCACTCCATCACACTGCTGGCCTTATGGCATGCCGTATTTTCTTGCTGAAAAATGTCACTGCTGTCGGGAAACATGGTCGTCATGAAGGGATGTACACGGTCTGTAACCAGTGCACGATACTCCATAGCCGTCATTGTGCCTTGCACGTGTTTCACTGGACCTACGGATGCCCATGTGAATGTCCCGCCAGCTTGTCTCCGTCCTGCAATACAGATGTCAAGGAGCTGCTCTCCTCCCATCGGCATGATGAAAAGGGCATATGGATTCATCAGACCATCCAACTCTCTGCCACTGCTTAACCGTCCAGTGCCTATGGTCATGCGCCCATTTCAGTTGTGGTGTTAACATTGCCACCTCCATGGGTCGTCGGATGCGGAGGCCCATCATTAGGGGGTGTTCAGTGCACTGTCTGTTAAGATACACTTGTACTCTGCCCAGCATTAAACTCTGACGTCATCGCCACATTTCGCAGTCTGTCTTGTTTTACCAGTCTGTCCAACCTTCAATATCCAACATCTGTAATGACGGATGACCGTCCAGCCCCACACCGACGTTTGCACGTGGTTTCACATTGATTTCGTAATGTGTTGTAGACACTCACCACAGCACTCCTCGATACCCCGAATAAATCGTGCAGTTTCCGAAATACGCGTGCCGAGCCTCCGGGTCATCATAATCTGTCCTCGGTGAAACTCAGATAGATGGAGCGCCTTCGCCATTGCACACATGGACAGCTGGGCCACTGATACTACATGCACCGTGCATGTGTCTGACTAGCATTCATTCCTCGCCTGGTGACGCTGCAATCGTCTGGATAGATTTATATCGACAGTAGGTCGGTGGTCATCATGGACTGACCGATCAGTAGAGCTGTGAATTGTTTTGTTTCTAAACTATCTTTAATCATTTGCGAGTCCCAACCTTCCGGTTGTTTGTTTTAAACTAGAGCAATAAATCGACGACTTTGTGTTCAAATCCAGAGTTAAATAATGTCCTGTGATGAAGTTAAAACCCGTGTTCGTCATGTTAACTCGGCATATCTTGTCCCGCACCTTTTGTAACCTTTTAAAATTTCTTTATAATTTATTTACCCATAGTCGTAGGAGCCAGGATTTTGTTTAGTTTGTGGTCATTGTAGTTGTTGTCTTCAGTCCAGAGACTGGTTTGATGCAGCTCTCCATGCTACTCTATCCCGTGCAAGCTTCTTCATCTCCCAGTACTTACTGCAGCCTACATCCTTCTGAATCTGTTTAGTGTATTCATCTCTTGGTCTCCCTCTACGATTTTTACCATCCACGCTGCCCTCCAACACTAAATTGGTGATACCTTGATGCCTCAGAACATGTCCTACCAACCGATCCCTTCTTCTAGTCAAGTTGTGCCACAAACTTCTCTTCTCCCCAATTCTATTCAATACCTCCTCATTAGTTATGTGATCTACCCATCTAATCTTCAGCATTCTTCTGTAGCACCACATTTCGAAAGCTTCTATTCTCTTCTTGTCTAAACTATTTATCGTCCACGTTCCACTTCCATACATGGCTACACTCCATACAAATACTTTCAGAAACGACTTCCTGACACTTAAATCTATACTCGATATTAACAAATTTCTCTTTTTCAGAAACGATTTCCTTGTCATTGCCAGTCTACATTTTATATTCTCTCTACTTTTATATCCATCATCAGTCAGTTTGCTCCCCAAATAGCAAAACTTATTTACTACTTTAAGCCTCTCATTTCCTAATATAATTCCCTCAGCATCACCCGATTTAATTCGACTACATTCCATTATCCTCGTTTTGCTTCTGTTGATGTTCATCTTATATCCTCCTTTCAAGACACTGTCCATTTCGTTCAGCTGCTCTTCCAGGTCCTTTGCTGTCTCTGACAGAATTACAATGTCATCGGCGAACCTCAAAGTATTTATTTCTTCTCCATGGATTTCAATTCCTACTCCGAATTTTTCTTTTGTTTCCTTTACTGCTTCCTCAATATACAGATTGAATAACATCGGGGATAGGATACAACACTGTCTCACTCCCTTCCCAACCAGTGCTTCCCTTTCATGCCCCTCGACTCTTATAACTGCCATCTGGTTTCTGTACAAATTGTAAATAGCGTTTCGCTCCCTGTATTTTACCCCTGCCACCTTCAGAATTTGAAAGAGAGTATTCCAGTCAACATTGTCAAAAGCTTTCTCTAAGTCTACAAATTCTAGAAATGTGCCTTTCCTTAATCTATTTTCTAAGATGTGTCGTAGGGTTAGTATTGCCTCACGTGTTCCAACATTTGTACGGAATCCAAACTGATCTTCCCCGAGGTCGGATTCTACCAGTTTTTCCATTCGTCTCTAAAGAATTTCTGTTCGTATTTTGCTGCCGTGGCTTATTAAACTGATAGTTCGCTAATTTTCACATCTGTCAACACCTGCTTTATTTGGGATTGGAATTATTATATTATTCTTGAAGTCTGAGGGTATTTCACCTGTCTCATACATCTTGCTCACTAGATGGTAGAGTTTTGTTAGGCTTGGCTCTTCCAAGTCTGTCATTAGTTTTAATGGGATGTTGTCTACTCCCGGGGCCTTGATTCGACTTAGGTTTTTCAGTGGTCTGTCAAACTCTTTATGCAGTATCATATCTCCTATTTCATATTCATCTACACTCCTGGAAATTGAAATAAGAACACCGTGAATTCATTGTCCCAGGAAGGGGAAACTTTATTGACACATTCCTGGGGTCAGATACATCACATGATCACACTGACAGAACCACAGGCACATAGTCACAGGCAACAGAGCATGCACAATGTCGGCACTAGTACAGTGTATATCCACCTTTCGCAGCAATGCAGGCTGCTATTCTCCCATGGAGACGATCGTAGAGATGCTGGATGTAGTCCTGTGGAACGGCTTGCCATGCCATTTCCACCTGGCGCCTCAGTTGGACCAGCGTTCGTGCTGGACGTGCAGACCGCGTGAGACGACGCTTCATCCAGTCCCAAACATGCTCAATGGGGGACAGATCCGGAGATCTTGATGGCCAGGGTAGTTGACTTACACCTTCTAGAGCACGTTGGGTGGCACGGGATACATGCGGACGTGCATTGTCCTGTTGGAACAACAAGTTCCCTTGCCGGTCTAGGAATGGTAGAACGATGGGTTCGATGACGGTTTGGATGTACCGTGCACTATTCAGTGTCCCCTCGACGATCACCAGTGGTGTACGGCCAGTGTAGGAGATCGCTCCCCACACCATGATGCCGGGTGTTGGCCCTGTGTGCGTCGGTCGTATGCAGTCCTGATTGTGGCGCTCACCTGCACGGTGCCAAACACGCATACGACCATCATTGGCACCAAGGGAGAAGCGACTCTCATCGCTGAAGACGAGACGTCTCCATTCGTCCCTCCATTCACGCCTGTCGCGACACCACTGGAGGCGGGCTGCACGATGTTGGGGCGTGAGCGGAAGACGGCCTAACGGTGTGCGGGACCGTAGCCCAGCTTCATGGAGACGGTTGCGAATGGTCCTCGCCGATAACCCCGGAGCAACAGTGTCCCTAATTTGGTGGGAAGTGGCGGTGCGGTCCCCTACGGCACTGCGTAGGATCCTACGGTCTTGGCGTGCATCCGTGCGTCGCTGCGGTCCGGTCCCAGGTCGACGGGCACGTGCACCTTCCGCCGACCACTGGCGACAACATCGATGTACTGTGGAGACCTCACGCCCCACGTGTTGAGCAGTTCGGCGGTACGTCCACCCGGCCTCCCGCATGCCCACTATACGCCCTCGCTCAAAGTCCGTCAACTGATCATACGGTTCACGTCCACGCTGTCGCGGCATGCTACCAGTGTTAAAGACTGCGATGGAGCTCCGTATGCCACGGCAAACTGGCTGACACTGACGGCGGCGGTGCACAAATGCTGCGCAGCTAGCGCCATTCGACGGCCAACACCGCGGTTCCTGGTGTGTCCGCTGTGCCGTGCGTGTGATCATTGCTTGTACAGCCCTCTCGCAGTGGCCGGAGCAAGTATGGTGGGTCTGACACACCGGTGTCAATGTGTTCTTTTTTCCATTTCCAGGAGTGTACATTCTCTTCCATTACCATAATATTGTCCTCAAGAACATCGCTCTTGTATAGACCCTCTATATACTCCTTCCACCTTTCTGCTTTCCCTTCTTTGCTTATTACTGGATTTCCATCTGAGCTCTTGATATTCATGCAAGTCGGTGTCTTTTCTCCAAAGATATCTTTAATTTTCTTGTAGGCAGTATTTGTCTTACCCCTAGTGATATGCGACTCTACATCCTTACTTTTGCCCTCTAGCCATCCCTGCTTAGCCATTTTGCACTTGCTGTCGATCTCATTTTCGAGACTTTTGTATTCTTTTTTGCCTGCTTCATTTACTGCATTTTCGTATTTTCTCCATTCATCAATTAAATTCAATATCACTTCTGTTACCCAAGGATTTCTATTAGGCCTCGTCTTTTTACCTACTTGATCCTCTGCTACCTACACTGTTTCGTCCTTCAAAGCTACCCATTCTTCTTCTACTGTATTTCTTTCCCCCATTCTTATCAATCGTTCCCTAATGCTCTCCCTGAAGCTCTCTACAACCTCTGGTTCTTTCAGTTTATCCAGGTCCCATCTCCTCAATTTTCCACCTTTTTTGCATTTTCTTCAGGTTTAATCTATAGTTCATAACCAATAGATTGTCATTATTTTCTTTAATTAACGAGGTAGATATCGCGATTTTACTCCACCACAGCTTTCGAGGACAGAAAACGACGCTGTAGCTGTCATGAGGTATGCGTCTGTGAGTCAGCGATTGACTGTCAGTCGCCATCAGTGTTATTTTTTTGTATCGTCTTTAGACAAAAAACTGCAGGCCAAGAGGTGAAACGTGTATAACGACTTCCGGTAACAACATCTTAGTACGTTGCCAGGCCACTCGGAGCGCTGCAAGTTTATCAGTCCATCATCTCGCTTTCTTATCGGCTGACTTTTAGTGTTCTGTGTTGTTCGTTTCGTAGCTAACAGTAGAGCTGTGCTTGACCACTACTCGAACTGTTCGAACAGTTTAAGTCACAGTTCGGGAAATCTCGGGTTCTGTCCGATCTTGTGATCGACTGTGAGCTAGTGATTTTTGTTGGTACTATCACAACGACCTGTCTTTTTATGCACAACGGATTTTAACAATAGAAATAACTGTGAAACACGGACTAAATATCCTAAAGAGCGTCGGACACGCTTACCAGCGGAAACTATTAAATAAAGTATTATGATCATGATTCTGTGGAGATATCGAGCGTGTGGTCGACCGGCGATCTGGGGAGGTCTGATGGTACTATCTCCAAGAAAGGCCACTCCGCTGTAATTTGTCCTCGCGGTAAAAATTACTGTCACTTTATTGCGATACATTTCGTTTGTTTGTAATTTAGATCTTTGTTAGGTGTCTTGATTGTTTCATCTCAGTGCTGTCGTATCGTTTTCAAACGGATAAAATCTGCTAAAATGTTTCCTGTTATTCAAACATGTGAGCACGGATTGAATTGCTCATTTCCAACCTAGTTGGTAAATCATTACCGACTCTAATACTAAAATAAAATATAATACTGGGTTCAGTCAAGCAATATTTTTTGGAGGAAAACATTTTCGTCTTTGTTATACCTTTACTTAAAAATCGGCATAAATGTTTACACATCCACACATACTGTACGAGAACTCGTATTTTAAATTTGTTCAGACACAATAGGAGTTTGTGCAGTGGTTGGATATAATGCTGTCTCCTCCAGCGTTTCACGAAATTATGAAATTTTATGCAGACACATAGCTAATTGTTGTGGCTAGTTCATAGTTCCTTTTGGTACCTTTCGCACTCGCGCCGCGCGAGTCAAATGTCACGTGATTGTTCGAACAAACTCAATACCGTATTGAATGCTGTGTTGTATCGGGAAATCTCGAGTCCCTTTCGAAAACGAGAATCTTTTTTCCAGCCCTGTTAAACTACTTATAGTATCTGCTTTCACCACATTGTGCTTCTGATTAAGACTCGTGTGTATTGCACGCCTTGAATTGCATTGTAAATATGTTTCTCGTATTCTCATTGAGCTTCGCTCGCATAAGTAATATTGGATGGGGCAAATGATTCCATATTTGGTTTTCTTTCATATAAAACAGAAGCTCGTTTCGTCACATGTTGTTCTCTAGATTTCTGCATATTTCTTACTGCTTACGAATTTGTGTGAGAACAGAATGATTTAAATGCATGTTAATTTTACTGCTTTTATTCTACTTTATTTTTGTTTTCCATACTTCCTTGCATTTGATGGAGAACTCGACGTTAGCAGATTTTGGTACGGGTGTTCAGCATTATTACATCTTGTCTCGGAAAGATTAGGTAATTCTGCTCTGAATGGTGCTGGTTCTTGCCACTGAGTGCCATCCATTTCACATTGGCTTGCAGAGTATGGATGCAGTTGTAAATATAGATGTATATGATTTATTGTCTTGGTGACTAGAGCAGTCTTCCTTGCGAATGCTAAAAATGCGACAGCAGTTACGCAAATGTTTTCACACGTTATTAACAGCTACTACAAACAGCCTCTATTAAATGCGGGAGCACGTAAAACGGATGGGAACAAAACTAACGTAGAACACGAGCAATGTAGATACAGTTCATTTAAACCGAGCAATTCTCATGCCAGTTTCTAAGCAGTAGCAAATAGAAGGGAGTCCACAGAATACTATACGATGATATGGACTCATTTAGCTCACCCAATATTACAGATAGAAAAAATTAAGCAGAATACGGCCTACTTAATTCCAACGCAATTCAAAGAGTGCAGTATACACCAGAAGGTCTTAACCAGGAACATTATTTGCACTTGATATCACCCACATGTCGAAATTGCAGTATTGGTTTTTACAAAAAAATATACTTTACCACCAGACTACGAGACCCAGTATAAATGAAAAATGTTATTGTCTAGTACTCGTGTTTCCCAAGGCAAGAACACAGTTTATCGCGCAATATTTTCTAGAATTCGAAGTTCACTGCCAGACCACTTGCCCCGCTACTGTCGGTCTGTTTGCGTATCGTAACGTGGACCTCGCACTACTGATATTTCGGTGTTCTGTGTTGCACACCGAGAATTACACTAAAGCACAACACCTTCAGAGAACAAAGATAGTGATTCCTGTAGATATTAATTTACTGTATTAAGGTGTGATTGAGACAATAACTCACCTATTTTTCCGCACATCATTTATTGCCTTAACTGGAATTCGCGTTCTTTCCCGCACTGACAATTCTATAATCAGAAGATATAATAGAATGTTCGGAGCTGCTGCATTTATGTGCTGGGTAACGTTTTATTTCATCCTTGTTGACAAGGTTAATAATTAGGACATTAGAGCGTCTTAGATGTTTCTTATGGATTAATTTGTAAACACGACTGAAGACGATATCAGTTTACTGGAATTCATAACTATAAAATAGAGCCAGTCGTGAAACATTACAGTAGATTGCCTTCCGCTAACTGGTACAGTCAACTGAGACTTCATACACTAGTGTTATTGTTGAGTATTACATTCAGGTACTGGTCAGTTTTACAAATCATTTAATTTCAGTTATTGGTCGCATCGCTATATGTTACCTACATAAAACGTAAATAAATTTACTTACCCGCACTTCTGCTTGTCGTATTTAACCGTTAACAGACAGCAACTACCATTAGTCAGTAGAGAGCCAGGGTGTGAATCGGACATCCAACAAAGCTACGATTCCCATTGAAAATGTCCTCCGCAGATGGGGACGAAACGTCGGGCTTTAAAGTGAAATTTCTTCGATTACGACATAATAGCCCGGAATATTTTATTAATTGTGACAATTCCGGCCATGAATGTATACATTTTACAACTATCATTACTGTCCCACTTACAGTATTGGTGTATTGATAGCCATCTGTGTGTTTCAGTGTAACAGTTGTCTTGTCAGTGTGATTGCAGGATTTGAGATATGTTGTATTGATCATTTCAGTCAGTTGTAAGGGAAAAATCTAGCGGCCAGATATTTTCAGAAATGCATTCATTCACATTAGAAGCTTGTCGCATTAAGGTGAATTTGACAGAAGGGGCGTGGCACCTCGAGCCCTATTTATTCAGCACGTGGCCACGTTGTATACGGAGTCATTATGTATTCACTACCGTATGTGTACTCCTGCTACCGGAGTTTAAATATACAGCGTGGGAAGGATTGAATTTACATGGCTTTGTGGTTACAACTGGAGATATTGTAGAGCTCGAGAAAGACTTATAGACTCCACAAATTTCCATAAAAACTGTCTTAATCTATCTGGAAACGGTCGCGGTGGTTAATTATTTACAAGGTAGAGTAGTTGTTACTGTTTCGCTGTGGGGAAGGGCATGCGTAAGTCTGGGGAAATGATAAGCTGCCAATGACGCCTGCAGAAAGCACAAAGTGGGATTCCACTGTACCTGTTATCTCGCTGCTCACTCATAGTATCTCGCAGCTATGCGAGGAGGGATGACTCGCAGTCAGGGGTAATAGGCTGTGAAGTCAACTATTCGACCATGGTGTACATTGTACTGACCATACCAATGTGGTAAAGAACCCTGACTCACCTCCGGATAGAACACTGTCCACTAACTTATGGTTTCACGCAGTTGGGGGAGGATTTCCCAGCTTGTTATGCTTGTTGTGTGGAACTCATTGTGCGGCACATTTTAACTGAGTGCACTGTGTATCTCGAAGAGAGGGCAGGAGCAAGTTTGAGTGAAGATCTGCCCTCAGTTCCTGGATAGTGATGCGAGAAGTGTGGTAAAGCTTTTAAAATGGTTTGTATTATAAGGACTCCACCCTAAGCTTTTACGTCTGTTGCAGAGAGGCTGATACACCGTTTTAGTCCAGATATCAACCAGCCACATTAATCAGTTGTAGAGTTATAGATCATTCCACTCAATTTTCATTTTTACACACACTCACACAAACTAACAAATATATAGCCTATGTCTGTCTAAATACTGATTAGAGCATTGTGCAAAAATTTAAAGTAAATTGGTCAAGAACCTCTCGAGATTATTGAAAACAACACTTACCTCTATGTCTCGCATATATATTTATATACTGTATATATCAAAAACATACAAATTATATTTGTTCAAATGTTAATTAGTGTATCATGTAAAAATATGAAATAAATCAGTCGATAAATTTTCGGGTTTTTTGGTAACAACGATTCGGCTAAATGTATTACATATATTATAAAATATAAGGTTTATGCCAACAGAAAAATTAATGAGGATGTTACTGAAGTCAGAGGGTCAAGTACTTCTCAAGATTGTTGGTAACAATGTTCGCCCTTTACATATCTGTCCAAAAGTTCGGGTATTGTGTAAAAATTTGAAGTAAATTAGTCAAATACTTTTCGAGATTTTTTATAACAATGTTAAACACTGAATTGTCTTTATTTGTAGTAAATCATTCAATTACTTCTCGAGATTTTTGGTAACAATGTTAAATATTGACTTGTCTTCATGCAGTCATATAAGACTCATTGAATGTTAATCATAAGTTGAAGCTACAGTTTACACCAAAGTATTCCTAAATGACTCACAAACAGTGTTTTTCCCCAAAATTTGTCGTCTGTCCAGTGTAATATAAATCAATTTCTGTAACAAAGCTGTCTGATCCTTCGTTATAGAAATAATTTGCTAAGGGTGTTGTGTCCCACGATACCAGTTAGTTCATTACAATAGAGTACTTGATTGTTTCCTGGAAATCGTCTTAAACGGTTAATTTTGTCATTTTGTGCTGATAACGTGGTGTTTTATTCACGCATTTTAATATTAAAAAAAGAAAAATTCAAATGAAATTCAAATAATTTGAAAGCCCACTTAATCGCTCCATTTGGCTCGCGTGATGGTTATAGTACTGGCTACCACGAAGCTACTGTTGTTAAACTCATTGACAGTTCTTGTTCTGGAACTTACTTTTCGCTAAATGTGTTACCATTTTCAGTACCGCATTGTACAAATACATCTTTAAAAACTCCTGAAAAATTATTTTTGAGTGTTCCGAAGAATGAGAAGTTGTGTAATATGTGGTTGCATCTCACTTGTCGACATCCAAAAGAGATAGTGGTCACTACGGGTGTTTATATGTGTGTGGATTATTCTGATGTAAGTAAACACTCCATATGGACACATACGTCGCTTTTAGTGTATTAGGTAGCGTGCTGTACTTCTAATACAACGTTCGCAAGGCTAATCTTCATTCAGAGCCTTTTTTCTCTCTTTTTCCTTCCTGTTGAGTTTTCTTAATATTACTGTCTTCTTCAGTAGTAATACAGTTACGTAAGAGCTTTAAATTATGTATTGTATTACCTTTTAATATCCATTTTCATTTATTAACTTCATTTTACTCCTGATCGCTTTGAGATTAAACAGAAGGATGGTGTCAAGAAACCGTACTCTGTGACCGATGTAGTCCTTATTTTGAAGAATCTCAGGTACCGTTTAACAATTTCCGACTACATTATTCTTCCCAAACAAGAAGTTGGAGATAATAAATTTGCCACTTACAACCGTCCCCATCGAGTCTGTTGTAAAGGGGCATAATTTTGACAAAGAGAAAAATGGAACATCACTTGGAACCTACGAGGTAATGTAATAAGACCAGGGCATTCCTATAAAACATAAGTTGGTCCCTCTAAAGCACCTTAAAAACTTAATGTTTCAGCTGCAGTTAAGTGTGCGATAGAACGACAGATATTTTAACGTTCTGTGGCGTTAACTATATATTTATAGATACAATTTTCCTGTGGTTTAAATTAATGACCTTGAGGGACAGAAATATTCCAACGTGTAAAACTGTTGAAGGCAAACATAATGATGCTCTGCCATTTCCCGCGTTATTAAGCTGTCTGCAAATTTGAAAACTGAGAAAAGAGGGACCTGGAAAACAGTTTTAGTTGCGACAACAACCACACAATAATTAACCATTATATTTATCTTCCGAATGTAAAATTTTCGAGTATGTTTTGTTGTGCAGGCTTTAACAAACTGCTAAACTGCTCTGGAAAACTTATTCAGCATGTTACGAACAAATAATTCAGTTCCGGATTCCCTTAGTTTTAAGACAATTCGGTGAATTATCGTTGCGTCACAGTAAATGTGTTCCAGTCACCCTGCAACGCAGTTTACTTATTTTTGGATCATAATAATCTTGTTTGTTTTAGAAGGACAAAGGGACCATAAAAGCAACAACTTTCGAAAGGTTTCCACAGCCAGCCGCCACAAAATTCCTTCCCACTGTTACTTATAACCTGTAAATGCGTTTTACATTACTAAATAACTAAACAACTCACAGGAAAAGTACGGAAAAAGCGCTAGTAAACTGTCTAACATTTCTGTAACATAAACGAGCTTCATCTTACTCCTAGCCTGTGAAATCACCAGAGCATCAGCCAGTAACAGAGCGTTTTCGATTAGTGACGAAGCTTTCAAATTTAGTGATTTTGTAGCGT